>NC_061108.1:37913307-38142968 GCF_015104395.2 Macrobrachium nipponense
CAACATAGACTTGACGGATTCCTACTTCTCGTCTATTCCTAAGGCATGTGCTAGACTTAGACCTTCTGTAAGGCCTACGTCAGTTTCATGGTTTCTTAAACGATGTTCTAAAACTGGCTTCAGAAACCAAAAAACCGATAATGACACATGCTCGTTTATAATGCTCTTAAGGAAAACACTGTTTTTATTAAGCTTAGCTTCAGGAGCAAGAATTTCAGAACTGTCGGCTTTGTCCAGAGATCCGGATCATATTCAATTCCTTCCCACAGGGAGGTACTACTTTCTCCGGAACGTAGCTTTTAGCAAGAATGAAGACCCTTTTGATGAGGTGGGAACCTGGAAGGTACTACCCCTTCCACAAGACGTATCTCTTTGCCCAGTTACAACTTTACGAGCCTTTCTGTCCAGGACCTCCTCATCCTCATCGGGTCCCTCTTTAAGAGGGAAAAAGAAAAAGGTGGAACTTTATCCATTAAAGGCATCAGGCAACAAATCCTGTACTTTATTAAGCAAGCCAATCCTGACTCTTTCCCGAAAGTACATGATGTCAGGGCAGTAGCCACCTCAATTAATTATTTCCAACACATGAACTTCGATGAGTTGAAAAAGTATACCGGATGGAAATCGCCGACAGTGTTCAAACGCCATTACCTTAAGTCCTTGGAAGCTCTGAAATTTTCAGCAGTAGCAGCGGGAAACATAGTTTCCCCTGATTCTAGTTAAATTGTAGTAGAAGATTCAGTCCTCCTTTCTACCTGCTTCACCCAACAGTTCGTCTATTCCTACCGTGTTCATTTACATTCACCTGGTGTCTTAGCTGCTTATATGATGATGTAGTGTGTGCCCCCTATTTTTTGACTAGGGACACTCACAGATGATTATGGATTTTTGATCTCATGGATGTTACCCCCTTATTTTTATGCTAGGGGATACATCTCATTTATAATGGTTATGGGTTTTGTATATTAAGTCATATGCATTCCTTATATATTATCCTTGTTGTTTAATTTGTTCATTTGATTATTTTAATTGCTATTATATTTTGATACATGCCTTTACACAGATACCATTTTGTTACATGTAAGCCAATTTACCTCTGTAACATATGTAATTACCTTATGATAAGAAACATGTTTAGAATTAAGGGTAATTTAAGCATATTTCTATTTTGTATCACTGTGTATTTGTATCTTTTTAGCAATTATATTCTTTTTTATATTTACTTTATTTTTATTTGAGACCTATTCTGATTTATTTTATTACTTTTGTTTACAATCTTGTGCTATTTCTCTGGTACGATTTCGCGCAGCGACACGAGCTGAGCCCAGAAAGGGATTTGACGTAAGGACATCTATTTCTGGGCGATTGGCTCGTGTCGCCAGCGAAATCCCACCCTAACCTACATCCCTTCGCCCAAGATTGTCTGCTAACTTCAGGATGGCCACCAGAGGCGCAGCAGTCGGCAGCATGGGATGGAGTAGTAGTAGTACGAGCTGCTCACTCTGTGGGTCGGCTCTCCTCATGGAGGGTTTTTGTTGTGGGAGATTTCTATTGGTATTTGGCTCGTGGTAGTGGTCTCACTCGCCTAGTGTTCATACCGACACCCTCTTGGAGGGTGAGCGAGTCAGTTATACTGACCTTTTTTCTTTATTTATTTATTCTCTGGTATGTGTTAGTACATTTACCCTAGAAATATAGATTAAAGGATATTTCGCTGGCGACACGAGCCAATCGCCCAGAAATAGATTTTTTCCTTACGTCAAAAATCCCTTTAAAGTGCCCACCCTCCTCCCCTCAGGAGACAGGGGGATTAATAAAATATGAATAGAAAATGGGAATGGTTCCTGATATCCGCCTCCCAGCGGCGGGAATGGGTACTACCACCTGGCCACCACCACTGCGTGTGCCGCGAGTTTTTGAAATTCTGTCGGACTTCAGAAAATACAGCTATATATATATCTGCCAGGTAAGTATGAACAAACTTAATTGTATTATAACAATAACATGTTCGTAGTCCACTTGAATATTGCAATATGATATGGTACCCACACTATCAAAAGGATATTGCACAAATAGAGAGTGTACAAAGGTCCTTTACAGCTAGAATAGAAGAAGTTAAGGACCTTGACTACTGGGAAAGACTACAATCCTTAAAATTATATAGTCTAGAAAGGAGAAGAGAACGCTACATGATAATTCAGGCATGGAAACAGATAGAAGGAATAGCTGAAAACATCATGGAGCTAAAAATATCAGAAAGAGCAAGCAGAGGTAGATTAATAGTGCCCAAAACTATACCAGGAAAAATAAGGAAAACACACAGGACATTAATCCACTACGCACCAGCATCGATAATGCAGCGTCTATTCAATGCGTTGCCAGTTCATCTGAGGAATATAACAGGAGTGAGCGTAGATGTGTTTAAGAATAAGCTTGACAAATATCTAAACTGCATCCCAGACCATCCAAGATTGGAATATGCAAAATATACTGGAAGATGTACTAGCAACTCTCTGGTAGACATCAGAGGTGCCTCACACTGAGGGACCTGGGGCAACCCGAACAAGATGTAAGGTCTGTAAGGTAAGGGACATGGATTAACTTCCTTCCAACCAATAAAAACATGTCCCATGAATATGAATCAGACAATCATACCTGCAGTCACAAAATTTGCCCTTTACGTTCTCCACCGCCGACATGGATAGAACGCATGCAGTATTATTCCCTAAAAGTGTTACGGCAGACGAGTTCGATAAATATACGCATTTGTATATTAGTATACTGATTGAGTTCCTACGCAACACCGACGAATTTATGAAGTGGTTGTAGAGAGAAGGGTTACTTGGGGACTATTCGGGGTTGTGTACAACGTGCAACATAAGCGAACCGATGGTTCATGAAAGATGGGACCAGCAAGGCCACAGGCCAACCGATTTACATGTGGTGCTGTACAAACAGCAAGTGCGGTAAGAAGGTATCAGTTTGGCACGGGTCCTTTTTTTGAAAAGTCACGTTTGTCCCTAGAAACAATTATTATATTAATATTTTGCTGTTCCGACACGGGATACAAACCTTTTGGTCCTTTTACAATAGGAAGGTAACTAGCGGCAGCTGGATGGTTGTAAGCTTTCGAACAAGGGGGTTCAGTAGTTAACTGCTTGCCTGACAGTGCGCGCGCCGCGCGACTGGGAGGTGAAGAACCACTTTTGCTTTCGGCCTGCTGGTGTGTAGACGTGCTCTTCATCGCTCTCTGCCCGCTTCATCGTCGTGTGCTTTCAGGGTATATTTGTGTTTTCTCTTACTATTTGTGTGTATGTAAAAGTGAACTGTAAGTACTCTTTTTCATTTTTTCATATACACTGATTATTAATTCAAATGAATAATGGACCAAGGATCGAAGGAATCTCCGTGCCCTTCCATTACCTGGCGACTGTACCCCGGGTTGGGGGGTTTGGGGGCGCTAAATATGGGAGGGGGAAATTTTTAGAAGTTTTCCCGAGATCGATCCCCATGTCCTTTGTGCTCGGTGTCGAGGGTGAGAGTGCTCTCGCACCGAGCCTTGTATTTTTTTAGGTGAAAGTGTGAAAGTGAAAGTCGTAAGTGCAGTGTTCTTTTTCATTTTTCATTTATTTTCTTATGCCCTTGCGCTTGGTGCCAAGGGCGTGAATGCTCTCGGCCCGAGCCTTTTATTTTCATGTGGAAGTGAAAGTAAAATGGTAAAGGCAGTATTCTTGTCCATTTTCATGTATTATTTTCAATTATGGATCAAGGGTTTCCCGCTCATACCGGGAATTGATCCTTATGCCCTTGCGCTCGGTGCGAGGGCGTGAAGGCTCTCAGCCAAAGCGTGTATTGGTCAGTGGTGCAGTGGGTGTTGTGCGGGGGCGGGGAAGAAAGCGAAGGCTGCCAAGAAGTCATTGGAAAGCTCTCCCGCGACTCCCTTGGTAACTGATTCTTGTCTTCTTTGTTTCCTGCCCCCCCGCTCAGCTTCCCACCGTTATGGCACCCTCCCCTTCGGGGAGGGTTTCGAGGCCCTTATTCTTCGCCCGACCCGTCGAGCGTTAGAGGTCCCAGATGACCACGGGCTGAGGCTGGGAAAGGGTCCCCCCCCGATCGCTGCACCAGTGGTTTGACGTCGTGAGGACAAGCACCGGTCTCACGGGCGACAGTGGTCTCCCTGCAGGCGCCTGACCGCCGCCCCACAGGGACTGGAACGGTGTAGGGCAACCAGCATAGTTCCTCTGAAGCCGAGATCGGGGCCGCAGCTCGATCCCCACCGCGGGTTGATGATCGCCTGCCTGGAGGAATAATGGGAGGAGACGACCCCCGCATGGGTCAGACCGTTCAGTAAAGGGTGAAGCCAGTTTACCGCGTGGCAGCCACGCCTGGACTGGCAAAAAGAGAGGACCACACCATAAGGATTAATAGAAATGCTTCAGCTACTTTTTCCCATCTATTTTCATTTTAATGGCGTCTTTTCATGGCATAAAATGAGGCGAAAAGTGTTGACATATATCATTCTTTTAAAGAACATAGTAAATTATTCATCATACATAATACCTTGCTTTATTACTCAGAAATACATACAAATTTTTCACAAACTTATATACATATAACCTATTACTGGCACAAAATTAAAGCTATTCTCTTTATGTCTGCTAATTCCTTAGTCTTACTGTTGTTATCGCCAACTATTAGGAATTATTGACCGCTAAAATGAATTAACTTAGTATATATCTGGCGGCTCTCTCTGCGACCTGCGATGAAGGGGGGGGGAAGTTTAGCAGTAATCCGCTCAACAGCATAAATTATATCTCACTTGCAAATATTTTTCAATTATTGTTTTAATCAATAAGTGCAAGTGATTGTCCAATGGATGAGTATCATACATGTGATAATCGAACTCGAAAATATGTTTTGCCTCTGTAAGCTGCCAATATTGAATGAACTAATTATGGAAGTTAACTCTCCCCAGTGTTTTGTTGCAGGACAACATTTAACTTTTTTTTTATTTTTTTTTCGCATGTATTGCATATATCAATAAACATCATTTGATGAATTACACCAATTTTTTCCTTTGGTTTTTTAATTTGATGAGGGTGTGACGAAAATTAGCGTCTGTTTAACGTTAATGCATCAGACCTCACACTGTAAAGACTTTTTTTTAACTTAAAAACAACAAAGCCTGCAATATAAGCTACTATTTTATTTGAAACCTTTTGACAAGTGGTAATGGTTTGGAATATAAATCATAATCATCTTCCTTGCCATCTGAATATGCTTCTTGAACTTCTAAAACTCGATGTCTTGAAACTGCAACCTGCTCTTTTTTCGATGTTATTTTTTAAGATGTCTTTACCATCCTGAAGTCTCAAAGATCGATATATGTTTCTGCTTTTATTAGAAATCTTTAATATCACTTGCATATTCCTTCTGAATTGTCTTTTAAATCCTTTGATATTTAGATTTCGAGAATTGATATGTCAAATAAGATGTTGAAATACCATAATGAATTCAATAGTAGCTTGCGCCCCTCCCCCAAATTCACTTATTTTTTCATCAAAAAGGCATTATAGTTTCAGTAAACGTGTTAACTGTCTGCAGATAAAAATGGGAGTACGAAATTAGTTTGTACCGTAAGCAGAAGAGGACGCACACAGGAAAAACTAAAGGAATGAATTAAAATAACAGTATCAACTAAAAAGAATGACACCTATTCATCGCAAGGTCGCGTACCTACGGTCGACCAGGGATTTCAGTTGCCAGTCCAATATGGCCGGCCCAGCGACCTGAGTGGCTTCACTTATCCCGCCCCCCCCAGCAAGGCGTCTCCTCCCATTATTCCTCCAAGTCGCCTGCAGCCCCCTCCAAGCCCACTGGTTCTGCCAGTGAGTGAGGGGGCGGGGGGAGCGTCAGGTCTTCCTCTCCTGTTGCCTTCAACTTCCTCGGGTTTACACCGGGAGGCAAGGCACCGAGGAGTGATCGGTGAAGGGGCGTGCCCTGCACGAGCCTGTCACGACGCCGTACGTACCCAGGCACGGTCTTAGGATCGACCAGGTCGTACGTGCAAGTGACAGGAGGAGACCCAGAGGGGTCTGTCGCGATTTTCCCCCTCCTGAAGGGGGAGGATCTCGGGAGTTGCTCTTGGTTTTTGAGGGGCTTGACGATCCTACTCCGCAAGATGCAGTCACTCCAGGGATCCAGAGGAACTTTGCAGAGGTTATTGCGCTGATTCTTCAGCCCACAACGACCTCGGGGGAAGGATCGCCGCTCTCCCACATTCCGAGCCACATCCCGGCTCGAGTCGTTTTGGGGCCCTCCAAGAAGGAACCCAAACCGACTGTGGGTCTGCCGCGATCGCAGCTTGTCGACTCTGTTGGACCAGGTGAAGTCTATCGTCTCGGACAGGATGGCTCGCTGAGGTCTGTCAGGACCGAAAAGGCTACTTCCTCGACGTTCACAGTGGCGGCAGACCCTTACCTACAGTCCGAGTTCGTAACCCTCCTTGGGGAAAAACGTTTCTCCTCCTGACGATACTTTTTTTTTTTTTTTCCCAGACTCTGGAGGCCATTTGCCGCAAGGTGATGGCTGCTCCTACTCTCTTCCCAACTGCTAGTTCTGCTGGGTAGGGCGAGCGAGTATCCAATTCCTCCCCTCATTCCCTCTCTCCTTAGGCTAAGAGGGAAAGGGGAGGGATCCTGCGAGAGTTCTCTGTAGGATCCCACGTTGGGGACTGCGTTACCCGGGGGACCTTTGGGTCCTACCTGACGTAAGCCCCCGTCGTGAGGAAAGGGATCCTGCCCCAGCCTCGATTTCGTGGGAATCGAGAGGACCACCAAACCGATGATCGTTTGACGAATTCGTGGGCGGTTTCCCGAGTGTTAGAATTCTGCGGAATTTCCAGCACTCTCATAGTGTTCGAGTTTTTTACGATCTCCAAACACTTAGGCGAAACCACGTCCAGAGTGAGCTGACGAGAATCCCCAATAAATTGTTACCACAATAATCGGGAACCTCGCCATATGCTCGAATTCCTGGAATTTCTAGTGTTTGGAAGAAGCACTGATGCTGAAGGAAGAATATCTCACAGTAGGTGACCACCCTGGAATAGAGAAGAATGGACCGGAACATCCCAGTTTGGCTTGAACTATCGTTTTTTCGTATTCTGTTCACCATGAAGCTTTCCTTCGGGGAAGAACTTCCTCCTTCACTCTCTTGACTAGAGAACGAAGCCGGTCGATCTCCAATCCTTATTCTCATTCCTTGAAAGGAAAAGAATTTAGGATGGAGGTGTTGTACAGAAACCTACAAATATCCTACGTATATTACCCTCGCGACATGTTCTGTAGGCGCATACCGTAGTAACTCTACGGGATTGGGTGACTGAGACAACTAGTATCCTAATGAACTGCAACTCGGGACTGCCTGCAACCTCCCAGGAGTTACCAGTTTCATTTTAGAATACTTATGGTATTGTCACGACAACACCAACTCAGCTTTTTGTATTTACCGAAATCCGTTTCGTTTAAATAAAATTGCTCGAGTGTATTTTTTTATGCTTGATGGTTCTAGCCGAAGCATTCCTTCGTGGAATGGATTACCTGGCAACTCTGGATGACGAGTCAGCGAGAGCTAACTATGTATTTGGACTGCTCGATAGCAGCTCAGTACCAGCTGGCTCTCTGAGATCTATGGTCGGTTATGTCTCTCCCCCTGCAATGATGACTACCGAACGTATCTCTGCCCAACAATCACGGACTTAGGTCTCTGATTAACGGGGATTCTTGCTACATGAATGACCATCTCTGCTGACGCTCGATTTCCATCGCCTTCGACATTGCGAGAATTTTCAAACAGCGATATCTCTTGAACTCTTTCATCTTTCTGTTTTTACCGCAAAGGTAACAGAAGTCTGTACTAGTCTCCCGCTGCATCGCACTGCGATAATGCGGAATGATTCTTCAGACATCTGAGTTTGTCTTCAAAATATCTCGTATTCGTAGGTGTGCAATTGTTCAATTAACAGATGTATCAGAAGACATCGCCTACTCCCCGCCTGCCAGCTGTACTCAAATGTTCAGCCCATGAGAAGCAGTTCTTCAGGCAGTACTTCCCTGTGTTTTTCATTACTGAAAAATGCCCCGCTTTCATTGCAGCTACGACTCCTCACCGGACAGCATGAAATAGCGGTTAGCGTTTTCAGTCATTTGTAACAGAGGTTCAGAATCTTGAGAATCCTTCTCTCGATTCGCCTGTGAAGATGTAGGTTGCATTCACTGTCCACCTTCGTCTTCAACGGCACATAGTGTTGTTTCTCCTTAGCTGAGATTCAACTACTATGAGAATTTCTTGCCATCAGGGACCTCGGTCTCTAGAAGGCAATTGACTTTCGCCTGTTGGGCACATGCCTTAAGAGAATCATCACCTCGCCGTCCGGCATCGGTGACAAACAAATATACGATTTGTTTGGTCTCTCGGCATAACCCTTTAAAGGGCGAAAGTCATGTGACTTGCTCGGATGCTTGGACAACTTGCCTCACTACCGAACGCAGTCAGTCGGCAGCTGTCAGAACGCCCGAGTCAGTTATGAACTACGCTGTGGACTTAGTTTGGTTGTTCCAAATCAGTCATTACTTCGTCCTAATAGCTTGTCCCAGTACCCATACCATCGACACCCACCATGGAGTGTCGGTGTCCTATCCACTACCGAGAAGAAGAACTTCGCTGCATTGGGATTGGAGAATGCAAGAAGCTTCCCTGCAGACTTTGCTGCAGACGGATAGACCAGTATGGGTACTGGACATCACCGAAGTTGAGAAGAGGGATGGGTCATGTGACTATTCCCTTCTTTTCCTCTGAGGGAACTGCATGACTTTTCCTGCGAATTCAGGCATCCAGGGGATGGGGATCCGTGACGCTCGATTTCGTACCGAACTTCGTAGCGAAGACTCAGAACCCTTCGGTCCATGTGAAGGAGATGCTGCTTTGTCCTGTGAGGGCGCGACGGCGCTATCTGAAGAAAACTCGTTACCCCAGGCTGAGTGTTGACCCCTCTTCGTTAGCACCGGGATGACCTAGAAAGAAGTACAGGAACACTCTTTCCTTCTGACTACGTGAGGTGATCAGGAGGGCGTACGAAGCTGATGGTAGCGACGACATCCGTAACCTTCGTCCGAGAGCCCACGAAGTCAGATATTGGTTCTTCCCTCGCGTTCCGCAAGAACCTCACCGCGGCGCAGGTACTGAAGGCAGGGGTCTGGTACAACCAGACCACATGCACCTCCTTCTACCTTCGGGATATTGCCCACGTGTCCTTGGATACTTTTCCGTGGGACCCGTGGTGGCTGCTCAATACGTTGTGTAGCTAACCCAGACCCTCGCAGGCTGAACAGCATCGAGTCCTGGTGTGACTGTAAGAATGGATGAGTGAATGAGAGTGTGACTGGCTCCTCTTCCCATCTTTTTCTCCCCCCTCTACCTGTGGGTAGAGGGATACGGTCGTCACCCTGCTGGATAAGGACGAGATGCAGGTGAGCTACTCGACAGAGCCCCATCCTATCCCTTTCACTAGGAATGGGAGCTAATATCCAATATCCACCACTTCCCCCAACAAGGGAGGGGAAGTGGAAGCCAAGAAGAGACAAACCCATAACTTTATGTTGCCTCTTGCAAACAGGAACAAGTTCTTGCTTGCTGGTACAAAGATATACGCTTGCCTCTCTCTTAGTACTTGGTCCAAAGGTATGACCATTGATCCTGCGGTGTACACCCCGATCAATTGGACAGAGGCTTGGATCCCTCCCTTGCTCTTACGACCAGGGAGGCATTCCAAGGTTGGGCGAACACCAGTCTGTTCACAAAAGACTCAGATTCCTCCCACCAAGATGTGAGTCTTCCTATTGTAAAAGGACCGAAAGGTTTGTATCCGTGTCGGAACAAATGACAATTTGTCGAAAATTGCATTTTTCCTAACTATACAAACCTGAGATCCTTTTACACATAGTCTCACCTCATGCCACCCCTCATTCTGCATTTTTTGCTTTGGCCTAAAGCAAAAGTGATTCTTCGCCTCCCAGTCGCGAGGCGCGCACATTGTCGGACAAGCAGTTAACTACCGAACTCCCTTGTTCGAAAGCTTACAACCATCCAGCTGCCGCTAGTTACCTTCCTATTGTAAAAGGACCTCAGGTTTGTATAGTTAGGAAAAATGCAATTTTGGACAAATTGTCACTTTTTTCCGGTACGATATACAAACCTTTCGGTCCTTTTACAATAGGAAGGTAACTAGCGGCAGCTGGATGGTCGTAAGCTTCGAACAAGGGAGTTCGGTAGTTAACTGCTTGTCCGACAGTACGCGTGCCACGCGACTGGGAGGTGAAGAACCACTTTTGCTTTCGGCCGTGTGTGTGGAGGACGTGTTCGTCATCGCTCTCTGCCCGCTTCATCGTCGGATGCTCTGCTTTTGTTGTGAAATTTTCAACTTGGTTTGTCAGTGTTTGAAAGTGAATTGTAAGTGCGTATACTGTCTTTTTCATCTTTTATTACATTGATTTTATGGATCATTGGACATGGAGCTATCCCTGCGCCCCCCCATCAACCGTAGATGTACCAGGGGGTGGAGGGCCGAAAGTGTGGGGTCTTCCGCTCTTTCTGAAGATTGATCCTCATTTGCGCTTGATGCCGAGGGCGGGAATGCTCTCGGCGCGAGCCTTGTATTTTTTGGGTGAAAGTGTGAAAGGGAAAATCGTAAGTGCAGTGTTCTTTTTCATTTTCATTTATTTTCATTCCCTTTGCGCTCAGTGCCGAGGGCGCGAATGCTCTCGGCCCGAGCTTTGTTTTTTTTGTGTGAAAGTGAAAGTTTAAATTGTAAGTGCAGTATTCTTTTTCATTTTCATTTATTATTATCATTATGGATCAAGGTTTCCGCTCATTCCCGAGAATTGATCCTCATGCCCTTTGCGCTCGGTGCCGAGGGCGCGAATGCTCTCGGGCCGAGCAGTGTAACATTTTCTTTGGTCGGAAACAGTTAAACAGTCCAAGTCGGAAACCAATAAAGTCTATCTTATCCGTGTGAAAAAGAAAAGGAAAATCCAATATCAGCGAAAGCCATCAACGAAAAACCAAGCAATGGGTACTTCACCAATTTGTAGTTAAAGCAAACCCCAACAAATTAGA
The DNA here is from genome assembly GCF_015104395.2 of Macrobrachium nipponense. NCBI lineage: Eukaryota > Metazoa > Arthropoda > Malacostraca > Decapoda > Palaemonidae > Macrobrachium > Macrobrachium nipponense. The sequence continues at coordinate 37,924,483 of NC_061108.1, forward strand.
GCGAATTTCCAACGTGTTGCTCGAACGATGGCAGGGAATTTCTGAGGGCAAATGGGAATGGTTCCAAGTACCTGGATAGAGGGAGCACAGGTATGATCACCTGACCGTCGATCGGCGATAGCCGCGAATTTTTAATTTCTGCCGTGCGCGCGACGAATCGGCGGGATAAAGCTATGTATATGTAACTACCAGGGAAGTTAGATATTTAAAATTGTTATTTCCTTGAAATTCGGCGGTCGGCACATCCTTTAAGGCAGTACATACAGTTTTACTATTCTCGTATATTGCATTTCATAGGAAATTGTGAATTGCTTTGGTGGCAATATGTTTAGTACAGTATACATGTTTATTGTAATAGGGAGGGCCTTGAACCCAAGTATATTCTTGGATTACTATATAATTGTTAATTATAATGCATTGTATTATATATTAAACTTGCTTGTTTGTATTTTAGATCTTACATGATATTGCAGTGCATTAAGTTTGTACATATGCATGTGTATTGAGGAAGTAAATACTTTATCATGTTACTCTTTCAGGTAACCGAATTATTTTACTACATGACATCTATAGTAAAATTTGAAGGGGTGTGGGGTGTTGGAGATGAAACCCCACACTGCTATTTACTCACAGTGGATGACTTTACTTTCTTACTGGACTGTGGCTGGGATGAAAAGTTTGACAAGAGCTACATTGATCGTTTAACCAAGTAAGTATAGTATCTTAAGTGCTACTAATTGTTTTGTAAATTATCTTGCTTTATTTATTTATAATGTATGGATCACGGTTATTTACAATTGTATGTGTAGGATTAGATTATTGTATGGATCACAGTTATTTACAATTGTATGTGTAGGATTAGATTAATTCAGTAGAAAATTACCTCCACAAAACATTTTTATATCTCCTTTTTCCCTTAGATGTGAAATGAGTTCTTTCGACTCTTCTCTGCCTTGTTCTCTTTCATCTGTCCTTTGTTCCATGATATCCTGGGTCTTCCTAATTGGCTTAACCTATTTCCATATAGTACGTATGGTGCTTTTCTGACAAGTTGTTCCTCATCCCTTCTCCTCATATAACCAAACCATTTCAGTCTTTGAAAGAGATCATTGTTTGTTTTTCCAGTTTCTTGTTTACTGTATCTCTCCACCAGTTCCCCAGTTTTAATATGTTTTTTTCACCACAGTCTTGCAATGAATCACAGCATTCTGTGGTCACAAAGAAAAAATAGGATTAAAGAATAAAAATTGAAATACACATTCAAGTATGTAGAGACACTCATGTCACCCTGATCAACAAAATGCATTTGCACTAAGTTTTAACTTTTGAAGTTGCAAAGATTTCAGCCCTGTTTAGCACACACACTCCTAATCAGTGAGACAGCAGCTCCCGTGTCTCGAAGCAAGACTACTTCCCTCGAATCTACTCCTCCAAGGGAGGAACCTACGCCTTCTGACAGAAATTCACCAAAAATTTTCCTAGTTTCTCGCATCACATCATTCCTACTTGACGAAAGGTTAACTAGAGACACTGGTTTCTTACTGTCCTTCCTTTCTACTGCACAATTTCTCGCTAAATGCCCTTTCCCATTACATTGGAAACAAGTTAATTCTGAGCCACTAGATGCCACTTTACTCTTACAAACCTTAGACGTATGACCAGGTTTTCCGCATGTATAACAGGAATAGTCACTTTTACTCGCATTGCTACTACTAGAACTGAGACCTTTACTGCTCTGTACTCTACCAGACGAAGGATCATTTTGCTTCTTACCGACACTCAAGTTGAGTCAACTATATTCGTCTGCTAACCTAGTTGCTCCTGCAAAAGATACTTCTCGCCTATCTTCTATATAAAGTTTAATCTCAGGGGATACGTTATCTTTGAAAATTTCTAACAACACTAAGTTCTTCAAACCCTCAAAATCCTCAACTTTAGCAGAATTTAACCAATCAAAATACAGCCTTTCTAACTTCTTACCATATTCTACATACATAATATTCTCATTCTTTCTCAAATTTCTAAATTTCTTTCGGTACGCCTCGTGTACTAACCTGTATGCGCTAAGAACAGTTTCTTTCACGATATCATAATCATCACATTCCTCCTTAGACATGCAACTATACACAGTAAGTGCCCTACCACTCAAAACTGACTGCAAATATAAAGTCCACATTTCTTTAGGAGAACCTACTCTTTCCATTAACTTCTCAAAACACATGAAATATGTCGTTACGTCTTCCTCATCAAACTTTGGTACTAATTTCAGCACTGCACTCATACCTAACCTATCAGTTTCATACATTCAACTTTCCTGTCAGATATATACTTAGCTATAGACTCCTTCGTCCCCGACAGAAATTCAAATTTCGCGGCACACACTACAGGTAGGTCAGGTGATCCCGCCGCCTGCCGCTGGGTGGCAGGAATAGGAACTATTACCATCTTGAGCCAGATTTTCTCTGTCACTGGTACTAGTAACATTGTTTGCTAGTTCCTCCTGACTTGATTTTCGAATTTCATTACGCCGTTGATCTTTTGGACTGCTATTTGGTGACGTATTGGATCTTTGGTTTGGCATACGCTATTGTGGACTGTTTTTGGATTTTGGTTTTGGAATTTCTCATAATGTCTGACGTTTCGATTTCGTTCAGAGTGTGTGTGAATGAGAGTTGTTATGTGAGACTACCGAAAGCTTCGGTGGATCCTCACACCACTTGTAAAAATTGTAGAGGGAATGTATGCTCGCAATTGAATACATGTGATGAATGCAAGGATTTGAATGAGGAGGACTGGAAGATGCTTGACTTCTACTTAAGAAAGTTGGAAAGAGATAGGGCTAGAAAAGCCTCTTCCAAACGTGTGAGTAGGTCGGTCTCTAACGAACCAGTTAGCGGACTATTGCCTATTGCTAACCCAGTTGTTTCCTCCCATACAGCTTTACCTTCCCAATTATCTGATTCGGCAAGCTCAACATCTGAAATTGCGAGTCTGAAAGCTTCGCTTATGCAAATGGAGCGAAAGCTTAAGGAATTGGAAGGTAAGTGCAGTGAAAGTGTTCCCAGTGAAGTGGAGGGTGCGTCTGATCGGCTCTGTCTCGCTCCCAGGCCTAGACCTCTTTCAAGCTCCCAAGTCCAGAGGAGAAGAAATGTCGAAAGCCGCAGGGAGGTTTCAGAGAATCCCCACCAGTCAGGCGTCCCCTCGGCAGATCCTGTAGTTACGTCCCAGGCTGCCAAGGATAGTCGTTGGAAAGACGTCCTTAAACAGTGTTTTTCTTTGTCTGATTCATCATCTAAAAAAGGATGGAGTTCAGATAGATTGTCGAGACCTTTGAAGAGATCTTGGAAGTCTCCGTAATTTTATTCAAGCCCTGAAGAATTTCCGGAAGAATATCCTCCGGAAAAGAGAAGGAAGGAGGTTTATTCAGAAGCTCCTTCTCCTTCGTCGGAGATTGAAAAGAAGGACGTAGCTACGAAGATTTTGGAGAATATGCAAAAACAGATATCTTCGCTAGTAGGAGTTCTTAAGTCGGATCCTCCTAGAAGGAAGGATAGATTTCTTCCGATTAAAAGATCCGTCCTTTGGAACTCTCTGAGAGCTCGGATGAGGCGCCTGCCAGGAGCTGGCGCCAGCCAGATGTCAGGCTACTGTCAGGCGGCAAAATGCCGTCAAGGCGAGAAGATACATATAGATATCTACCTGGATCTCCTACTAGAAGGAAAGCGCCTGAGGCGTCTGAGTCGAGGCGTAAATTTGAAACTCCCGAAATCAGACAAACTCCTGAAGTGAGGCGCAAAGCGGCTGAAGCTCCTGAAACTTCTGGGGCGAGGCGCAAAGCGCCTGGAGCGCCTGAAATGAGGCGTAAAGCTCCTCAAATAACGGAAATGAGGCGCAAGGCGCCTGGAGAGCCTGGAGCGGCTGAAAGGAGACGTAAAACTCCTGGAGAGCCTGGAGCGTCTGAAAGGAGACGTAAAGCGCCTGGAGAGCCTGAGGCGCCTGAAATGCTTTGCGCCTGGAGAGCCTGAAGCGCCTGAAAGGAGAAGCAAAGCGCCTGAAAGGAGAAGCAAAGCGCCTGGAGAGCCTAGGCGCCTGAAACGAGGCGCAAAGCGCCTGAAGAGCCTGAAGTGCCTGAATGGAGGCGCAAGGCGCCTGGAAAGCCTGAGGCTCCTGAAACAAGACGCAAAGCGCCTAGAGCGCCTGAAATAAGAAACAAAGCGCCTGAAGCCAGGCATAAAGCGCCTGAAGAGCCTAAGCCTGTTACCAAATATCGAGCGCCTGACATCCATCATATGACAGGCAGGCGCAAGGATTTATACAATCCAGAATATGATTCGGACGAGTTATCGGAATTTGAAGCGGACTTGGAGGCTCCTCTGTGGGATTTTTCTCAAGATCAATTTTCCCCTGACAGGGTCTCTAGGTGTCGCACAGGTGACCGTAGCCCCTGTCGGGAAGGAATTGATCATGGAAAAAGGGAAAGACATTTAGGACTTCTCCTGTAAGGACGAAAGGTGTTCGCACAGGGCGACCGTCGTCCTTGTCAGGAGGGCCTTAGTGTAAAAGAACAACATCGGCCTTCTCCTGGCAGGGACTCAAGGTGCCGCACAGGTGGCCGTAGCCCTTGTCAGGTTGCAGTCGGTGTTGCTACAAGCCCTTTACATTCCCGAGAGAGGAGTCCTCCGGTCGCACACTCATCTCCGAATAGAACTCAACCAGAATTGGAAGATGTCTCGGACTCTGAAGAAAATAAGGGGGCAGGTCTTACAGACTATAAGACATTAACAGCCCTCTTGTTAAAAGAATTTGGAGAGTCCCTGAGTCCTGCTGCCCCTCCTTCTCCTCGGTCTTTATTTTCGAGTACGAAGGCTGCAAAGTCTTCCTCTTTCTTGAAGATGCAACCGACCATATCAATGAAGAGGGCTTTGCAGTCGGTCGGAAATTGGCTTAAAACCAAGGAGGAGGCGGGAAAGACTGTTTTACCTGTCCCCCTTCCAGGCTATCAGGAAGGAGAGGGATTTGGTATAGCACAGATCTACGGGACTTTCTCTTTCTCATCTGCTGAAGCGGACTTCTCGACCTTGGTGGATTCGGCAAGGAGACATGCACTTCCATCGGCCAAACAAGCTGGGACAATGTCAGAAGTGGACCATCTCCTCAGGGAATATTCCATGTCTTGGAAGTTTTTAACTTCCTAGATTGGTCCCTTGGGCTTTGGCCAAGAAGACGCAAGACCCTCAGTTTTTGGTTTAACCAGAAGTCCTTGCATAGTGTTTCTGGCATGCATGGATAAGGCAGTGCAGGATGGATCGGCTGAAGTGGCATCCCTGTTCGGGACAGGGGTATTGAAGAAGAGGTCTGTCTTTGGTTCATTTCTTACCAAAGCAGTCTCTCCAGTACAGAGGGCTTCTCTTTTATACGCCCCTCTGTCTAAACAGTTGTTTCCTTCTCACTTAGTAAAAGGACATTTCCCATATTGCTTACTGAGAAGGGCAACACAGGATTGCTGGTACCATTCTGCTAAGAAGCCCTAGACCAGCTGCTTCTGTCTCGAAGAGGGAGCCAAGAAACTGCCCAACAGCCCTTTCGAGGTAGAACTTTTAGCCGAGGCCCCAAGGAAGAGAGGAGGAGAGAAAAGAGGAAGGAAGATCTTCCATCAGAGTTCCGAGGAAGAACCCTAAATGAGGTCCAGTCCTCCAAACACCAGTAGGGGCCAGGCTTCTGAGATTCTCAGAAGCATGGACTTCAAGGAAAGCAGATTCTTGGTCCCTACAAGTTCTCAGGAAAGGATACCTCATCCCCTTCAAGAACAGACCTCCATTGACGGACGACACCGAGGGACGCTGTCAGCGAGATACAAAGACCCCTGTAAAAGAGAGAGGCCCTTCTTGGGTTGGTTCAGCAAAATGTTGGAGAAGGGGAGGCCATCGAGATAGTACAGGATCCGCACTCCCGGGGTTTTTACAATCGCCTATTTTTGGTGCCAAAAGCCTCGGGGGGGTGGAGGCCGGTCCTGGACGTGAGTGCGTTGAACCGCTTCGTGGAGAAGACGAAGTTCTCCATGGAGACATCCAATTCGGTTCTCTCTGCTCTCCGTCCAGGAGATTGGATGGTCTCCCTCGACCTACAAGATGCTTACTTTCACGTCCCCCTGCATCATTCGTTGAAGAAATATCTTCGGTTCATGGTGCAGGAAGGATTTATCAGTTCAGGGCTTTGCTGTGTTCGCCTCTCGACGGCTCCTCAGGTGTTTACGGCGTTGATGAGGAACGTAGCAAGATGGCTACATCTGAAGGGGGTGAGGATATCTCTTTACTTAGACGACTGGCTTATAAGAGCACAGACGAAACAAAAGTGTTTGGAGGACTTAGAGATAACTCTTCAATTGATCAGATCTCTTGGATTGCTCGTAAACCTCTAAAAAATCTCACACGATCCCCAGTCAGACTATCGTCTATCTGGGGATTCGGATGGATTCTCGGGGTTTTCGAGCATATCCATCCCAGGAAAGAATTTCGAAAGGGTTGGAAAAAGTCCTCGGTCTTCCTAGAGGAAGGAACGAAGCTCAGCGAGGGAATGGCTCAGTCTTCTGGGGCACCCTTTCGTCGCTGGAGCAGTCCTTCTCTCTAGGGAGGCTGAATATGAGACCCTTGCAGTTCCATCTAAGAAGGAGTTGGGACAGAAGAAAGGGAGATCTTTTGGATACCTTTCCCATAGGAGAGAGTATCAAAAACCACTTACGATGGTGGTTAGAACCGCTGAGAAGGAATGAAGGAGTGTCCTTGTCTCTTCAGAACCCTCACCTAGTGTTGTTCTCCGATGCTTCGGACACGGGGTGGGGAGCAACACTAGGGACGAAGGAGGTGTCAGGCATCTGGACAGAAGAACAGAAGGCCTGGCACATAAATGCAAAGGAACTCTTAGCAGTATACTTGGCACTGCAATTTTTCGAGAACGAGGTCAGAGGTGTGGTGGTCCAAGTCAACTCGGACAACACCACAACTCTGGCATATATAAAAAAACAAGGGGGGACACACTCTTTCTCCCTTTACCACCAAATAGCAAGGGATCTGTTGATCTGGACGAAGAAAGAGGGATATGACTCCTGACAAGGTTCGTCAAGGAGGAAGAAACATAAGAGCGGACAGATTAAGCAGAAAGAAACCGGTCCTTCCAACAGAATGGACCCTTCATCGCAAGTCTGCCAGCAACTATGGTCTCTTTGGGGGAAGCCTCAAGTAGACCTGTTTGCCAACATTCCTCTCCAGGAAGGATGTAGAACTTTTGTTCGTTGGGGGACGAATCCCAGAGCCCTGTCCATAGATGCCATGCTCATGGATTGAAGGGCGGGAATAGACGCTTATGTGTTTCCCCCATTCAAGATGCTGGGGGAAGTAATGAGAAAGTTCGTGTCCTCGGAAGGAATGAGGATGACACTGATCGCTCCTTATTGGCCTGCAAGAGAATGGTTCACAGAGGTACAGGAATGGATAGTGGATTTCCCCAGATCTCTTCCCGAAAGGACAGATCTGCTCAAACAACCCCACTTCGAGAGGTACCACAAGAATATCCACGCTCTCGCCCTGACTGCCTTTCGACTATCGAAAGACTGGTCAGAGCGAGAGGCTTTTCTCGCAAAGCGGCAAAAGCAATTGCCGGAGCAAGAAGGTCCTCAACCATGCGGATATACCAATCGAAGTGGGAAGTTTTCCGTAGATGGTGTAAGGCGAAGAAGCTGTCCTCCTCCGATACCTCTGTGACCGAAATTGCTGATTTTCTTTTGTTTTTACGAGAAGAATCTCATCTGGCAGTGTCAACCATTAAAGGTTATAGGAGCATGTTGTCAGCTGTGTTCAGGAATAGGGGCCTGAACATAGAGAATGACAAAGATCTGCATGACTTAATTAGATCATTCGAAACTACAAAATTAAGAACTTCTCTCACCCCTAGTTGGAATCTGGATGTGGTTCTCAAATATCTTATGTCTGAGAGATTCGAACCTCCCGATAAAGCTATTTTCCGGGACTTAACTAGAAAATGTATTTTGTTCATGACACTTACCTGCCAGATATATATATAGCTGTATTCTCTGACGTTCGACAGAATTTCAAAACTCCCGGCAACACGCAAGTGGTCGGGCCAGGGGTGGGTTAGTACCCCATTCCCGCCGCTGGGAGGCGGGCGTCAGGAACCATTCCCATTTTCTATTCAGATTTTTCTCTGTCGCGGTAGTGTAAACACGTGTTTCCATTACCTCCGCTCAGGATTTTGAAAACTTCTTTGGTCACTTAAGTATTCTGATTGTCTTTTGGTTTTTGAAATTGGCTTTGTGACTTGGCATACGCTATTGTGGTTTGGATTTGAATTTGGCTTGGATTGTTCTTGAATCGTGATGTCTGGATCTAGTTCTACTAGTTTCAGGGTGTGCGGTGTGAAAGAGTGTAAGGTTAGACTACTGAAAGCCTCGGTAGACCCTCATACGGTGTGCACGAATTGTAGAGGGCATGTTTGCTTATTGGATGATAGGTGTAAAGAATGTGAGGTTCTGACTAATATTGAATGGAAGGCGTATGAGTCTTATGTACGTAAGCTTGAACGTGACAGAATCAGGAGGTCTTCCTCCAGGAGTGCTTCTGTCAAAAGTCGCGTGATAAAACACCGCATTCTAACATAAATGTAGAGCCTATTGTGCCTAATCCTGTTATTTTGCCTTGGGCAATGAAGTGATTGCTGAAGGTAACGCCCTTACTACAATTATGGAGTCGATTCGGAAACCTGGAATCAAAGTGCTCGCGCTCCAAACTAATGTGCAAAAGTGCAGTGATAGTGTTGTGGAGGGGGCGTCAAACCGGTCCTATAGCGCCTCTAGGCTGAGACCTCTGTCGGACTCCCAGGACATAGGGAATGGACATGTCGTAAGCCGAAGGAGGGTTACGGGAACTAAACACCGGTCTGGCGTCCCTTCGGCAGTACCTGAAGACGATTCCCAGGCTGGCAAAGTTCGTGCGCGAGCTCAATATTGAAAGAATGTTTTGTTCATGAAACTTACTTGGCAGATATATATATAGCTGTATTCTCCGAAGTCCGACAGAATTTCAAAACTCGCGGCACAGCAGTGGGCGGTCAGGTGGTAGTACCCATTCCCGCCGCTGGGAGCGGATATCAGGAACCATTCCCATTTTCTATTCATATTTTTTCTGTCGCCGGTCGGTAAACACCTGTTTACAGACCTCCGCCCAGGATTTTTGGATTTTGACTCGTTATAAGTATCTGGATTGACTTTTGGTTTTGACTCTGGATTGTTGGATTGGCATACGCGATAGTGACTGTTTTTGGATTTTTGGATTGGCTTTTCTATGAACGTGATGTCGGGATCAAGTTCAGTGAGCTTCAGAGTGTGTGTGAGGAGTGATTGCAAGGTGAGGCTACCGAAATCATCGGTAGCCCCCACACAGTATGTATGGGGTGGTGTAGGGGGCCATGTTTGTTTGCTGGTTGATCGTTGCATTGAATGCAAAAAGTTTGACTGAGGATGAATGGAAGGTGTATGAATCCTATCGGCGTAAGTTGGAGCGCGATAGGATCAGGAGGTCTTCCTCTAAGAGCGGTTCTACGAAAGGTAAGGAAGTAACATTTCGCCTATTTTAACACCAGTAGAATTTGCTTCACCTAATCCTGTGTTGTTGCCTGAGGGCCCTAGTTCTGTGTCTGAGAAGGTAATGCCTTTCTCTGATTCTAGAGTCATTACGCACTCTAGAGTCCAAAGTGTTGGCCCTTGAAAAAACGGCTCGGGTAAAGTGTGTGCTCGTGCCCCTAGTGTTGTGGAGGGGCGTCAGATCGGCCCCATAATGCCTCTAGGTCTAGACCTCTGTCGGACTCCCAGACCTCAGGGAGTGGGCATGTCGAAAGCCGCAGAGGGTTACGGGGGCTCCCCACCGATCTGGCGTCCCTTCAGCAGGACCTGTTGCTGCTTCCCAGGCTGCCAAGGAGCGTGCTCAGGCTCGCATCCTTAAGGACTGTTTTTTCGTCCTCCGAGGCGCCATCCCCGCGCAAGGGGTGGAGCGCTCGGAGTGACTCGCGTCCGTTGAAAAGGACTTTTCCTAGGGAGGACGCTTTACGTCCCCTCTCTCCGCTCTCGTTGCGGTCTTCGCCTGCGTCGTATGACGCGTTTCCTCCACAGAAGAGAGGTAGGACGTCGTCCGAGGACGACGCTGAGAAGCGCTTCTCTCGCGCCTCGGAGAGGCAGGTTGCTGTTCCTTTGAGAAGGAAGGAGGCGTCCCCCCGCCCCTCGTCTTCTCGCAGGCGCAGCCCTTCACCTCCTCTCGGTTCTTCACCTACGAAGAGTATTCTTGCGTCGCTTCAAGACCAATTGTCGACCTTAATGGCTCGGAAGACTCGCCCAGCAGCAGTTGAGCCTAAGCGAAGGAAGGACGCTAGACTGCCTGTCAAGAGGACGAGGCAGTCTCCTTCTCTGTCTCCTCGTTCGTCTCTGTCTCCGCCCGCACGTCAGGACGCCTTTGAGGACGCTCGACAGGACGCCTTGGAGGACGCTTTTGAAGACGCTCGGCAGGACGCTTTTGAAGACGCTCGTCGGGATGCTTTGCTTGACGCTTTGCCTGTGGAGAAGGCTTTCGAGAGCGCTCAGAAGGACGCTTTGAAAGCGAAAGCTGGACGCTTGAGCGTCAAACGTAAGGACGCTCCTCGAGAGAGACTAAGAGTTTCCTCTCTTGACGCGCAGCGCGGTCAGGACGCTCTTCGTGGTTCGAGCTCTAAAGATCGATAGAAGGTCGGTCACTTTGAAGAGGCTGAGGTTAGTCTTCCTCGAAAGCCTTTGTTGAAGGCTAGACCCGTTGGGCGCACGCCCTCTCCAGAGGTTCAATCTCCTTTGCCTCTTCGGGAGGAAGGAGAACATAGTAGTCCGGCTGACTCAGTGGAGGAAGAACAGCCGTCAGTTTCGTCGGTTTCCGACTACAAGGTGCTGGTACGTCTTTTACGTTCTTTGTTTGGTGAGAAGTTCCAGCCTGCAGCTCCTAAGTCTCCTCCCTCTCAGTTTTCGTCTTCGAAGTCGGGCAAGGTTTCGGAAGTGGTGGAGATGAAGACTTCCTTGTCCACTAGAGAGCATTCAAGAAATTGCAGGACTGGATGGAAACGTCGGAAGGATCAGGGCAAGTCGACTTTCGCCCTTCCTCCTTCAAGACTCAGTGGGAAAGGCGGCATTTGGTATGAGACCAAATCTGAAGTAGGAGTTAAGATCCCGTCTTCTTCCCAAGGGGACTTTGCTAGTCTGGTAGACGCCCAGAAGAGATCCCTTTTGGTTTTATCGTCCGCTAAGATTTCATGGACACCAACGGAGATCGACCATCACATGAAAGGTCTGTTAAAGACTCTGGAAGTCTTTACTTCCTAGACTGGTGCCTAGGAGTCCTGGATCTTCAATCTAGGAGTCCTGATTCTTTGAGTCTGGGGGAGCTGTCCAATGTGTTGTCATGCATGGACAAGGCCGTCAGGGATGGTTCAGAAGAGTTAGTGTCTCATTTCGGCACTGCTTTCCTCAAGAAGAGCGCTCTTATGCAATTTTACAGCGAGGTCTGTTTCTGCATCGCAGAAAGCAGAGCTTCTCTTTGCACCTCTTTCGAGCCATCTCTTCCCCCAGGCTATGGTAAGGGACCTGGCAGTGAGCCTACAAGAGAAGGCTACCCAGGATCTCTTGGCCCAGTCTTCTAGACGTCCCGCAGTCCCTATCACGTCGTCGTCTGGACGACCTCCTAGGAAGGTTAAACCCTTTCGTAGCGCCCCTCCCTCGAGAGCTGCTCCTCAGAGGGAGAGGACTTGCAAGAGGAAGAGGTTCTTTCAAACCTAAAGCCTCTAAGTGAGAAGAAAAGTCCTTCAGATGCCTGTCGGAGCCAGGCTAAAGTTCTTTGCGGGTGCGTGGAGAGAGAGAGATACAGATGCGTGGTCCCTCAAGATTGTGGAACAGGGGTACAAGATCCCCTTTGTGGACCTCCTCCCCTCTTTCGACGACTCCCAGAGATCTTTCCCCGTCGTATCAAGGGAGAAACAGCAGGTTCTTTTAGATCTTTTGGATCAAATGATCATGAAAAGAGCGGTGGAGCAGGTCTTAGACCTGGGGTCACCAGGATACTACAACAGACTTTTCCTGTACCAAAGCAGTCGTCGGGGTGGCGTCCAGTCTTGGACGTAAGCAGCCTGAATCTTTTCGTAGAAAAGAAAAAATTCAAGATGGAAACACCTCAGTCGGTTCTAGGAGCCTTAAGACGGGCGACTGGATGTGTCCTTGGACCTACAGGACGCATACTTTCACGTGCCTATCCACCCTCTTTCAAGAAAGTTTCTGAGGTTTATGCTAAGGGACAAAGTTTGGCAATTCCGAGCCCTTTGTTTCGGTTTAAGCACGGCTCCGATGGTATTTACCATGCTCATGAAAACGTAGCGAGATGGTTACATTCTGCAGGAATAAGTGTCCCTGTATCTCGACGATTGGCTTATCAGAGCATCGTCAGAAGAAAGGTGTCTGAAGGACCTTCACTTCACGTTGGCCTTGGCGAAGTCCCTTGCGACTTCTGGTCAACCTCGAAAAGTCGCATCTGAACCCAACACAGTCCATCGTGTATCTGGGGGATTCAGATGGATTCAGTGGCTTTTCGAGCGTTTCCGTCCCAGGAACGACAGCTGCAAGGCTTAGAGAGAGTTTCGGCTTCCTGGGGAAGGAAGCTTGCTCGGCGAGGGAATGGATGAGTCTGCCTGGGAACCATTTCATCGCTGGAAAAGTTTGTTTCCCTGGGAAAGACTACACCTCAGACCTCTCCAGTTTTTCTTGGCAGACGAATGGAGAGTCAGAGAGGATCTGAATGCGACCCTTTTCATCACCAAATCGTGAAGAACCATCTAAGATGGTGGTTAGATCCTCGTAAGTTTCGAGAGGGGTTGTCCCTAAAGCTTCTGAGCCCAGACCTAGTGTTGTTTTCCGACGCCTCGGTGTCGGGATGGGGAGCAACACTGGGAGGGGAGGAAGTGTCAGGCACCTGGAGGGGGGAAACACTGTCCTGGCACATCAATGTAAAGGAACTAGCGGCGGTTTTTCTGGCGCTACAGTTCTTCCAACAAAAGGTTGCAGAGAAAGCAGTCCAAGTCAACTCGGACAACACCACAGCCCTGGCGTACCTAAAGAAGCAGGGAGGTACACACTCCCGTCCTCTGTTTTATTTAGCGAGGGAGATTCTGCTGTGGGCAGATGCGAGACGGATAAGGATCCTGACGAGATTTATCGCAGGAGTCCAGAACGTCAGAGCAGACCTTCTCAGCCGACAAGATCAGATCCTGCCGACGGAATGGACGTTGCACCAGGACGTCTGTCGAGAGCTCTGGAGACTGTGGGGGTGTCCGTTAGTCGACCTATTTGCGACGTCGAGAACAAAGAGGTTGCCTCTATTGCTCCCCTGTGCTAGATCCGGGAGCAGTCGCGATAGACGCTCTGCTCTGGGACTGGACGAACCTAGACTTGTATGCCTTCCCGCCATTCAAGATCATGGGGGAAGTAGTAAGTGGAAGTTCGCGGCATCGGAGGGGACGAGGTTGACCCTGATCGCCCCGATGTGGCCCGCGAAGGAATGGTTCACGGAGGTAATGTCATTCATCATAGACTTTCCGAGGACCTTGCCCTGGAGGAAAGATCTACTCAGGACAGCCCCACTTCGCAAGATATCACCGAAACCTCTCCGCTCTGGGTCTGACTGCGTTCAGACTATCGAAAAGCTGGCCAGAGCGAGAGGTTTTTCTAGAGCAGCTGCAAAGGCGATCGCCAATGCTAGGAGAACGTCCTCGAGAGCTGTTTACCAGTCGAAGTGGGCTTCCTTCAGGGCATGGTGTAGAAAGGAGGGAATTTCCTCTTCCACTACCTCTGTGAGCCAGATAGCCGATTTCCTGCTATTTTTAAGAAATGTACAGAAGCTGGCTGTCCCGACCATCAAGGGATATAGGAGTATGCTGTCGGCAGTCTTCCGACACAGGGAGGACTTGACCTGTCTGATAACAGGGATCTTCACGATCTCCTGAGATCATTTGAGACATCCAAGATACCTCAGGCGAGGCCTCCTTCTTGGAACTTGGATTTAGTCCTTAGACTTTTTAATGTCGAGTCCTTTCGAACCTCTACATGAAGCGTCTTCTTTAGGAACTTGACTAAGAAGGCTCTTTTCCTAACTGCTCTGGCGACGGCGAAGAGAGTTAGCGAAATTCAGGCCATTTGTAAGAGAGGGGTGGGCTTCAAACGGGGACAATGCTGTCTGCTCTTTTGCGTCCCCCACTTCTTAGCAAAGAATGAAAAAACCCGTCGAACCCTTGCCAGGAGCTTTGAAATCAAGGGGGGGGGGTATTGACAAGCCTTGTGGGCCAAGAACCTGATAGAGTCCTGTGCCCTGTCAGGACTCTAAAGTTTTATGTCCACAAGACTAAAGAGGTACGAGGTCCCTCAGATAATCTCTGGTGTTCGGTTAAACGACCCGATATACCATTATCCAAGAACGCTTTGGCGTTCTTTCTGAGGGACGTCATTAAAGAGGCTCATTCGTCTTCCACACAGATCGATTTGAGCCTCTTGCGAGTGAAAGCTCACGAGGTTCAGAGCTGTCGCAACCTCGCTTGCCTTCCAAAGGAACATGTCGATCAAGGACATCCTTGACGCCACTTTTTGGAGGAGCAATTCAGTATTCGCCTCACACTACTTGAGAGATGTGAGAACGATATACGAGGACTGTTGTTCTCTTGGGCCATACGTTTCTGCAGACACAGTCTTGGGGGGCTGAAGGTAGCTCTCTCCCTATCCTTTAGTTTAGGTTTAGGTTAGGTTTTAGTTGTTGTGGTTTTTTGGTTGTGGTGAGGCTTTGGTGAAGACCTCCCATCTCTTTGCTTAATGTTCGGGGGTCTTCGGATAGTGGTCCGGTGGTGGTCAGTTGCTTCGTTGCCCTCATTTGTATGGCTCTATGCTCTTGTCACATTGAGGTCACGTCCCCGTTGACAGAGCATCCAGAGCGCACCAGCACTACAGGTCTCCACCTGGCTGGCAACTCTGATTAAGCACAAGCAGGCTGAAGTGACAGTAATCACAGAGTCTACTTTGCTAACAGGTGAGGAACCAAGGTGTATAACATCTACTTAATTTAAGTTTCCTACAATATCCTATTCTGTCTCTTCCCACCAATCCGAAGGTGGGATTCAGCTATATATATATCTGCCAAGTAAGTTTCATGAACAAAATGTTATTGTTATAATACAATTAAGTTTGTTCATACTTACCTGCAGATAATATATAATTAAGTGCCACCCACCTCCCCTCAGGAGACAGTGGCCACTGATAAAATATGAATAGAAAATGGAATGGTTCCTGATATCCGCCTCCCAGCGGCGGGAATGGGTACTACCACCTGACCGCCCACTGCGTGTGCCGCGAGTTTTGAAATTCTGTCGGACTTCGGAGAATACAGCTATATATATATCTGCCAGGTAAGTATGAACAAACTTAATTGTATTATAACAATAACATTTCTCTTCCTCCGAGATGTCCTTCCCCTCAACGAGGATGGGTCTCTCGGAGGGCCTCTCAAGACGAGAGCGGTAAGGACGTAAGACGTCGCACAGGCGACCGTCGTCTTTCCCGCCCTCTCAAGAGAGGATTTAGAGAAGAGGACGCTTTATCAGATCGGGAACGTCCTCCTACGCGGCTTCCGCTTAGCTCTTCTCCGGAAGACTTTGAAGACGGTATTCCGCAGAAGAGGGTTAGGACGTCTTGTGAAAAGGAGCTGGTTTTCTCCTCCAATCTACCTGATTGTAGTCCTGAGAGAAAGAAGAGGGCTTCCCCTCGCCCATCTTCTTCTCACTGGATAAGTCCGTCGTATGAATCTTCCCCGTCTAAGGAGACCCTACTGGCGATGCATCAACAATTGTCTGCATTTTTCGCTGAAAGAGAGTCAAGATCACGTCATCGTAAGAAGGATCTATGGTTGCCTGTCAAGAAATCCAGGCGTTCTCCTTCCTCTCCTCGTTCTTCTCCCTCTCCTGTTTCGTCGCCTTCTAGACCTCGACGATTCATTCAGGAGCGCGCTAGTGCTCCGTTTGATAGAGCCTCTGGAAGTATCAGCGAAAACAACAAAGACGTTAGTTGCCGCACAGGCGGCCGTCGCCTTTGTCAGGAGTTGGAGAACGCTCAGAGGACTCGCTTCGGCGATGTTCGACCGGAGGAAGATAAAGTGGATAGTCGAGAACGTAGGGAGAGTCTCCAGCGCCATAGGACTTTTAGAGAAACTTCTGTCAAGGTTTCTCCTCGGCGGGACACTCCTCCAAAAGCAATTAAGTGTCGAGACGCTTGGCAAGAATCCCGTAAAGACTCTTATCAGCAGTCTCGTTCTGCGGTCTTTCAAGAAACCGCTCAGAATGTAAGATTTAGGTATCGAGAAAGTTCGAAGGACAACGTTGATGGCGCGCTTCAGTCTACGTATCATGTCGCTCCTCAACAGGTGCGCAAAGGCATGGTTAGAGAGACTCGACGTCCTATTCATCGTGAAACTGTTCAGGACGCTCGTGAGGATGCTTCGCTGGATGCTCAATATCACAAGCATCGGGTTACTCGACAAGAAACTCACGATGCAGGTTCTGAAGACGCTAAACATCCTAGACGTCATGACACTTTACGGCATGAATTTAAGAAGTCTTTGCTAAGCGCTCGATGTTCTTCACGTCAGGATGCTCGCCAGGAGGAGGATGAAGACGCTCATGAATATGCGTTTGAGGACGCTGGGCGTCCTAAAAGACAGGACGCTCGCAGAAACACGAGGCAGGACGCTCCTCAGACGAGTGAGCGATCGATTCTTCAAGAATTTGGACGAAAGCCTCATTTAGACTCTCGTCAAGAGGGAGTTCTCCAGGACGCACCGCATGACGTTCCTTTACAGGAACTTGATAGAAATTCGACGCTGATAGGAGAACATACTCTAATCTCCTCTTCAAAAATTCTTCAGGGAAATAAGAGTTTAATCTCTTCTCGCTCGAAACAGGACACCTCGGCTGTTTCATTGGAAGAAGAGGACTTGACTGACCATGGTCCTGAGGATGAAGAAGAGTCTTCAGCCTCATCTTCTTCGGATTATAAAACCCTGACTCGCCTTTTGAAAGACTTGTTTCCTAGTAAGTTTCAAGCACCAGTTCCTCTCTCTCCGCCTTCTCAACTATCTTCATCGAAGGCAAGGAAGACGCCAGGATTTGTGAAGATGGCTACGTCTCTCTCTACAAAAAGGGCGTTCAAGAGGATTCACGATTGGATGGAATCCAAGAAGGCAAAGGGCAAGACTTCATTTGCTCTTCCCCCCGCAAAACTTAGTGGTAGAGGAGGAATCTGGTATGAAACAGAGGAGGAAGCAGGTTTGAGGATACCTGCCTCTGCTCAAGGTGATTTCTCTAATTTAGTTGATGCGCCTAGAAGATCTTACCTTCCGTCAGCAAAAGTATCCTGGACGATGACGGAAACAGACCACCATCTTAAGGATATTTACAGGACACTAGAAGTTTTTAACTTCCTTGACTGGTGTCTGGGGGTCTTAGACATGCAGTCTAGAAGTCCAGACTCTATTTCTTTATAGGAATTATCTAGTATTTTGTCATGTATGGACAAAGCAGTAAGGGATGGCTCCGACGAATTGGCATCACATTTTGCGTCGGGAGTCCTGAAGAAACGCGCGCTTTACTGCAGCTTTACATCGAAATCAGTATTGCCTGCACAGAAAGCAGAACTGTTGTTCGCCCCCTTTTCGGCTCATCTGTTTCCTCAATCAATGATAAAAGATCTATCAGTGAATCTTCAGGAAAAAGCAACGCAGGACCTTTTATCTCAATCCTCAAAACGTCCTGCTGCCCAGCCCTCTTCCCGGACTACGCAAGTTTCCAGGAAGAATTTTAAGCCCTTTCGCGGCAGAGCTCCCTCGAGAGCCCCTCCACTCTCGGGGGAGGAGCTTCCCTAGAGGGCAGAGCCCCTTCAAAGCCTAGGGGAAAGCAAATGACTTATCTACCCTTCAGACACCGGTCGGAGCGAGGCTCTCTCTCTTTGCAGAGGCATGGAGGATAAGAGGAGCGAACAGTTGGTCACTAGAAATTATCGAGAACGGTTACAAGATCCCGTTCCTCTCAAGACCTCCTTTAAGCACAGAACCGATAGATCTGTCGCCATCTTACCAGACTTCGAAACAACAGATCCTGCTAGATCTTCTGGATCAAATGTTAGAGAAGAGAGCAGTAGAGCGGGTTCTATCATTGAATTCACCGGGCTTTTACAACAGGTTATTCCTGGTTCCGAAGCAGTCGGGGGGATGGAGACCTGTCCTGGACGTGAGCAGACTGAATCTTTTCGTAAGAAAGGAAAAATTCAAGATGGAAACTTCACAGTCTGTTTTAGCAACACTAAGACCAGGGGACTGGATGGTGTCCTTGGATCTCCAAGACACTTACTTCCATGTCCCGATTCATCCGCGTCCAGGAAGTACCTCAGATTCGTCTTGAAAGGACAGGTCTTCCAATTCAGAGCCCTCTGCTTCGGACTAAGTACAGCTCCGATGGTTTTCACGTTTCTGATGCAAAACATAGCAAAATGGCTTCATCTTTCGAAGATAAGAGTCTCACTCTATCTCGACGATTGGCTCATCCGGTCGTCTTGCAAGACAAAGTGTCTGGAGGACCTTCACACAACGTTACAGCTGACAAAAGCCCTAGGCCTTCTCGTCAATTTCGAGAAATCCCATCTGATCCCAACACAGTCCATCGTGTATCTGGGGATTCAGATGGATTCAGTGGCTTTTCAAGCTTATCCATCCATGGAACGTCGGCTGAAATGCTTAGAAAAAGTATCAGTCTTCTTAGAGAAGGAAATATGCTCAGCGAGGGAATGGATGAGTCTGCTGGGGACCATTTCCTCGCTGGAGAAATTTGTTTCTCTGGGAAGACTGCACCTCAGACCTCTTCAGTTTTTCATAGCAGACAACTGGAGGAACAAAAAAGACTTGAACAAAATTTTGAGAATCTTCTCAGGTTCAGTCAAAGGACCGATTTGTTAAGTGGTGGTTGCGATCCCGTCAAGCTATCGGAAGGACTGTCTCTCAAGCTTCTGAGCCCAGACCTAGTGTTGTTCTCAGACGCGTCCATGACAGGCTGGGGAGCAACACTGGGGGAGGAGGAAGTGTCAGGCCTCTGGGGAGGGGAACAGAGGTCCTGGCACATAAACCTCAAGGAATTAGAAGCAATTCGATTGGCTCTGCAATTCTTCGAGGGAAGAATTATAGGACGGATTGTGTCGAATAATAAGGATCTGCACGATCTTTTGAGGTCTTTCGAAACCTCAAAGATTCCGCGACCTAGAATTCCGTCATGGAATCTAGATGTTGTCTTGAAATTTCTAATGTCAAGCCCGTTTGAACCTTTGCATGCTGCCTCGATGAAGGATCTAACTAGAAAGGCTGTCTTCCTAACCGCTTTGGCAACAGCGAAAAGGGTTAGCGAGATTCAGGCCATGAGTAAGCATGTGGGCTTCAGAGAACACAATGCGGTGTGTTCTCTGAGTCCCTCGTTCTTAGCTAAGAACGAAAATCCGTCCAACCCCTGGCCCAAAGAGCTTTGAAATCAAGGGATTATCAGAGGTGACCGGACGAGAACCAGAGAGAGTCCTGTGCCCTGTCAGGGCTCTCAAGTTTTATCTGGCAAGAACTAAACAATGTAGAGGTCCGTCGGACAACCTGTGGTGCTTGGTCTGAGACCAGAATTACCAATGTCCAAGAACGCTCTAGCGTTTCTTCTTAGAAGCACCATCAGGGAGGCTCATGCTTCCTGTCCAGATAGTGACCTTAGTCTTTTGAAGATTAAAGCTCACGAAGTCAGAGCTATAGCGACTTCGGTTGCTTTTCAAAAGAATATGGCACTCAGTGATGTCTTGAGTGCCACATATTGGCGAAGCAACTCTGTGTTCGCCTCACATTACCTCAGAGATGTGAAAGCGACATATGAGAATTGCTACTCGCTGGGACCGTACGGCGGGAATGGGTACTAACCACCTGGCCGACCACTGCGTGTGCCGGGAGTTTTGAAATTCTGTCCGAAACCGTCAGAGAATACAGCTATATATATATATCTGCCAGGTAAGTATGAACAAACTTTATTGTATCATGACAATATCATTTTCTTAATAGCTCTCGCTACTGCGAAAAGAGTGAGTGAGCTGCAAGCGCTTGACTCGAGAGTGGGTTTTAAGAAGGATTCGGCTGTATTGTCCTTTAAGCCTTTATTTTTAGCTAAAAATGAAACCCCCCCCCCCCCCCCCCCCCCTCGAGACCTTGGCCTAGGACTTTCGAAGTAAAAGGGCTTTCTCAATTAGTTGGAAATGAAATGGAAAGAACATTATGCTCTGTGAGAACTTTGAAGTTTTACCTGCAGAAGAAGAAGCAGTTGCAGGGTTGCAATCAAAGTTTATGGTGTGCGGTTAAAGACCCTAAAAGAGCGATGTCAAAAAATGCCTTAGCATTTTTTGTTAGAAACATTATAACTGAAGCCCACATGAGTTGTGATAGTGAGGCATATAAGACCTTAAGGGTAAAAGCACACGAAGTACGTGCAGTCTCTACATTATTGTCATTCAACAAGAACATGTCAATGAAGAACATCTTACCGGCCACGTATTGGAGATGTAACTCAGTGTTCGCCTCACATTACTTGAAAGATGTGAGGGTAACATATGAGAGATGCTTCTCTCTAGGACCTTATGTATCAGTGGATACAGTGCTGGGGAAAGGAGAGAAGACTGATCCTTAAAATTAATTTTTGTCCTTATATTTTATATAGTGTGATTTTAAAATTAGTTGGTGTTGAGTTTTTAGGTTGTTTGAAAGGTATTTGGGGATAACGCCTTTCAATCATATATACTAATCCATGGTTAGGATCGGGTGATCGGGATCAGTGTTTTACTCCTTTATATGCCAAGAGGCATAGGTATATTGTCATGTAAGTGAATAAGACTCCAGTGACAATTGCCATCAGGTTCTGTTGAGTAAGTGGATAAGACCCCATTGACAGTCCTTTCAAGAGTTCTCAGACCAATAGGGCCAACACCCTCGCTGAAGCTTTTGAGGCGAAGTAGACTTCTAAGCATGAGCTATGAAATCTTCCGCCTAAAACGGTAGGAACTAGGGTAATTGTTATTTAACTTGTGTTACCTACAACATATGTTGTTTACCTATCAGGTCAGTAATTAGCTGTCTCTTGCCCTCCGCCAAAGGTGCCAATCAGCTAAGTATATATCTGACAGGGAAGTTGAATGTATGAAAATGATATTGTTATTGTACAATAAAGTTTCATACATACTTACCTGGCAGATATATACGATTGTATGGCCCACCCAGCCTCCCCTCAGGAGACAGGTGGAAGAGAAAATCTGGCTCAAGATGGTAATAGTTCCTATTCCTGCCACCCAGCGGCAGGCGGCGGGATCACCTGACCTACCTGTAGTGTGTGCCGCAAAATTTGAATATTAATAAACATTACCTTAATATAATTCATCTAGCCCTAAATCCCCAAAAACCGCACCAAAATTTACCACATTGGCAACCCTGTTACCTCCTATTCTGTCCGCCAGTTGGCAACACTGTCGCTGACAGATACAAAAACCTTCCCTCAAATCAGTTGTTAACGAGCGCCGGTGTTGTTTACATCACGGCCGCTCTTTATAAATTTCCTTAAACATTTTTGTGCCTTTAAAGCTTTCATTATTTGTTAAATGAGACTTTATGTGAATTACCACTCACACATTACATCACGAAATAGTGAATTAACTTTGATTTCTGTTGTGGTTCTTATCTTAAATTACGAACTTTTGCGCGACCCGGAACTACTGACCTGTCCAATTCTACGATGGATTGCCAAGAAATTACGATGCTTCCTTCTGCCAGCAACATCAGGAACTGCCCGGTTTGTGGGACAAGGATGAGTAGCAGGGAGTATGAACCCCATGACATTTGTAGCTCTAGTCATGGACAGGTTTGTGACTTGACTTCTCGTTGTGACGTACGTATGTAAGCCCTGGTCTGATGAGGATATGACTGCTTATATGAAACGCCAAACAATCTTGCAGCGTAAAAGATCGGTTAAGGAGAAAAAGAAATCGATTGCTAGAACTGTATCTAACGAATTCTTTGACTTGGCCGCTCATGGTTCTGGCTCTTCGGTTTCGCTATCGTACGACTCCGATTCCGAATTAATTGATGCTTTGCCCCCTGTACAACCGGTAATTAGTGAAGTTATTTCGATGTAGATTCAAAGATTTTTGGCAATGGAAACTACCTGGAAACAGAATTTTAAGAAATTACAGCTTAGTCTAGAATAGAGATTTATTTCAGCTAACGTTTAACAATCTGTCAGAGAATTTTCAAGAAGCCTTTACTAGAATGTCTAACACTCTTTTAGATTCATTTTCAGCTCCTCGTCAGGTACCTGTCGACAGCACCATGGTTAACGGTGTGACAGATACCCCCGGCTTGTGAACCCCCGTCTGGCAAGGCCTAGGGGGATCCGGTCCGGGCAGGTCCCTAACGAATCTTTACCCAACGTGTCCCCTGTCATGTATAGTCCGTACAGGTGCCAAAGGGCGCTTATTTAGGAGAAGGGGGGAGGGATATTAGTGTCAGGCCTAAGATAGCTAGTCGTCAGGATTTTACTTCAGGGGAAGTTTCTAAGTTAGGATCTGACGATGATGATGATGATGATGATGATGATGACGCGGATTCGTGTGATATTGATGTTTCCTCGAATGGATGTCATGATGTAGAATTCAAGAAACTTTTGATTTAATTTTGAGTTTTCTTCCTCAGGCGAGGCCTAAAGAGCAGAAGCAGCCTCCGCCTCGTTGTATTACAGAAGGATTTTTCTTGACGGTCCTTCCCGGTCACAGGAATTTTTATGTTTTCCCTTTGCCCACCCAGAGGTTGCGCGAGAGTGAGGGCGGACGTTGCCGCTGAACTTTTGAAGGTGATCGGGGAAGGGAAGAGGAAGCTCTCTTAGTCTTCTACGACACCGGAGAGGAGTTTACCAGGTGGCGGATGATTCTTCATTCTCTCGACCCCCCAAGCCAAATCCTGATTTTGTCCGACTTTCAAGTCAACCCTTGCCTTCTAAGGCTTCGGTCTCTGTCTCAATTGAAGATTTTATTGCTATGGAGTCTGTTATGAGCTCCTTACAAGAAGCTCAATCCTTCAATATGTGGGTCCTCGGAGGGCTTTTAATGTATATCAAGGACTCCGGGTTTGTTCTCCTGATGCTCCTCTTTGAGAAATTCTGCTCATTCATTTCAATCACTTCTGTACATCAGAACGAGCTTGCTGCTTCAATGCAGGCCTTTCTTGTTTCTCTAAGGCGTAACCTGTATTTGTCGCAGTTACCCTCCTCTGTATCGGAGATTCAGAGAACCCGTCTGTTTGTCCTCTTCTCCTTTTGGCGATTTGTCCTTTTTGATATTTCTGTGCTTTCTGAGGTTTTGAAGGAACATCAAGGTGATGCCTCTTCCAAGCTCACTGGGCCTTATCAAGAGCTTTTTCCTCTGGTCTTCCTACCGTTCCCTTCAAGGAGTAAGCGTAAGTTTAGACCAGATCTGTACCTTCTGCTCCAGCCCCAACAACCTCCTTCTGGCTCTTTTTTTTTCCAGAGTACATCTCAGGTTTGCTGGTGCCTCTACTTCATTCCTCTGGTGCTCACCTTTGAAACGCGGAAGAGGTTCTTGGCGTGGCTCTAAGGGCAGAGAAGAGCTCAACCTCCAGGAGGACCTTCTTCTTCTTCTTCTTCTTCCTTGTCTCTGCGTAAGAATTTTCGGAAGTAGGAGTCATCACCTCGCCTGGAGACCGCAGTAGGAGCTTGTCTCTCCCGCCATTGGTCAGCTTGGCAGGGGAGAGCGGTGGATGCTTGGGTGGTGGAGGTCCTGAAGGAAGGTTACGAGATCCCTTTTGTTTCCAGACTTCCACTTTCCAATCGTCCTCTCGAGTTCAGCAGCGTTATTCCCCTCACTCATCAGGGGTCAAGCCTTGGAGAAGGAGCTTTCGGCCCTCTTGGAGAAGGATGCCATAGAGCGAGCTCCTCCTTCTCTCGGGTTTTACTCTCGGATGTTTGTAGTTCTAAAGGCCTCGGGTGCCTGGCGCCCCATCATAGATCTTTCGGTTTTGAACAAGTTCATTCTAAAGTCCAAGTTCAGGATGGAGAACGGTCCAGACTGTTCTTTCATCCGTCAGGAGGGGGGACTGGATGATTTCCATCGATCTGCAGGATGCTTATCTGCAAATCCCCATCCATCCAAGAAGCAGAACCCTTACCTTCGGTTTTTCACGGACTCGGGAGTTTTCCAGTTCAAGACCCTTTGTTTCGGCCTCACCACTGCTCCAGCAGGTCTTTTCTCGGTGATGGCTCCTGTTTCAGCTATTCTGCATCAGTTAAATGTAAGGATGCTTCGGTATCTGGACGATTGGCTAGTCCAGGCCGAATCTCTAGAGAAATGTCTCCGGTCGAGGGAGATAGTTCTGTCTCTTTGTGTCGAGTTGGGCATTCGTGTCAACTTCGACAAGTCCAATCTAATCCCTTGCCAGATCATGACTTATCTGGGGATTGTTTTGAATTCCCAGATTTTGAGGGCTTCTCCCGCTCAGAAACGGATAGACAAGCTTCTGAGTCTGATCAAAGAATTTTTGTCCTCCGTAACGCAGCCAGTTTCTCTTTGGAGGTCTCTCCTGGGCCATTTGTCATCCCTCATCCAACTGGTTCCCGGAGGTCGTCTCAGAATGAGGTCCCTTCAGTCGACACTTCGCCAGTCATGGGATTTCGTGTCCGAGGACACGATAGTCGCCTCTTTCCTCACAATGTCGAAGGATCTCCGTTGGTGATGCAAGTTCACCGCCTCAAGTCAGGGACATCTCTTCTTTCGGTTCCTCCGGACCTAATGTTTTGGTCAGACGCCTCGGATCAAGGTTGGGGCGCACACCTGGGCTCCGAAGCCGCTTCGGGCCTTTGGTTAGAGGAGAAGAGGATCATGTCAATAAATTGGAGGGAACTGAGGGCAGTGTACCTAGGCCTTCTTTCATTTCAGGAACAACTGTTGGAGTCGGTTGTCACGATCCTTGTCGACAACACCACAGTCAGTCGTACTTGAGAAACCAAGGTGGCACACAGTCGGATCTTCTCACTCAAGAAGCCCGATCAATCCTGTGTTGGGCAGAAGACAGGGGGTATTACGTTGGTCCCTCAGTTTATCCTGGGCCATCACAACGTCTTAGCAGACGGGCCTTGTCGAGACCGAATGAAGTTCAAGGGTCGGAGTGGACACTTTGCCAGGAAGTCTTCGACAGCCTCAGGAAGAAATGGCCTGTCACAGTCGATCTGTTTGCCACCCCACTGAATTTTCGGTGCCAGATATTCTTCGCCCCTTATCAGACTCCTCAGAGTGCCGGGACAGACTCTCTTTTGCAGGACTGGGAGGGACTTCAAGCCTATGCTTTTCCTCCGTTCTCTCTGGTGAGGTCAGTCCTCAACAAAGTGAGGGCAACCAAGCGTCTGGATCTCACCTTGATCGCCCCCTTCTGGCCACAGAAGGAGTGGTTTCCCGACCTTCTGGAAGCACTAGTGGAACCCCCCACCATTCGCCTGCCAGAGAGACCAGATCTTCTCAACAACCCCATTTTCATTGGTTCCATCAGAGGCTCCACATGCTTCATCTTCATGCCTGGAGACTGTCAGGAGGTTTCTCCAAGCACGAAGGGTTCTCCTCCAGAGTGGCGCGACAGTTGGCTCTAGCCAGACGGCAATCAACCAGAGTAAATTATCAGGCTAAATGGTTGGTTTACAGACGTTGGTGTAAGTCTCAAGGACATTCAATTTCTAGACCTTCCTTACCGAAAGTAGCGGAGTTTTTAGTTCATTTACATCATGACAGGGCCCTGTCACCTTCGTGCATTAAGGGTTATAGGTCTATGCTTTCCTATGTTTTTAAGGCAAGGCTCCCTGAGATCTCTTCATCTTATGTCATTAGAGATTTACTTCGATCTTTTTTCCCTATCTCGACCCAGGCCGCAGTGTTCGCCTCCGACATGGGACGTTAACAAAGTCCTTCAAGCCTTAAGGTTCCCTCCGTTTGAGCCTCTGAATTCTGCCAAATTTAGGGACCTCTCTTCTAAGACACTCTTCCATTGCTCTCACTGGCTACAGCCAAGAGGGTGGGTGAACTGCAAGCACTCTCTTTTCTGGTTGCCAGAGCTGGACAAGACATGATTTTGTCATACCTTCCTGAATTTGTCGCAAAGACTGAATCGTCTGATAATCCCATTCCCAGGTCTTTCGTACTGAAGTCGCTGGTCGACTTTGTTGGTAATTTAAATGAGGAATTAGTTCTTTGCCCTGTTTAGGGTGGCTCTCATGTTATTTACGCCGCACGAAGGACATTCAGGGTCGTCCCCATCATCTGTTTGTTTCACCCCGAAATGTCAAGAGACCTATTTCAAAGAATGGTGTATCCTTTTTTCTCAGAGATCTGATCGTTAAAACTGGTGGTTCGGCTGCTGGGGAAGACCAGACGCCGAGAGCACACAGTATTAGAGCAGTTGCTACATCAGTAGCTTTTTATGAAGAATGTCTCAGTCGCCAAGGTGCTTGAGGCGGCGACTTGGCGTTCTAATTCTGTTTTTGCCTCTTTTTTACTTGAGGGATATTTCTCTAGTTCTAGGCGACCTTCGTTCTTTGGGCCCGTTGGTGATGGCAGGACAGGTCGTCAGACAGGAGAATTAGGTAGTCTTCCTGTTTTACGTTTGGTTGCTACCTGTATATTATTCATTAATTTTTGTTTTGTTGTATATATTTTTTGTTTTTGTATTATAACCCATGGCAGTTTTTGACGTAGTTATAATGGGAATTAGGCAGTTTGGTATTTAGGTGTTGTTGATGACAAGGACTGACTGCTTGGCAACTCATGCTGCCTTCCATTGTCAGTGTGAAATGGTTCCAGCCACTGGGTCGGCACTGGCGACTACGCTTCTCCCCACCAGAGTCGATGCTGACCTAGGACTAGCCACTGGTTCGCTTGTCCTGACGACTCCTGCTTCTTCCACTGTCCTGGACAGGGAATTAGTCGATGGATCGTCTGCTGTCATCTGGTGACTCGCTCACCATCTACTTTTTGTCTCACCTGTTTTCTCGGAGTCAGACACTCGTGTGAGATCAGGAGGGGCGACATTTAGTAGCCCTGAGTTTCTTGTTGACGAAGTCGGTTGCGTTGATACACCCCCGATGATCGTGTAACATGAGACCAGGTTGGACTGTCAGGCATTCGTCCTTCGGGACTGAATCGCCTTTTGCTCCGCGCTCCTTTCTCTTGGCACCAGAAAGCTCGAGTTAAGAGTTGCTCATGAGCCGATTCGTTGCTGGCGACGTCGGGTTGCGTTGATACACCCCCAAGGTTTGCTTAGCTTTGAATCGCCCAGACAGTCCAGACACTCATCCTTTAGGGAAAGAATAGTGCTTGATAATCTTCAGGGTGCAGCCTTGCTGTCCGCAATTCGTCTGACTGTCACCTGTCGGTCACCTGACTTTAGTACAGACGGACTGACTATGCACTTACTCCTTGTCCTGTGCTACCGCAGTTTGGTGGCATTATGGTAGGAGACTTTGAGTTGTTAGTATCTTAGACCTTGGGTTGAGTTTTGACTGCCTATGATATATATTTCTTTGTTTGTTTTCTCCTATTCTGTCCGAAGGGGAAATTGTATTCAGATTCCCTCCTCCTTTTCAATGTGGTTAATCGGGCTAGATGAATTATATTAAGGTAATGTTTATTAATATGGAATTTTTATTCTAAAATTAATATTAATAATACTTACCTGTATAATTTATCTAGTCCCACCCATCCTACCCCACGATCTGCCTATCACAACTGATTTGAGGGAAGGTTTTTGTGGATCTGTCAATGACAGTTTTACCAACTGGCGGACAGAATAGGAGGTAACACGGGTTTGCCCAATGTGGTAAATTTGGTGCGGTTTTTGGGATTTAGGGCTAGATAAATTATACAGGTAAGTATTATTAATATTAATTTTAGAATAAAAATTCCATTTCTGTCGGGGACGACGGAGTCTATAGCTAAGTATATACCTGCCAGGTAAGTATGTATGAAACTTTATTGTACAATAACAATATCATTTTCATTTTCGTTCTCGCCTGTCTGCCTGTTACAAGTATTTTGCCTTAACCGAGCGATTTCCAACTCATGCATACGTTCTTTCTTTCTTCCTACTCATGCATACGTTCTTTCTCTCTTTCTTCCTGCTGCATTACCAACATTTCTCTCTCTTGCTGCATTTTCATTGCTTCTCTCTCTTTCTCTTGCTGCATTCATTACTTCTCTCTCAGCTGCTCTTTCATCTATCTCATACTTTTCTCTTTCTTTCCTTTCAACATACTCACAGAGATCATTCCCCTCTAGACCTAGGAGCTTACCCGACTCAATAAACTCTTTCACCATCTCACTCATTCTGGTTCTTTCTATATTCTCCCTGTTTCAAACTGTTACAGCACCAAATGTCCTGGCAAGGTCGCCACTAATGTCATGGACCCCGAGAGGTCTGCCTCAGGTTCAATATTAAAATAAACAAAAAGAATTCAACATCAACAGTTGAAACTGGGGATACGAATATAGAAAGATACACAAACAGAACAAAAGTTTATTTACAAGCTTACTAACAAAGACAAATGCAGAATGGTTTCTCCTATTTACATAACAAAAGTAAAATCTTACACTGCATGAACTAGGGAAACAGTGAGGTAATGAAAATACTTGCTGGCCAGTTTTGTTTCTGGGAAATCAATGCTCGAAGCGATGGCTTCACAAAAGGAGAACTGTAACTTGTTCCGACACGGCATACAAACCTTCGGTCCTTTTACAATAGGAATGGTACTAGCGGCAGCTGGATAGGTCGTAAGCTTTCGAACAAGGGGTTCGGTAGTTAACTGCTTGTCCGACCGCGGCGCTAGCGACTGGGAGGTAAACAAATCACTTTTGCTTTCGGCCTGCTGGCGTGTGGACGTGTATCATCGCTCTCTGCCCGCTTCCAAATCGTCGTTGCTTTTCGCATGGTTGTGTTTTTCTTTTTCTATTTATCTAGTGAAACTGAATTGTAAGTACAATCATTTCATATTTATTTCCATTGAATTCAATTGTGAATTAAAGGATCTTGGTTTCTCCACGCCCTCCGTTTACCCGAGGTGCCGGGACTGAGGGTCGTAAGTGCGGGAATTCATTTTCCCAGAAATGATCCTCGTATTGTGTATGCTCGGTGCCGAGGGCGGGAGAGCGCTCGCTCCGAGCGTATATTTTGGTTGGAAATGTGTAGATGAAAATCGTAAGTAAGTGCTCTTTTCATTTATATTTTTTTTACCTGTATGCTCGTTGCCGAGCGAATGCGCTCGACACGAAAACTTATTCTGTATGGAAGTGGAATCGCAAGTACAGTATTCTTTTCATTTTCATATATTTATTTTGATTGTAGCAATACTCTTTTTGGATCAGTTTCCGAGCTTACCCGGAAATTGATCCTTTCCCCTTTTTATTTGAATGAAGTGAAATCGCAAGTGCAGTTCTTTTTCATTTTCATATTTTATTGAGATTGCATTGTTTACTTGGATCAATGTTTCCGCTATTTCCCGGGAATTGATCCTTCCCCTTTTTATTTGTATGAAGTGAAATCGCAAGCGCAGTATTCTTTTTTTCTTTTCATATATATTTTGATTGCATCAATTCATTATGGATCAAGGTTTCCATTCATAATCGGGAATGGATCCTTTTACCCTTGCGCTCGGTACCGAGGGCGCAAATGCGCTTGATCCGAGCCCTTATTCATTGTGAAGTGAATCGTAATGCAAGATTCTTTTTCATTTTATTCCTTTTATTATTGATTGCATCAATATTTATTTGGTTCAAGTTCCGCTCAGTCAGGGAATTGATCCTTATGCCTTGCATTCGGGCCGAGGGCACGATTGCTCTCGGGCTCTTATATTATTGTTGGGTACATGGGTGCTGTGCGGGGGTGGGGAAACGAGAGGACCCCCCCCCCCCCGCTCAGCTCCCACAGATGCCCTTCCCCCCCTTGGGGGGGGGGGGGGGGGTGGGGTAGGTTATCGGCGTTCTTCTCCTCGCCCGATCCGTCGAGCGCGGGGGAGGGCGCTCGGTGCCCGATGTACAATTGTATTCGGGGTCTTCCACTCGTTCGGAGAGGGCTCACCCCCCCCGCGCGAGGGGACTTCCCCCCCACTAATCGCTACTACTGTTATTTCCGCAGGTGCTACTGCCACGAGGGTGGACCTTGGTGAGGTATGGGCGTCCTTCCATTTGCAGGGCGTGCTAGTGTCCAGGGGCTTGCGGTTCTATGTCTGGGCCTACTGCGGTCACCCATGGAGTGGTGACCACGCTCCAGGTGACGACGTCCCTCCTCACCTGGTGTACTCGCCTCACGTGGTAACAGTCTTGCCTACAGCCGCTGTGAAGTGCCGTTCGCCGTACCGAGTAGGGGGGCGTGCTGCCGCCGCTCGTGGTTGCCGCGCTGCAGCGACCACACTTCCGCTGCCCTAGAGCTCGCCCCTGGACCTGACCGCCGGTACCAGGATGTTGCTGGCTGCTGCTCCACTTCCTGTGTTTCCGGTGCTGCCTGCCGTACCTGCCGTTCGGGGCTGACTGTCCATGCAGTTGCTGCGCTGGCTGTCCCTGCCGTTGCTGCGCTGGCTGTCCCTGCCGTGCTGCTGGCTGTCCCTACCGATGCTTGTGCTGGCTGTGCCTGCTGTTCCTGAGATGCCCATAACTGCTGACGTCGTCCCTGTTTCGTGGTCGGTACTACCCCAGACTATGGTCTGTCTGTACAGGTGCGTCCGGGCCCTGTGGCTTCGGCTACAGCAGCCCCGGCTCCGCCCTGGATGGCAGATCTTACGTCTGTCCTGAGGAAGCTGACGAAGAAGAGGAGGAAGGTGTCGTCGTCGTCGTCTTCATCTCTTCATCGTCGTCGGCTTGCCGCCTCTTCCCCTTCGACTTCTAAGGCCTTCACAGCCGAGGAAGGAAGAAGGTTGCCTCCTCCATCCTAAGAAGTCTCCCTCGGGAGCTTCTCGGGACCCGTCTCACCTCGGTGGGACGGGAGGGTTCCTTCCGCTGGTCCTCCTGCTCCTTCGGGAGCGGGGCCCGTCTCTTCTTCCGCAAGGAAGAAGACTACGGGGACCAGAGGAGTACCGGCTAACACCGGTACTTTCCTCGCCTGGTGTCAGTGGTTCTGCCACTGCATCAGGGTCCGTCTCGGCCTCTCGTTCGCGGGAGGTACCGATGTACGGTCGCCTACCAGCGACCGTGCAGCCAGGGGGGGGGGAACCAGACCTCGGAGCTCGCTCAGCGTCAGGTTCACGGCACGGGGCGGAAGACTGGTGACAGCCGCTCACGGCGACTCTCACCAGACCAGCTCTCGCTCTCGCGGCGACCAGCTGGCCCCCGGGGACGTGACGGTCCACGACCGGCCACGGGCTGAGGCTGGGAAGAGGTCCTCCCGTTCGCCGGTACCAGCCACGGCTGGAACCAGCGACGTGACGTGCCGTGAGGACAAGCACCGGTCTCACTGTGACAGTGGAGCCTGCAGGTCGCCTGACCGTCGCTCTCACAGAGAGCGATCGGGTACGGCAACCAGCACCAGCTCTTCTGACACTCGAGATCGGGGCCGCTGTGCTCAGTCCAGCCGTTCTCCACAGCGAGACGGTTCGACCAGGCCTGCAGCTCGATCGCCACCGCTGGTTGACGATCGCTGCAGCCTCCAAGCCTGCTGGTTCTGCCAGCGAGCGAGGAGGGAGCGTCAGGTCTGCCTCTCCCGTACCTTCAAACCTCCTCGGGTTACACGGTAGGAGCGAGGTATTGAGGATGTGATCGTGAGGGGTGCGCCCCTCATGATCCCACCACGACGCCCTACGTGCCAGGCACGGTTCTTGGACCGGCCAGGACGTATTGCGCAAGTGGATGGAGAAGACCGAGAGGGCTGTCGCCGTTCCCCCTTCTTAGGAGGAAGGTTCTCGGAATATGCTCTTGTTCGAAGGCTTAACGGTCCCACTCTGCAAGATGCTGTGACTTTCGAGATCCAGAGGAACTTTGCCGAGGTTATGGCGCTGATTCGTCAGCACAACGACCTCGGGGAAGGATCGCCGCTCCCACCAGCAGAGCCACGTCTCGGCTCGAGTCGTTTTGGGGCCCGAGAGGGAACCCAAATCGACGGTGGGTCTGCCGCGATCGGAGCTTGCCGACTGTGTTGAACCAGGTAGTCTCTCGTCTCCGGACAAGAAGGCTCTCTCAGTTTCTGGCCGGTCGAACAAGCTACTTCACCTCCTCTACTGCGACAGAGGCGTTTCCTCTACGTGTCTTCGGACACCGTATTTGAATACCCCTTCGGTCCTCCTGAGGTTTCGACCTCGACGAGGACTGGAATGAGTCGGAGGACGGTATCGGCTCTCTCCTGTCAGGTGTCGATCAGCCCCACCCAGACGACGTTCACAGTGGCGGCAGACACTTACCTACAGTATGAGTTCGTAACCCTCCTCGGGAAAACGTTTTCTCCTGACGATACGTTTTCCCAGGCTCTGAGAGGCCATCGCCGTAAGGCGATGGCTGCTCCTTTTCTTCTCCAACTGCTAGTTCCGCTGGGAAGGCGAGCCAGTATCCAATTCCTCCCCCATTCCCTCTCTCCTTACGGCTACGAGGGAAAGGGGAGGGATCCTACAGAGATTTCTCTGTAAGATCCCACGTTAGGGGCTGCGCTACCGGGGGGACCTTCGGGTCCTACCTGACGTAAGCCCCGGTCATTGAGGAGGGATCCTGCCCCTTTCTCGATTTCTACGGGAATCGAGAGGACCACCAGCCGATATCGTTTGACGAATTCGGTGGGGGGTGGTTTCGCAGAGTGCTTAGAATTCTACCAAATTTCTAGCGCACTCAGAGTGTTCGAGTTTTTTACGATCTCCAAACACTTAGGCGAGACCACGGTCCAAAGTGAGCGAGAATCCCCGATAATTGTTACACGATAATCGGGAACCTCGCTTATGCTCGAATTCCTGTAATTTCTAGCATTTGGAAGAAGACTGCTGCGGAAGGAAGAGTATCTCACAGTAGGCGATTAACCTGGAATAGAGAAGAACGGACGGGAACTCCAGTTTGGCTTGAACTATCGTCTTCGGTATTCTGTTCACCATTGAAGCTTTCCTTTGGGAAAGACTTCTCCTTCACTCTCTTGACTAGAGAAACGAAGGCGGTCGATCTCCAATCTTATTCTCATTCCTCGAGAGGAAAAGAATTTAGGATGGAGGTCGTGGTTACAGAACCTACAAATATACTACGTATATTACCCTCGCGACATGATTCTTTTAACAGTTGAATTGTCCGGGGGGTAGGCGCATACCGTAGTTAACTCTACGGTTTGTGACCGAGACGAATTGTATCTTAATTGACTGCAACTCGGGGTTTGCCTGCAACCTCCCAGCAGTTATCAGTTTCGATTTTAGATACTTGGTATTGTCATGACAACACCAAATCAGCTTTTGTATACCGAAATCCGTTTCGGTTAAATATAATTGCTCGAGCGTATTCTTTATGCTCGATGGTTCTAGCCGAACGCATTCCTTCGTGGAATAATGGATTACCTGGTCAACTCAGGATGACGAGTCACCGAGAGCTACTGCGTATTGAACTGCCTGATAGCGGCTCAGTATCAGCTAGGTCTCGGAGATGAACGGTCGGTTACGTCTCTCTCTCCCCTGGTTTGATTGACTACCGAACCGTATCTCTGCCCAACAATCATGGACTTAGGTCTCCTTGATTAACGGGGATTCTCGCAATAATGAAGGACCATCTACTGCTGTGACGCTCGATTTCATCGCCTTCGACATTGCGAGAATTTTCAACAGAGATATCTCTTGGACTCTTTCATCTTTTCTGTTTACCGCACGGTAACAGAAGTCTGTACTAGTCACCCGCTGCATCGCACCGCGATAATGCGAATGATTTTTGCAGACATCTGAGTTTGTCTTCAAAATATCTCGTATTCGTAGGTGTGCAATTATTCATTGCTCGCCCCGAATTAACAGATATGTCAGAAGACATCGCCTACTCTCCGACCTGACAGCTCTACTTCCAAATGTTCAGCCCATGAGAAGCAGTTCTTCAGGCAGTATTTCCCTGTCTTCATTACTGAAAAGCGCTCCGCTTTTATTGCAACTACGATCCTCACCGGACAGCAATGAATAGCGGTTAGCGTTCTCAGTCTTTGTAGCACAGGTTTCAGAATCTTGAGAATCCGTTCTCTCGGTTCAGCTGTGAAGACGTAGGTTGCATTTTCTGTACACCTTCGTCTTCAACGACACATAGTGTTGTTTTCTCCTTAGCCAAGAATCAACTATACTATGATATCTTGCCATCAGGGACCTCGGTCTCTAGAAGGCAATTGACTTTCGCCTGTTGGGCACATGCCTTAAGAGAGTCATCACCTTGCCTTCTGGCATCGGTGACGAACAAATTATTTGTTTAGTCTCTTGGCATAACCCTTTTAAGGCGAAGGTCACGTGACTTGCTCGGGTGCTTGGACAACTGCCTCCTACCGAACGCAGTCAGTCGGCAGCTGTCAGAGCGCCCAAGTCTGTTACGAACTTCGCTGTGGACTTAGTTCGGTTGTTCCATAACAGTCTTCTCTTCGTCCTAACGGCTTGTCACCATCGACACCCACCATTGAGTGTCGGTGTCCTATCCACTACCGAGAAGAACAACTTCGCTGCAGACGGATAGACCAGTATGGGTACAGGACATCACCGAAGTCGAGAAGAGGGATAGGTCATACGACCATTCCCTTCTTTTCCTCTGAGGTAATTGCATGACTTTTCCTGCGAAGTCAAGCATCCAGGGGATGGGGATTCGTGACGCTCGATTCGTACCGAATTCGTAGCGAAGACTCTGAACCCTTCCGGTTCCTGACGCAATCGGTTTAGAGTCCTTCACAATCCCCTCCCTAATGGACTTCACCGCCTTCGATGCGAAGGAGATGCTGCTTTGTCCTGTGAAAGCGCGACCGCGCTTTCTGAAGAAACTCGACATCCCCACGGCTGAGTGTTGAAGACTCTTCGTCAGCACCAAGATGACCTAGAAGTACACTCCCTCTAGTTACACAAGAACTTCTCCGTGGCGCAGGTACTGAAGGCAGGGGTCTGGTACAACCAGACCACTGGCACATTCTTCTAACCTTTTGGATATTGCCCACAGGTCCTTGGATCGTTTTCCTTGGGGACCCGTGTGCTGCTCAACACGTTGTGTAGCTAACCCAGACCCTAGCAGGCTGAACAGCATCGAGTCCTGGTGTGACTGTAAGAATAGATAAGTGAATGAGAGAGTGACTGGCTTCTCTTCCTATCTTTTTCTCCCCCTCTACCTGTGGGTAGAGGGATACGGTCATCACCTTGCTGGATAAGGACGAGATGCCGGTGAGCTACTCGACAGAGCCCCATCCTATCCCTTCACTAGGGATGTGCCCAGCGAATATCCACCACTTCCTCCTACAAGGGGGGGGGAAGTGGATGCCAACAAGAGACAAACCATAACTTTATGTTGACTCTTGCAAATAGGAACTTGTTCTTGTTTGCTGGTACGAAGAGATACGCTTGCCTCTCTCTTAGTACTTGGTCCAGAGGTCTGACCATTGATCCTGCGGTGCACACCCCGATCAATCGGACAGAGGCTTGGATCCCTCCCTCGCTCTTACGACCAGGGAGGCATTCCAAGGTTGGGCGAACACCAGACTCAGATTCCTCCCACCAAGAAGTGAGTCTTCCTATTGTAAAAGGACCGAAGGTTTGTATGCCGTGTCAGAACAAATGACAATTTGTCCAAAATTGCATTTTTCCTAACTATACAAACCTGAGGTCCTTTTACACATAGTCCCACCTCATGCCACCCCTCACTCTGCAGTTTTTGCTTGGGCCAAAAGCAAAAGTGATTTGTTTACCTCCCAGTCGCGCGCGCGCGCCTGTCGGACAAGCAGTTAACTACCGAACCCCTTGTTCGAAAGCTTACGACCTATCCAGCTGCCGCTAGTACCTTCCTATTGTAAAAGGACCTCAGGTTTGTATGGAGTTAGGAAAAAATGCAATTTTGGACAAATTGTCATTTCAGATGTCTTCTTGACTCTGTATTGCAGAAAACTATGTCTATTCTTGATACTCGAAGGGCAGGCTACTCCTCAAAACCAACTATAGACCGTTTCTTCTCTGAAGGCTTGCTCTACATCGAAATGCCTCGGCCGTCCACTCTCGGACGACAACTTGACCAAATTCCGATCAAACTCTCGAGCACCTTTTCCTCTCTGATCCTTCTTCTGTTCCTTAATCTCTTATCTCCCTCTGATGATCTCTCCTCTGATCTCTGCTCTCTGCTGGTCCCTCACTGATGATCTCTGCTGCTGATCTCTCACTGATGATCTCTTACTAAATCAGTCGTATTTATACGGCAAACTGGGGACGGGGCCTACCAGCGAACGTCACAGATTCCCAAGATGACAAGAACATCTTAGAAGGTTCTTGACGAAATATTGCATCTTGTTCTGACGACACGTCGGCGCCTGTTGTGTTCCACAACATGCCTGGCGATTCTAGAACGATCATGAGAACAGGCGCCTCCAACACGTGAGCAAATGCCTCTTTGCTGCAGACCTACTTGAAGAAAATGCATTTTAATTTCCTTTAACTTTTAATTCGTTGCTATGAAGCGATTACCATGACAACTAGTTACCTGCACTAATGATGGCGGCGCCACTGGGAAATTTGAAAGTTAGTCTGCTGGGCGTGTAGAATCCTACAGCCGGATAATTGCTTGGTAAGTATGAATAAAACATAATTTTATTATAAAAATATCATATTTGGTAATATTTTTGGGGTATGGAATGCATTAATTGTATTTATGTTATTCCTTTTGGGAATTGGACTTCATCGGAGGTTCCAGAAGAGATTACGTATGAAAACCGAGGTTCCACTGTATAATAAAAATATCATATTTACAGTCAAAAGTGTTGCTGTAGGAGTGCCTATGATCAATTGTCATTTAAAATCATCTGTTGATTAGCTTTATATTAGTTTACATTTTTT
This sequence comes from Macrobrachium nipponense, assembly GCF_015104395.2. Taxonomy (NCBI): domain Eukaryota; kingdom Metazoa; phylum Arthropoda; class Malacostraca; order Decapoda; family Palaemonidae; genus Macrobrachium; species Macrobrachium nipponense. The sequence goes on from NC_061108.1 coordinate 37,961,731, forward strand.
AATTCTTTACATCTTTATCTTAAAGTATCACATTTTCCTTTGATTTTTCAGAATTCTTCCCAAGGTTGATTGTGTGTTGATATCATATCCTGATCCCCTTCATATGGGTGCCTTACCATTTTTAGTTGGGAAGGGTCAGCTATCATGCCCAGTTTATGCTACAATTCCAGTCTTTAAAATGGGTCAAATGTTTATGTATGACTGGTTTCAGGTGAGAATGCATTATTTGTTTTAGTATGAGGTGTATAAAAGGCCTATTACTTAGCCTTTCTGTAGAAGTTTAGTTATAAAATCAATGATGTTGTAAGTGGTATTCTGAAATTCTGTTTACTGCATTTTATTAGTAACAAAGTACACATTATCATTTCTTATTCTATTTGACATATTATATGCATGCATTTTATTATTAGTAACAAAGTACACATTCTCATTTCTTATATTTGAAATATGTACATAAGTAACAGAAGGTTATGTAATTATTGGTGTCCATCATTTCAGCTTTTTGTTTTTTTTTTTTTTTTTTTTTTTTTATTGCATGAATGAAGGTAGTATCTTTTCTAGTATATATGATAGCTGAGTCATCTTAACCCTTAAACGCCGAAGCGGTATTTAAAAATCGTCTCCCGTATGCCGGCGGCATTCGCGAGTGAGCGCCGAAGCGGAATTATTATTATTTTTTTTTTTTCAAAAAATCACAGCACGCTTAGTTTTCAAGATTAAGAGTTCATTTTTGGCTCCTTTTTTTGTCATTGCCTGAAGTTTAGTATGCAACCATCAGAAATGAAAAAAAATATCATTATCATATATAAATATTGGGATATATGACCGCAAAAAAAAATTTCATATATAATTGTATACAAATCGTGCTGTGAGCAAAACAGTTAAAGCTAACAAGTTAATTTTTGTTGTTGTATTGTACACTAAATTGCAATCATTTTGGTATATAACATATTGTAAAATGATCAAGGCAACACAGAGAAAATATTATCACAAAATGATTCAGGAATTCGTAACGAGCAGATGTAAAAAAAAGCTGGTTTCAAAAATTCACCATAAATCAAAATATTGTGCTAGAGACTTCCCGTTTGTTGCAAAATGAAGGTAATTGATTGAATTTTACAAGACTGTAAGTGTTGTACCTTACAATTGCAGTTTTCGACCATTTGGGTCGAGTTAAAGTTGACCGAAGGACGAATTTTTTCTATATCATTATTTATATGTAAATATTTCAAAACTGATAAAAGCTACAACCATAGGTTGTTTTTTGTTATATTCTACATGAAATTGCACACATTTTCATATATAAAACTTTATGTAAAAGCTAATTTAAAATGGTGCAAACATTACGACAATCGGACGAAAAAAGGGATTTTGATGGAGGAAAAATCTATTTCTGGGCAATGACCTGTGTCGCCCAGTGAAATGTATCCTTGATCCTCATTTCTAAGGCGTAAATATTGCTATATATACCAGAGAAAAAAGAGAAACAATAGTGCCAGAATATTCTGGCTCGCTCACTTTTTAATAAAGGTGTCAGTATAGAAAAAGAGCTAGTGGAAACCACTACCAGAGATCCCTTGCCAATTAGCTTCTTCCTCTGCCAAAATCCCCCATCTACAGAGGAGCCGAACTAAAGCCCCGCTACCCGCTACTACTATAGTTAGCGTCTCTGGCATCATTCCTGAAGATAGCACCCAAGCTTGGGCCAGACAGAGTGAAAAAAAGTGAAAAGAGGGTGGGATTTCACTGGGCAACACAGGTCATTGCCCAGAAATAGATTTTTCCTCCGTCAAAATCCCTTTTCTGGGCTCAGCCTGTGTCGCTCCGTGAAATAGTGCCAGAGAATTGGCCCCACCAAGCTTGGAAAGTTATGCACAAATATAGTAAAATACTGTAAAAATAGGTAAATTAAAACACAAGTAAGGTTAGTTGCTATAATATAGAACTTAAGATTACAACAAAGTGACAAAAACATACAGAAACAATGCATTTTAATAGACCTTAAAGTAACTTAATGATAAGAACATAAAACCATAGCAACAGATATGGTAAGGATATACAAAACAACGAGGGAACTAAGCGCAAACATAAAGCAACAATATCCAGTATCCATCATATGTACAACTACATCCAAGGTAAAATATACAGACAACCGAGCTAAGTAAGGGTGCTAGTGAGGCAGGCAGAAGAGAAAGAGCTACAGAGATAAGGTTAAGAAAGCATATTTCAAGCAGTGTCAGGGTAAACTGTTTCCAGCTGCCACTGCAGAGAATTTAAGGACTTTAAGGACTTCAAATAGTGCCGTTTAAATACTGTCGGAGATTTCCAGCCTGTGTATTTCTTAAGATCGTCAAAGTTCATATGTTGAAAGTAATTGATGGAGGTGGCAACTGCCCTAACATCATGAGCCCTTGGGAAAGACTCCAGGCTGGCCTGTTTTATGAAATACGAAATTTGTTGCCTAATTCCTTTTAAGGAAATTGTACCACCTTTCTCCCTAACAAATAATGGGCCTGAGGATATCAGGGTAGTCCTACTCAAGTAGGCTTTTAGGATGTTGACTGGACACAATGACTGGTCCTGTGGAAGAGGTACGATTTTCCAAGGGGCCCACCTTTCTTGTGGATCTTCGTTTTTGGCTAAAAATTGACGATCTGGAGAAAGGAGAAGTTCTCCTGAGGGAAGGAATTCAATGAGACCTGGATCCCTTGAAAGAGCCGACAGCTCTGAAATTCTAGCTCCTGAGGCCAAACTTATTAGGAATAACGTTTTCCTTAAAAGAGCTATATATTCACAAGAGTCATTATTGATTTGTGAGGTCAATTTAAGGACATCATTTAAAAACCATGAGACTGGCTTAGGTCTCTTAGAGGGTCTGAGTCTAGCGCAAGCCTTTGGAATAGAGGAGAAATAAGAATCTGTCAGATCTATGTTAAAACCAAATTGAAAGATCTTTTTAAGAGCCAATTTGGTAGTGGTAATTGTGCTTGCTGCTAGGCCTTTCTCGAACAATGTCCTGAAGAAAGTTATGGCCAAATTTGTGGTCATGGTTTGTGCTTTTGAACCCTTGAGGAACAAAGCCAATTTCTTAACGGCCAAGTCATACTGATGCAATGTCATGGATTCCCTTTTATCAGATTCTAAGAATTTGATATTTTGGGGATCGATGTTAGCATCCCTTTGTGCTGCAAACTTCATAAAATCCATTAAGTTAGGGCTTTCTGAATTCTTGAGGAAGCGGACACAGTCCGCGTTTGTACTAACTTAGTCAGTTTGGGATTGGGAATCCGCTGAGGCCGGAGTCCCAATTCTAGAAGTAGGGGAAACCAATTGCTTTTGGGCCAATTGGGGGCTACTAAAGCAACGCGTCCTTTGAACGTTCTGAGCTTGTCCAGTACTTTCAGAAGAAGATTCACTGGAGGAAACAGATAAATCTTCTTCCACGTTCCAATCCAGAGCCATAGCGTCCGTGGCATAGGCCAGAGGGTCCAGGTTGGGAGCCACATAACAAGGGAGTTGGTGATTTGACTCCGTGGTGAAGAGGTCTACCTGAAGCCCCGGGACCTTATGACAGATCCATTTGAATGACTCCTTGTCTAAGGTCCACTCCGACTCCAGTGGAGCGGAGCGTGATAGAGCATCTGCTACCACGTTCCTTACCCCGCCTAGGTGGGTGGCTGACAGGTGCCATCTGTTCTTGTCTGCCAAGGTAAAAATGGCTATCAGTACATGATTCAGGTGGCTTGACTTGGATCCGCCCCTGTTTATGCAGTGGACTACTACTGCGCTGTCTAGAACCAGCTTGACATGTATTTTCTTGGGAGGCTGGAGCCTCTTGAGAGTGAGAAATACTGCCATGGCTTCCAGTACATTGATATGCAGCTGGCGAAATATTAAGGACCAGGTTCCCTGGACCTTTTTGTACTGTGAGTACCCGCCCCAGCCGCTTAGTGAAGCGTCCGTGTGGATCACTAATGATGGCGGGGGAAACTGGAGAGGTACTGCTCTTGACAAGTTCTTGACCTCCGTCCATGGACAGAGACGTTTTCGTAGAATCGCTGGGATGGAAGCTAGTTTGTCCCGGGACCTGCGGTTTGCTCTTGAACGCCAGACCCGGTTTATGTCCATCAGCCTGGCTTTCAGAAGGATGTCCGTGACTGAAGCAAATTGGAGTGAGCCTAAGATTCTCTCTTGGTTCCTCTGGGAGGTCTGGACGTGTTTTGGAAACTGCCTTGTGGACTTGGCTATTTCTTTTCTTTTCAACGGCGGGATTGATAGAGTATGGGATCTCAAGTCCCACTGCAGGCCTATCCATTGGAAGCATGATTCCGGTGTTAGCCCGGACTTGGTCTTGTTTATTTGAAACCCTAAGTGTTCCAGGAATTTGATTACCATGACCGTCGCTTTTTGGCATTCCTCGGGGTTCTTTGCCCATATAAGCCAATCGTCTAGATAGGCCACTAACATTTTTCCTTCCTTCCTCAATTCTTGGATGACTGCTTCCGCCAACTTTGTGAAAATTCTGGGTGCAATGTTGAGCCCGAATGGCCTAGAAAGCCTAGAAAGGGGCGGAAGTGTCTGGCTATTGGAACATGATAGTAGGCATCTGTAAGATCTATAGAGGTTGTGACGGCCCCACGGGGAAGTAAAGTCCGTACCTGCGAAACGGTCAGCATCCTGAACTTGTCGCAAAGAATGAATGAGTGTAGATGGAACAAGTCTAGGAGAATTCTTCGCTTTTCTGAGCCTTTCTTCGGCACACTGAACAAGCGTCCTTGAAACTTTAAATTCTTGACCCTTGATACTACACCTTTGAGAAGAAGATCTTGGGTATACTCTATCAATTCCACTGTGGGTTTTTGATAGAAGCTGTTGGATGGAGGAGGACTTTGAAGCCAACTCCATCCCAGACCTTTGGTCACAATGCTCTGAGCCCAAGGGCTGAACCCCCACCTTTGACGGAAGAGGTACAGCCTCCCTCCTACCTTGAGACTCTCACTTCTGGTTTGCCGATGGGCGGCCTCCGCGTGCTCCTCGGAAACCCCTGCCCCTGTTGGCAGCCCTTCCGGCTCCTCTTTGGCGGAAGGCACTTCTGGCCCGGCTACCTCTGGCGAACCTATTGAACGGCTGAAAGGACTGAGCCTCAAAAGCCGCGTTATAGGCCGGCGAGACAGCGAAGGAGGTTGATGGCTGGGGCTGTTGTGGAGGTTGCGTCAGAAGCGACAACCATGAGTGGTTTTTTGTTGTATTCTACATGAAATTGCACACATTTCCATATATAAAACTTTATGTAACGGCTAATTTAAAATGGTGCAAACATTACGACAATCGGACAAAAAAATTTCTGTTTTTTTCGGAAGAGTTACTGCGTGGATGCAAGGAAACAGTTTTTTTCATAAATTCACCATAAATTGAAATATTCTGCTAGAGACTTCCAATTTGTTGCAAAATGAAGGTAAATGATTGAATATTACTAGAATATAAGAGTTTTAGCTTACAATTGCGTTTTTCGACCATTTCGATAGAGTCAAATTTGACCGAAGCTTTAAATTTTGGCACTTATCGTTATTTTTATGAAAATATTTCAAAACTGATAAAAGCTACAACCATGAGTGGTTTTTTGTTGTATTCTACATAAAATTGCACACATTTTCATATATAATACTCCATGTAACAGCTAATATAAAATGGTGCAAAAATTATATCAAAGTAACGAAATAATCTCTGAGATGTTTCGCTGATACTTTTTAGTGTGAGAGGAAAGAAATTTGCGCTTGTGCGCGTGGGTAAGGTGCATGATTCAAAAGTTTTCGCCTAGTAGGCCTATAACTATTTTTCCGCTAATTTAAAAAAAAAACTTTTTTTATATCGACATACCATACGTCCAATCGGCACCCAACAGACAATTTATATCGATGTTTAATACGTCCAATCGGCGTTAAAGGGTTAAATGGCTCATTAATAATCATATGCTGGTAGTGACTAAAAATATATTTGTATACCTTGCTGTTGAATCTGGTCCATGGTCTGTAACCATCATAGATTTTTTTGTTTTTTTCTCGCTCTCTACAAGGTGGATTTGATCAGACTTTTTAGAGAGAAATGGTTGGGTGATGGAACATAAGAAATAATTACTTCCTGTTATGATTAATTGTTTTTTTGCACATCTTTTGTTTTTTAAATTTTAGAGCCATCATTACTCTTGTCCTCCAGTTGATTGACAGTGCATTTATCATGAAAATAACATGAAAATACAGTAATTAGTGAATATTTCTCAGTGAAAAAGATGTGTATTAATAATTGTTCATATGCAGAACAAAACTTTGGTCTTAATAGTAGGATAAATCTTCTGGTGCCAGCTGGAAATCAGTTAAAAACTAAAAACTTGTATATGCAAGGAACTCTGTGACATCTGGCATCAAAAGCCTAGAAGAGGTGGAGAATGGTCACCGACCATGCTTGAACCCTGTGACGCATTAAGTCTTTCTTCAACTGCCTTGTTCGCTTTTGCTCTCCTCCTCCCAAGCCAGTTTATTCAATAGCCTGTGATTCCTTCCTGCTTTCTTGTGTTTTTGGGTGTCTTTGTGGTCAGTTATGGATTCCTCCATTGGATCTAAGAAGTTGCATGGGTGTTAACACACATGTCCTGGCCTTCCAGGATTCCCATGCTCACGCTTCCTAGCTTCCACTTTGACTGACCCTCATACAACTTGCAGTAGGTGTCGTGCTAATTTTGGTAATGTAACCAATTCATGCCCAGCGTGTCGTTCCTGGCCTGTTGTGCAGTGGAAGAATTTCTTCAAGAAGAGGGAGCATTGTAGGATGTCGATGCATCCATCTTGGGAAGGATTCCCTCCTCCTCAAGTGGATGTTTCTGCTTCGAGACTTATTCCTTTTGCTGCCTCATTCATTGATGCCTTGTCTCCTTTTTCTATCATTGACTTGTCTTTGGAAGTGTTAGGAGTTTGTCTGGGTGATTTTTTGTTTAATACTGCCCCCTCTCTCTCGGGGGAGATGTGGTCCATTCAGGGCGGGAGGAGGCAGCACCATCTTATTCCTTTGTTTCAGGGTCCGATTCGCACAAGATGGCATCTTGTGTGTTGCCCTCCTTGCGCCTTCCCAGAGTCCCCTCTTTGGAGGGCCTGTTGTCCCATTTCACGTCTGCATGCCTTCCAGCAGCAGCTCCCTTTCTCCACTACTTTGAGTCGCATGTGCTGCTGCCTAGCGGGATGCCATTGTTAACTGTGCCTCATTCTGGGTCGCCCTCTATCTTGCTGTCAGTGAGGCCATCAACTCGGGCTAAGAGTCCAACGCATGCTGTGATGTCACTCCCAGCATTGTCTCTGCCTGTGGCATCAGTACCAATGACGTCACCTTCCCGGCTGTTGCCGCGATGTCACATCCAGCTTCCCCCTTGACGTCATCTTCCATAGTTACCAATCCATCTGAGGTTTTCATGCAGACTGTGATGGACAAACGGTAGTACCCATTAGAGGAAACGGCGAGGTACTTTAGTACCCATAAGAGGATGGCGTAGATCTCCATCTTTGTCTTCTATGTTCTTATTATCATCTTTGGCTTCATCGTCTTTTTCACCTTCATCTCCCCCCTCCTCGATCTGGAGTTAGATGTTGGAGGATTGAGGACTTTGTTCCTTTGCCTTATGGAAGCCTGAGTGTGTCATCTCCTTCCCCACACAGATGCGAGTCTCCCCTTCACGTACGTAGACGTGGTCCTCTCTCATTCATGTGCCTGTGGAAGATGATCTTTGCCCTTCTCAGAACACTCTCATTTGTTCTACATCTCCTCAATCTGTTTGAGTTTGCCATATGGATGACAAGGCTCTAGTCAAGAATTTTAAGGTGGTGGTCCCTCTGGTTAGAAGTCTGGTTGCATCTAGACCGAGGTGTTTTTCTTCTTGATTGGAGCCGTGTTTGCCTGCTAGTTCCAGAATTTCCTTTCCTGTTGCGCATGTCCATGGATGTGTTTCAGGTGACCCCGTGAGGTTGTTGATGGACGTGCCTCTATAGCCTTTCATGATTGTGAGAGGTGGGCTTTCTCCAATTTCCAAGAAACCAAGGCATTCCTTGTCTCATTCTCCCAGGAGGTCCTATGTTCTTTGTTTGCCTTCCATAGTCAGTAGTTGTGACTCATCAAGGCGGAGGTATCTTGCTTCTCCTCCCAGAAGGTCTCACATATGTCGTTTGTCATCGCATGTCCGTATATGCGATTCTTCTCAGTAGGGGACTAAAGCATGTACTATGTGTTCCTTCGTTTGAGGACATGATACTTCGAGGGGAAGAGATGATGTTTGCCCTTTGAGGAGGAGCTCTCCAGTGGCCAGAGGAAGTGAGGGATCTTTCTCTTCTTTTTACTTCAGGACTTCAAACTTCGATGCATGATACAGAGGATTAGGAGAGTCAAGAGTTTCTTCCTACACGGAGGTTATTGATCTCTTTTGTGAGTACAGTAATCTTTCTAAGAGGACTGAAACTCCATCTTCAATGACCCCTACAGGCATTGAAGCCTTGCTTAAATCAAGGAAGGACATGAAGACTGTTTGAGCTGCCATTTTCTGAGCATGCTAACTCTATTTGTTCCTACACGTAATACAAACCCTCAGTCATTTACATAAGGAATTACTTTCAGTGTAGGCTGGAAATCGGTTGTAAAAAAATAACAACAAGGTAGTTAGGCAGTAACTGTTTGTCGGATAGTCGGGAGTCCTGCTTGACTGGACGTAAACATTCCTCTTTGCTTTCAGCCACCGTGTGCAGACGTACTCTCAGTCTCTGCCCATCTTTGTCGTATGAGAACAAACTGAGATCTTTCTGTGTTTTTCTGTTGAATGTTTGTGTTTTGTTTGCTTAATAATTATTGAATTATGTAAACTCGGGAATCAAATAAGCCCTATCGCCCCCACATTTTCACAATGCGGTTGCCCTGGAGTTGGGGGGCAAGAAGTGTTGTGGCTTTAGGTCCAAAATTGAGGTGGACCCTCACACCATTTGCTCAAAATGCCGAGGGCATGAGTGTTCAGTAAATAACCCTTGTGAGACTTGTGTCTCTTGGTCGGCGGAGCAGTTGGGGAGATACAAGGGAATGAAACAATCTCGGGGGAAGTCTTCCAAGGCTTCGTTGGAGGGTTATACGCCCCGACGACTCCATTGGTGACTAATCCTTCATCCTCCTTGCATCTACGTAGTGGCGTGCTCTTTCGGCCACTTCGCGGCATTATCGGTATCGTAAGCACACAGAATTCGTTCGTTCTATATGATTTCGTTTATTAATGTAAATTCATTAGTGATTTCGTTGTAGTATACTTTATATCGTGTTGTGTGAGAACTTTACTACATACGTATAGTACTACATAACATAATTACGTACAGTATATACGTAGTCATGGGTCCCAAGAAAATTGAAGTTCACGGAAAGAAGAGGATGCTTTCTTTGGAGACGAAGATGGAGATAATTAAAAAGTATGAAGCTGGTATGCAATTGAGTGTGATCGCCAAGGAATACAGCCGAAATCCGTCGACAATAGGCACCATCCTTAAGCAGAAGGATGTCATCAAAGCAGCTACACCTTCCAAGGGTGTGACTATTTTGTCCAGCAAGAGGATCCACGTCCACGATGAAATGGAAAGGCTGCTTCTTGTCTGGATAAAAGACAAAGAAATCGCTGGCAATATGATAACGGAGACGGCAATCTGCCATAAGGCCAGCGCTATTTTCACCGATTTGATTGCCCAGGCCGAAGAGGACGGAGGAGAAGGGACATCGACGCCAACCCCAGAGTTCAAGGCTTCTCATGGGTGGTTCGAAAAATTCCGTAAACGGACTGGCATCCATTCGGTGGTGCGGCATGGGGAGGCGGCCAGCTCGGACACGAAAGTGGCCCAAGCCTTTGTTAAGATGTTCGATGAGATGACTCAACGAAAGCAACAGTTCTCAGCAAGTCTTCAACTGTGATGAGACTGGCCTTTTTTGGAAAAAAATGCCTCGTCGGACATACATCACGCAGGAAGAGAAGAAGCTACCCGGGCATAAGCCTACGAAAGACAGGCTTACGCTTGCACTTTGTTCCAACACCAGTGGGGATTGCAAGATGAAGCCCCTACTTGTGTATCATTCGGAGACTCCTCGAGCATTCAAGGCCCACAAAGTTCTTAAGGAGAAGCTTCCAGTGATGTGGAGGGCTAATGCAAAAGCCTGGCTAACAAGACTTTTGTTCACCGGGTGGGTAAATCTGTGTTTCAGCCCAACAGTGAAGAAATTCTTGGAAGAGAAGCGCCTCCCTCTGAAATGTCTGCTGTTGTTGGGCAATGCCCCTGATCATCCTCCTGGCCTCGAGGAAGATATCCTTGCGGAGTATTCTTTTATCAAGTTTCTTTATCTTCCGCCTAACACCACCCCTCTCCTCCAACCCATAGACCAGCAAGTGATATTGAACTTCAAGAAGCTGTATACGAAACATCTTTTCAAGAGATGTTTTGACATCACCAATACCACAAATCTCACCTTCCATGAATTTTGGAAGGAGCATTTCGATGTTGTGATATGCATCCTACTCATCGACCAAGCTTGGCAGGAGGTTTCGAGGCAAACCTTGAATTCCTCGTGTAGGAAACTCTGGCCTGATGCCGTATCCGCCCAAGACTTAGAGGGATTTGACGTGGTGCTGCAGATTCAGGAACAGTTGACGATCCTGAAACTGTTTTGCAACCAGATCTTGACGAGATCATTGCATTCGGCAAGTCCATGGGGCTGGTCGTCGACAAGGACGACATCAATGACCTTCTCGAGGAGCACCAAGAAGAGCTTACGACGGATGACCTGAAGGAGTTGGAGGCCATGCAACATAACGTCGTTCAAGAAGAGTTCTCTAGCAGCGGCGAGGAGGAGGACGACGACTCTATGACAACAGCAGAAATTAAGGATGCTCTAGCTGCTTTTCATAAAGTGCAATCATTCATAGAAAAGAGACACCCCGAAAAGGCTTACACTGGTCGTATGCTTGCGGAGTTCGATGATGTTTGCCTGAGTCGTTTCAGGAACATTGTCAAAAGCAGGCAGAAGCAGTCTTCCTTGAATAGTTATTTCTTAGAGGCCTTTAGTAGGAGTAAGCAAAAAGGAAGAACCAAGTGATACTACAAAAAAAAACAGAAAGTTGAATATGGTGAAGAAGTTGAAATTTTGTTTAACAAAAAAAAAAAATGTTAAGTATAAAAAAGTAAAAAAAAAATGTAAAAATAAAAAAAAGAAAAAAAAATTTAATTTTAAGTTTTTTGTAAAGTTTAGTGTTACAGTTTTGTTAATGTGTTTCGTAAAGTTTAGTTTATGTTTTCCCGACATCTTTTTATGTGTTTCGTAAAGTTAAGTGTACGTATCTGCCGTTTGTCTTCCTCCTCTGTTGCCACTTTCGGAGGTAGCCTCACTCAAAAGGTAAGCTTCCACATTTTACTACATATGTACGTATGTACATACAGTATTTCTTGTATACCATGTACACTAATACACTTTATTTACAGGTACTATATAGTACATATTAGCAGTACGTATTAAGTTCGGTATTGAATGGTCCAAATTGTTGTAATATTTCATTGTTTATAGGTCAATTTAGCTTTATTATGAAATTTACTGGAGTGTTTTTGGAGGGCTTGGAACAGATTAGCCATTTTACATGTAAAATGCGGTTCAAGATACGAAAAACTCATGATACGAAGGCTGCCTCGGAACAGATTAATTTCATATCTCGAGGTACCACTGTACTATGATAATGCCATCAGTGGTCGTGTCGTTGGTGCCACATTCCTTGAGGACAGATCCATTTCTGCCTCCTCCTCCTCCAGGTTGTGCAATCCTCTTTTCCCCAGCTACATAAGATCAGCCCCAGAGACCATCCCCATTGGATCTTCCACCTGTCTCTGTGCCCATGCCTGTTGCTGCCCCGGTCCCTGACTGTGTGGGTGCTGCTGTGGTGTCGGTGCCCCCGGTCCCAACTGCCCTGGAGCCTGCTGCTTTGGCAGCCACTTCAGTGGCACCCTGGATGGGGTATCTAAGGAAGCTGGCGATGAAGTCCAAGAAGAAGCGAAAGGTGTCGTCATCTTCCTCCTTGTCTTCGTCGTTGTTGGCTGCCGCCTCCTCCACTTCTTCTGAGGCTCCTCCCCCAAGGAAGAAGAAGGCTCCCCCCCCCCCGAAGAAGTCTCGGTTTGGGATTTCTAAGGGACTTTCTTGCCGCTCTGGTGAGACAGGTGGGCCTCCGCTGGTCCTCCCGTTCCTTCGGGAACAGGAACCACCTCGTCGCCCCCAGGGGCACATGGGTCGGGGACCACAGAAGTTAATGGTTTAGCAGGTGTGTCTGCACCTAGTCTGAGAGGTTCTGCCTCTAGGACCAGGACCGTCTCAGGTTCTCGTTTGCGAGTTCCCCCTAGTGCACATACATCTTCCAATGAGTGTGCAGCTAGAGTCAGTGACGCCGAGTCCGCTCACTGTCACAACTTGAGCGCGGTGCGGAGGGAAGGGGTGAATTGCTCAGGTGTTTCACACCTTGCTGATGATTGTTCGCATAGCGATTGCTCACTTCCCAGGGGTGACGTGACACTCCCGCAGGACCATGCACACGGCGAGACTGGTAGGTGGTCTCCCATTCAGTCTTCTCAAGAGGTTTCGGCTTCTTTGGGGACTGTGATGTCTTGTGAGGACGGTACCCACTCTCGTCACGTGGGTGAACACTATATTCCGCCCGATCGGTGCCGGATGGTATGGGTGCTGGGTAGCTGTTCTCCTGACAGGCGAGAGCATCATTTCTGCTCTCAGGGGAATGTTTCTCCACTGGGAGAACACTCCTGTAGACCTGCGAGCCGATCATCAACGTGGGTTGGTGATCGTTCACTGCCCACTCTGTCTGCTTATTCTGCTAGCAGACTGAATGGGAATGTCAGATCTTCCTCATCTGTCCATTCAACCTCCTTGGGATACACCAGAAGGGGCAAAGCGACCAGGGGGAACCATTAGTGGGGGGATGCCTGTCGAACCATTGGGGAACATGGCAGCGCTATGGAGCTGAGACCTGGGTGGTGGATGTCCTTTGGGAGGGATATCTCCTGCCCTTCGAGACAAGGCCACCCTTCACTAACAGCCCAGTCTAACTTTGAACTTACATCCCTGGTTCTGTCAAGGATCTGGTACTCAAGGAAGAAGTGCTATCAATGCTAAGCAAAGGAGCTGTGGAAGTCATACAAGATCCATCACCTGAATTCTACAGGTGACTCTTCCTGGTGGAGAAGGCTATGGGGGCTTGGAGACCAATGATAGATCTCTTTCCCTTGAACCAATTTGTTTGCCAGACTCAGTTCACGATGGAGATGGCACGTTCCGTTCTCGCCTCTATCAGGGAGAATGACTTCATGCTTTCGGTGGATCTTAAGGATGTGTATTTTCAAATACCCATCCATCAGTCTTCCAGGAAGTACCCACGCTTTATCCTCGAGGGGACGGTGTTCCAATTCAGGGCACTTTGCTTCGGACTTTCAACCACCCCTCAGGTGTTCACGAGAGTGTTCACCTTGGTGTCGGCTTGGGCCCACTCTTGAGATATCTTGATGACTGGCTAGTCGTGGCAAGCTCGCTCTCGCAGTTGCTACAGGACAGGGATCGACTTTTCAATTTTTGTTGTGATGTAGGGATTCTGATAAATTTCAAGAAGTCGGATCTCATTCCCAAGCAGAGGATAAAATACCTGGGCAGGCTGATAGATACTGTAGCAGCACAAGTCTTCCCCACAGACTCAAGAATCAGCAAGTTTTAGGAAGGCAGTTCAACTGTTTCGGTCTCGACAGGAACAGCCAGCTCAGCTTTGGCAAGTCGTGATCGGTCACCTGTCGTCACTAGAGAAGCTAGTCCCTCATGGGTGTTCACCTGCAGTCTCTTCAGTGGAGACTAAAGGAGTGTTGGTCACAGGCTCGGGATCCTCAATCCTTCTTCATCCCTCTAACAGAGAAAGTGAGGAAGGATTTAGCCTGGTGGTTAGACAACAGGAACCTCTTAATAGGAGTGGAGATGCACACTCCCCCTCCAGACATGCTTATGTTCTCAGATGCATGGAGTGAGGGTTGGGGCGCACATGTGGAGGAGTTGCTGACTGCAGGAGTGTTGAATCAACACGACAAGCACTTTCACATCAATATCCTGGAACTCAAGGCTGCTTTATTAGCCCTCCAAAAGTGCCAGGACCAAGTGATATAGGTTATAGGCTACAGACAATACCTACTACAGTCTAGCCAACATATTCTCACTGAATCAACATAGTTTGTAAGCTACTGCCTGGTAGTCTAATGCCGACATTGTTATCTGAACAGATTATCTAGTATTAATATTGATAATTGTGGAAGGTTTCTTTAGATAAAACTAACAAATAGAATGATAAATTCTCCAAAAATACTTCCGCTTCTACAAACAGCTAACGATCGCAAATTGTAATAAGCGATGACATGTACAACGATAAAGCCGGTTCAAGGTACATTAAACTCATTGTTCCACAGTCTAAACTTAGATATTTTTAGCTGGAAGTTGAAATGAGATACTCAACTTTCAAGTTGGAAATTTCAATGAACTTCGGTAATGACATCTATAAGCGAAGAACGAAACTCTCAGAGCTAACTATCCTTAATCACTAGCGCCAACGAGTACTGGCGAAAAACAATGGTTTAAGGTTTTTTACACACACTAAGACCAGTTAAGAGAATTCTTTGACATTAATCTGGTCACCATGGAGCTCTAGATCAACCTTTAGGACAAGACAGTGTTACGCTATCAAAAATCCCTATTTTTGGTACCCATGGCGACTGCCAAAAAAGTCAGTAAAATCCCACGATTTGCCGCTTAAGAGCATTGAAGTTTTTTTCTGCACTGGACTGAAAAGTTATGAGGACCGTCCAGTAACCTATGGTGTTTGGTCAAAGACCCGACTCTACCCCTTCTCTTTTTTCCTAAGGGATCTTATTCGAGAAGCTCATTCTCAGATTGGTGAAGATCTATTGCCAGTGTTTCTAGTCAGAGCTTACAATACTATTAGAGCTATAGCTATTTCATTAGCTTTCAAGCACAATCTCTTCCTCTCCTCAATTCTTCAAGCAATGTATGTACTGGAAATGCAAGTCAGTGTTTGTGTCCCACTACTTGAAGGAAATGGAAACCATTTGTAACAATTGCAGTATCTTAGGCCCTGTGTCGGTGGCTGGCATGGTATGTATTGGGAGAGGGAATGTAGGAAATATTCCTTCCATCCTGTCTCTTCAACCTGTGATAGGTCATTGAGTCTTAATGGAGCCTGGGGGTACTTTGTATTTGGGTACCCTCCAGTTTATTTTTTAACGTATAGGTGTTGGTGTTTTTTATTATTTGGTGTAGGTAATATTCCTCATTGTCTGGTTGTCTTTTGTGATGGTACTGCACCTAGGACAAGGGCAAAATTTTATGTTTTATTGGTGATTGGAAATGTCCTTTGCTTAAAGCACCCAGTCATGCAGCAGGCAACCCACGGGTAGACTGCCTAGCTTCTACAAAGTAAGATGAGCACTAACCAGAGGCAGTATCTTCCTGCAGCAGCTCTCTTACAAGGTAAGGAAACAACAAGCATTGTTGCTATGCTGGCAAATTTTTATTCTCAAAATCATTACAGTGGAACCTCAACATACGAAAGTCCCTACTTACGAAAAATCCAAGTTACAAAAGCAAAGATGAAGAGTTTTTTGGTTCTATATACAAAAATAATTCAGGTTGCGAAAGGGTGTACCGTAAAGTCCGAGATTTGCCTGGACCGCCGAGAACAATTTTAAAACTCGCGCGCCACCAACTGAGTAGACTCGCCACCATCCTCCCGCTCTCCCATTGGTTCCTGATGCTAGTCACTGCTGTAAGATCCTGCTCTCCTGTTGGTCAGCATCTTTCCCATCATCCCTGTACGTAAAGGCGTTCTTCAACCATTTCGTCACATCAGCGTTATCGTACCCACGCGGAATTCGTTCGTTCACATACTCTATACATATTTCGTTTGTTAACGTAAATTCGTGTTAGTGATTTCGCTTTCTACTTTTATACTTTATCATGTTGTGTGTGAACTGAATTAACTTAATTAGCCATGGGTCCCAAGAATGGAGACGAAGATGGAGATAATTAAGAAGTATGACGCTGGCATGCGGTTGAGTGTGATCACTAAGGAATACAGCCGAAATCCATCGACGATAGGCAGCATCCTTAAGCAGAAGGAAGCCATCAAAGTAGCTACACCTTCCAAGGACGTGACTATTTTGTCCAACAAGAGGAGCCACGTGCATCATGAGATGGAGAGGCTGCTTCTTGTATGGATTAAAAACAAAGAAATCGCTGGCGATACGATAACCAAGACGGCAATCTGCCAGAAGGCCAGCGCTATTTTTGATGATCTGATTGCCCAGGCCGAAGACGACGGAGGAGAAGGGACATCGACGGCAACCCAAGACTTCAAGGCTTCTCGGGGGTTGTTTGATAAATTCCGTAAACGGACTGGCATCCATTCGGTGGGGAGGCTGCCAGCTCTGACACAAAAGCGGCCGAAGCCTTTATTAAGACGTTCGACGAGATGACGATCAAGGAAGGCTACAGTTCTCAGCAAGTTTTCAACTGTGACGAGACTGGCCTTTTTTGGAAAAAAATGCCTCGTCGGACGTATATCACGCAGGAAGAGAAGAAGCTACCTGGGCATAAGCCTATGAAAGACAGGCTTACGCTCGCACTTTGTTCCAACGCCAGTGGGGATTGTAAGGTCAGGCCCCTACTTGCGTATCATTCCGAGACTCTTTGAGCCTTGAAGGCCCACAAAGTGCTAAAGGAGAAGCTTCCGGTGATGTGGAGGGCTAATGCGAAAGCCTGGGTAACGAGACTTTTGTTCACAGAGTGGGTAAATCTGTGTTTCAGCCCGACAGTGAAGAAATTCTTGAAAGAGAAGCACCTCCCTCTGAAATGTCTGCTGTTGTTGGACAATGCCCCTGCTCACCCTCCTGGCCTCGAGGAAGATATCCTAGCGGAGTATTCTTTTATCAAGGTGCTTTATCTTCCGCCTAACACCACCCATCTCCTCCAGCCCATGGACCAGCAAGTGATATCGAACTTCAAGAAGCTGTATACAAAAAACATCTTTTCAAGAGATGTTTCGACATCACCGATACCACAAACCTCACCTTGCGTGAATTTTGGAAGGAGCATTTCGATATCGTGATATGCATCCAACTCATCGATCAGGCTTGGCAGGAGGTTTCGAGGCAAACCTTGAATTCTTCGTGGAGGAAACACTGGCCTGATGCCGTATCCGCCCGAGACTTCGAGTGATTCAACGTGGGCGAAGCTGATGCAGATTCAGAAACAGTTGACGATCCTGAAACTGTTCGCAACCAGATCTTGACAAGATCGTTGCACTCGGCAAGTCCATGGGGCTGGTCGTCGACAAGGGTGACATCAATGACCTCGAGGAGCACCAAGAAGAGCTTACGACGGATGACCTGAAGGAGTTGGAGGCCATGCAACATAACATCGTTCAAGAAGAGTTTCTAGCAGTGGCAAGGAGGAGGACGACGACCCTATGACAACGGCAGAAATTAAGGATGCTCTAGCTGCTTTTCATAAAGTGCAATTATTTGTAGAAAAGAGACATCCCAAAAAGGCTTACACAGGTCGTATGCTTGCGGAGTTCGATGACGTTTGCCTGAGTCGTTTCAGGAGCATTGTGAAAAGCAGGCAGAAGCAATCTTCCTTGGATAGTTATTTTTTTAAAGAGGCCTTTAGTAGTAATAAGCAAACAGGAAGAGCCAAGTGATATGAAAAAACAGAAATTTGAAAGTGGTGAAGAAATTGAAATTTTGTAAAAACCGTAAAGCATAAAAAAGTAAAAAAAAAATGTAAAAATCAGAAAGACAAAAAAGAAATTTAATTTCAAGTTTTTTGTAAAGTTAATTGTTAATGTTTTCTGCCATTTGTTAATGTGCTTGGTAAAGTTAAGTGTTCATGTTTTCTGCCATTTGTCCTCCTCCTCTGGTGCCACTTTCAGAGATCACCTCACTCAAAAGGTAAGGTTCCACATTTTACTACATATATACGTACAGTATTTCTTGTACCACATGTACACAATACTACCTTTCATTTACAGGTACAGTATAGATTATGTTAGGTATTAAATGATCCAATTTGTTGTATTTCATTGTTTATTGGTCAATTTAGCTTTATTATAAAATTTACTGTGGTGTTTTTGTAGGGCTTGGAACGAATTAGCATTTCATACAATCAACTTACCTGTCAGATATATACATAGCTAAGACTCCGTCGTCCTGACAGAAATTCAATTTCGCGCCACTCGCTACAGGTAGGTCAGGTGATCTACCGGCCTGCCCTGGGCGGCAGGACTAGGAACCATCCCCGTTTTCTATCATATTTTCTCTGTCGCCGGTGGTATCAACATTGTTGTTATTACCTCCTGACTTGGATTCTTTTTTCAACATTTGATCAACGTTTTTCGGTTTTTGGTGACGTATTTGGATCGTGTTTTGGCATTCGCTACTGTGGACTGTTTTGGAATAACTGCTTTTGGATTTTTCTCAGTATGTCTGATTCTAATGTGAGTGTGAGCAATGTGTGTGAATGTAGGTCTGCAGGGGGAGGATACCGAAAGCTTCGGTTGATCCTCACACTGTATGCCGTAAATGTAGGGGGGTGCAGTGTTCTGCTATTAACACTTGTAAGGAATGCGAGGGTTTGAAATGCAGAAGAATGGAAGACTTTGACTTCTTATTTGAAGAAGTTAGAGAGGGATAGAGTTAGAAGACTGAAAGGTGTGAATTCAAGGCCTATTGAGCCTTTCAATGATAATTCTAACCCTACTACTGTAGATTCTCCCTATAAATCTCATTCTCAGAGTGTCTTTTCGGATTCGGCATCAGAAAGTCGCCAATCTGAAAGCGACTATTCGAGACATGAAGTCCAAGATGGCGACTCGAAAGGTAAGGCTAGTGATAGTGAACATTTTAGTGAAGTGAGCCCTATCAGTGTTGTGGAGGGGGCGTTTGATCGTCCCTGCGGCGCTCCCAGGCCTAGACCTCTTCAAGCTCACATGCCCAGAGGAGAAGGAAAGTCGAAAGCCTTAAGGAGGTCGTGGGAATCCCCAAGGTCAGACGTCCCTTCAGCTAGCTTTGCTTCATGGCAGCCAGCTCAAGGGCGCTATAGAAAAAAGCGTCCTTCGCGAGTGTTTTCTCGTCCTCCTCCCTCTCCCCTCACCTAAACGAGGGTGAAGGAGTCGAACTTATCGAGACCGCTGAAGCGTCATATGAAGCAAGACATTGATTCAAGCCCGGAGCGCTTCTCGGATGACGCCCCGTCTGCTATTAAGAAGGCGAAGGTGGCGTCAACGTCATCTGACGCTTATGAGGAAGTACCCCATCATGCTTCTTCCCCCCCGAGTGATGACGAGAGGCGTCAGCACTAGACGTAGGAGAAGCGTCAAGAAAGATCATTCTGGCGGTTCAGGAACAACTGTCATCTCTTGTGGGGAGTTTAGCGCCCCCCCGTCGGGTGAAGGAGTGCGCTGACGCATTCCAATTAAGAAGTCTCGTCCTCTCGCACCTGCCTCGGAAGACGTCTTTTTTAGAAGTGAAGCGTCAAATCAAGAGGAAATTAGACGTGACGCTCCGTCCAAGATTGTGACGCCGAGTAGGAAGCCCTTAGAGAGCGAAGCGTCTTCCAGACGCGAAGCGTCATCTAAACGTCAACAAGAGACGTCATACATGACGTCTCGGAGAGCGGGAAGCGTCAAGTACAAGACGTCTTACCTAAAGCGCGAGAGAAGCCGCATGGTTGTGACTCCTTCCAAGTCGATCAGAACGGGAAAAAGGAAAGACTTTCATTCCCTTAGCCCCTCTCCGATCAGGATTTTGTTTGTCCCCCCTCCCCCAGAAGAGGAAAGTTCTGAAAGGAGAATAGAAACTCAGGATTTATCACGAGTTCGAACAAAACTCTGGATGATGACGATCATGGAAGAGAGGGCTTGTCCAACTATAAAGGTGTTGACTACCCTGCTTCTGGAGGAATACGGAGACGAGTGACTCCGGCTTGCTCCTCCTTCTCCGCGCTCAGCTTTTTTTGAGTGCGAAGGCGAAGAAGCCTTCGTCTTTTCTGAAGAGATGAAGCCCACCATCTCGATGAAGCGGGCTTTACACGCCTTAGACGCCTGGATGAAGTCGAAGAAAGACTTAGTCAGGACAGTATTTTGCATGCCTCCAGCAAGGTTAGCTGGGAAAAGAGGCATATGGTACAAGACGGGGGAGGATATGGGTATCGCTCTCCCTTCTACTACATGAGCAACTTTTCGAAGTTTTCGACGTTATTTTTGACCGCTTCAAGGCGTCCAAGTCTTAATTCTGCTCGCATTACATGGAGTATTCGGAACTGGATCATCTCCTCAAGGGACTTTTCCATGTATTGGAAGTCTTCAACTTCTTAGATTGGTCCCTTGGGGTGATGTCCAAGAAAGCTCACGATTCGCAGGGAATCGAACCTGAAGCCCTGTTATGCATTTTGTCGTGCATCGACAAAGCAGTACAGGATGGATCTTTGGAAGTCTCTGCATTATTTGGAGCAGGTCTTTTGAAGAAAAGGACAGTGTATGGCGCCTTCTTAACAAGGCAGTCTCGCATGCGCAGAGGGCAGCTCTACTATATGCACCTCTTTCGGACTATTTGTTCCCTTCTAAGTTAGTGAAGGACCGTAGCTCACTCTTTAAACTGAGAAGGCGACACAGGCTCTTCTGACGCAGTCAGCTAGGAAGAAGAAACCTGCTTTATGTCGGACAAGAAAGAACCTAGCACTTCTAGGCAGCCCTTTCGAGGTGGTCCGATCTCCAGAACCCATCCGCAAGAAGGAAGGCTCCAGAGAGAAGAGGTAGGTCCGCCTTTCGTCCCCTTTAAAAAGGGCAAATGAAACATTTCTCCTCCAAGCACCAGTAGGTGCCAGGCTCCTGGAATTCGTGGAAGCCTGGACACTGATAGACGCAGACGCGTCTTCACTAAATATCATAAGGAAGGGATATCGTATCCCTTTCCTGATACCTCCGCCCCTAAACGTCAATACCAAGGAACTATCAGCCAAGTACAAGGATCCTGTGCTGAGGGATACTCTTCGATCGATGGTGGAACAAATGTGGGACACAAGAGTGCAGTGAACTAGTACTGGATCAAACTCCCCGGGGTTTTACAATCGCCTTTTTCTAGTGGCGAAAGCCTCGGGAGGCTGGGAGACCAGTACTAGACGTCAGCGCTCTGAACAAATTTGTTTCAGAAGGAGAAGTTCTCCATGGAGACTTCTGCTTCAGTTCTAGCGTCATTACGACAAGGAGATTGGATGGTGTCCCTCTATATCTCCAAGACGCCTACTTTCACGTCCCGATCCACCCTTCGTCGAAGAAGTACCTCCGTTTCATGACGGGGGGAAGGATCTTTCAGTTCAGAGCCTTGTGTTTCGGCCTGTCCACAGCTCCTCAGGTCTTCACAAGCCTGATGAGGAACTGTGGCGAGCTTTCTTCATCTCAAAGGAGTGAATGTCTCGATGTACCTAGACGACTGGCTCATCAGGGTCCAGATCGGAGAGACAGTGTTTGGAGGACCTAAAGTTAACTCTGGATTTGACCAAGGCGTTGGGATTGCTTTGTGAACCTCGAGAAGTCTCAGATGACCCCCAGACAAGACCTAGTCTATCTGGGGATTCTGGATGGATTCTCGGGGTTTTCGAGTTTTTCCTTCGCAAGAGAGAACCGCAAAAGGTTTGAGGATAATCTCTTTCTTCTTGAGAAGCAGCAAACGTCAGCGAGGGAATGGTTGAGCCTTCTGGGGACGCTTTTCCTCGCTGGAACAATTCTTCCCTCTCGGAAGACTTCATATCCGTCCACTTCAATTCTTCCTCAAGAAGTCTTGGAGCTGGAAAAACGGACAACTGTCGGACGTTTTTCCCATTCCAGTGGAGGTAAAGGCACACCTACAGTGGTGGTGCTGCCTCTGGAAGAGAACAAAAGGGATCTCTCTAACGATCACAGAACCCAGACCTAGTGTTGTTCTCCGACGCGTCGGAGACGGGTTGGGGAGCGACATTAGGCTCGGAGGAAGTGTCAGGCACCTGGGAACCAGCACAGGTGTCCTGGCACATAAATTGCAAGAGACTCTTTCGCCGTACACCTGGCTTTGAAGAGCCTAGAACCTCTGGTGAGAGACAAGGTAGTACAAGTAAACGTGGACAACACCACCGCACTTGCCTACATTCGGAAACAGGGAGGGGACACACTCCTCGTTCCTTTACGAACTCACGAGGGACCTATTACTTTGGACGTCTCACAGAACATCTCCCTGCTGACAAGGTTCGTACAGGGAGTAAGGAATGTGAGGGCGGACAGGCTCAGCAGGAGGAACCAGGTCCTTCATACAGAATGGACTCTGCACGAGGAAGTGTGTCGCGATCTCTGGTCTCTGTGGGGAACTCCTCATGTGGACCTCTTCGCAACATACATTTCAAAAGGCTCCCAGTGTTTTGCTCGGTCGTGGAAGACCCAAGAGCAATTATGGTAGACGCCTTCCTGCTAAACTGGTCTCGAGTGGACGTGTACGCTTTTCCCCCATTCAAAATCCTGTGGGTTAGTATTGAAAAAGTTTGTGGCGTCAAAAGAGACGAGGATGACTTTAATAGCCCCCTTTTGGCCGGCCCAGGAATGGTTCACGGAGGTGGTAGAGTGGATCGTAATTACTTTCCAAGATCCCTACCAGAAAGTGACGGATCTTCTCAAACAACCACACACTTCAAGAGGTACCATCAAAACCTCCCCGCTCTCGCTCTGACTGCCTTTCGACTATCGAAAGACTTGTCAGAGCGAGAGCTTTTTCTCGCGAAGTGGCAAGCGCGATCGCGAGAGCTCGCAGAACCTCCACTACGAAAGTATACCAGTCGAAGTGGGAGGTCTTTAGAAGGTGGTGTAGAGCCAAGAAGTTGTCCTCCTCCTCTACCTCTATAGCGGAAATTGCTGATTTCTTGCTATTCCTGAGAGTAAAATCGCATCTAGCCGTATCCACAATAAAGGGATACAGGAGTATGCTCTCGGCTGTATTCAGGAACAGAGGTTTAGATCTGGCAAATAACAAAGATCTCCACGATCTCATAAGATCTTTTGAGACTTCAAAGTCTAAGGAACCAGTACCTCCGAACTGGAACTTGGACGTAGTCCTCAAATATCTGTCTTCGGATAGATTCGAGCCTCCGCATCAGGCATCATTTAGAGACGTAACTAGAAAATGCCTATTTCTTTTATCGTTAGCGACGGCAAAAAGAATTAGTGAGTTACAAGCTCTGCAGGATAAAGTAGATTCAAGGGAGAGCTCGGCGATTTGCTCGTTTAAGACTCTGTTTTTAGCGAAAAAACGAGAATCCCACGAATCCCTGGCCTAGGTCATTCGAAATCAAAGGAATGTCTAGTCTCGTAGGCAGAGAAGCAGAGAGGTCTCTATGCCCTGTTAGAGCTCTGAAGTTCTATCTTCAGAGGAACGTCAGTTGGGAGGCTCTAGACAAGGTCTTTGGTGCGCGGTAAAAGACCCCACTAAGACTGATGTCAAAGAATGCTCTAGCGTTCTTTGTAAAATAAAACGTCATTACGGACGCTCACAAGGTCTGTCCGGACGAACAATTACAACTTTCTGAGGGTAAAAGCTCATGAAGTACGAGCGGTGTTGCGACTCTCTCTCTCGTTTTATAAGATATGTCCGCTTAAAAACATTTTAGATACGACATATTGGAGTATGCAACTCAGTATTTGCATCTCATTACTTGAAATGAAGACGTGCGTGTGACGTATGAGAAGTTGGCTTTTCCTCCTCTAGGTCCTATCGTATCGGCAGATACGATTCTGGGTACGGGAGCCGACACCAATCCTTAAAAATGTATATACTGTTCTTCTGTTTGGATATGGTCGAGAATCTCTTCGAACAATAGAGGATTCAGGCTCGCACGGGCGGCCGTCTATGTTGTTTCATAATAGAATTCTCGTCATATCCAATTAGTTGAGTATAATTTTTTTTTGAAAAAATTATGTATGTGTGCGTAGTGGTTTTTGAGTTACGGTTGTTGTGACGAGTTCGGGGATAACTCGTAACAATCCTTAGTTCTAACACATGGTTAGGATCAGGTGGTCGGGATTGGTTGTGTGCTCCTTCATAAGGTGTATTGTCATATAAGTGGATCAGCACCCATTGACAAAGTCCTTTTAGGCTCTGCTGAGTAAGTGGGTAAGACCCCATCGGCAGACCCACAAGAACTCTTGGCCATAGATCACATATCTCGCTAAAGTTTCTTGAGGTGATGCAGACTACTGGCCTGGGCAAACACCCACCAAGTCTACCACCTATCAGGTAGGAACCAAGGTTTTATTTATACCTACAACATATGTTGTTTACCTGTCTATTCCATATAGTAGCTGTCTCTTACCCTCCACCGAAGGGTGCCAATCAGCTATGTATATATCTGACAGGTAAGTTGATTGTATGAAAATGATATTGTTATGTTACAATAAAAGTTTCATACATACTTACCTGGCAGATATATACAATTAAAGGCCCACCCAGCCTCCCGCAGGAGACAGGTGGAAGAGAGA
This sequence comes from Macrobrachium nipponense, assembly GCF_015104395.2. NCBI lineage: Eukaryota > Metazoa > Arthropoda > Malacostraca > Decapoda > Palaemonidae > Macrobrachium > Macrobrachium nipponense. The sequence continues at coordinate 37,986,434 of NC_061108.1, forward strand.
AAATATGATAGAAAACGGGGATGGTTCCTAGTCTGCCGCCCAGGGCAGGCCGTAGATCACCTGACCTACCTGTAGCGAGTGGAGCTGCGAAATTTGAATTTCTGTCGGGGACGACGGAGAGTCTTAGCTATGTATATATCTGCCAGGTAAGTATGTATGAAACTTTATTGTAACATAACAATATCATATTTACATGTAAAATGTAGTTCGAGATACGAAAAAGTCAGGTTACAAAGGCCGCTTCGGAACGGATTAATTTTGTACCCTTAGGTACTACTGTACATGTACTAATGTTTTGGGGTAAAATATTTTCATGCTTCCCACCTCCTATCAATGTGGGACTCAGCTATGCAATTACTTGCTAAGTTACATGTATAAAAAAAGGGATTTTGATGTAGGAAAAATCTATTTCTGGGCGAAGGACCCGTGTCGCCCAGTGAAATAGGTTCCTTTAGCACTATTTCTAAGGTAAAATATTGTTATAATACCAGAGAACAGCTAAATTGGAAATGCCAGAATATTCTGGCTCGCTCACCTTTATTATAAGGTGTCGGTATGGTTTCTGGGGCGAGTGAAACCACTACCACAGGTCCTTTTCCATTTAGCCTCTCCCTACATCAAAAAACCTCAAAAAGAGAGGAGCCGACCTAAGGCTCACTACCTGCTACCGTGTAGCTAGCGCCTCTGACGCCATTCCTTTGATAGCACTGCTACGCTGCACACGCGTTTTATTTTGCTGTGATGTGTTTCTCGCTTTTTTGGAACTGTTATCAAGCTGGTGCTCGACAGTGCAGTGGTAGTACACTGCATCAACAGGGGAGGTTCCAAATCAAGCCATCTTTTCACTAGCAGGCAAGAACAAGTGGCACCTATCAGCCACTCACCTTGCCGGAATAAGGAACGTGATGGCGGATGCGCTATCACGCTCAGTCCCACTGGAGTCCGAATGTTCTCTGGACAAGGAGTCATTCAGTTGGGTATGTCAGCTAGTACCGGGGCTTCAGGTGGATCTCTTCGCCACGGAGTCGAACCACAAACTCCCTTGTTATGTGGCCCCCAACCTGGACCCTCTGGCTTATGCCACGGACGCGTGGATGCGTTGGCTATAGATTGGAATCAATGGAAGAAGATTTACCTTTTTCCTCTGGTGAATCTTCTCCTGAAAGTTCTGAACAAGCTGAGGACATTCAAGGGTCAGGTGGCTCTGATAGCTCCCAATTGGCCCAAGAGCAATTGGTTCCCTCTTCTGCTGGAGTTGGGCCTCCGCCCTGAACGGATTCCCAACCCCAAGCTGTCACAGCTAGTGCAAATGCGGACTGTGTTCGTTTCCTCAAGAATTCAGAAAGCCCTAACTTTATGGACTTCATGAAGTTGCAGCTCAGAGGGATGCTGATATCAATCCTCAGAACATCATGTTCTTAGAATCTGATAAACGTGAATCAACCCTTCGTCAATACGATTCAGCAGTTAAAAAACTGGCTGCTTTCCTGAACGAATCTAATGCACAAACCATGACCACAAATCTTGCAATCTCCTTTATCAGGTCATTATTTGAAAAAGGTTTGGCAGCTAGTACTATCACTACTACCAAATCAGCTCTGAAAAAGATTTTCCAATTCGGATTCAAGATAGATCTAATGGATTCATACTTTACTTCTATCCCCAGAGCTTGCGCCAGGCTCAGACCTACTGAGAGGCCCAAGTCAGTGTCATGGTTCTTAAATTATGTTCTTAAGTTGGCCTCAGATACTAACAATACCTCGTGTGACTATCAATCCCTATTGAGGAAAACACTATTCCTCATAAGCTTAGCCTCAGGAGCTAAAATTTCAGAACTGTTGGCCTTATCTAGAGACCCAGGTCATATAGAATTTCTCCCTTCAGGGGAAGTGTTACCTTCTCCAGATCGACAATTTCTTGCCAAAAATGAGGATCCATTAGATAGGTGGGCCCCCTGGAAAATTGATCTGCTTCCACAGGACCCATTTCTATGCCCGGTAACTTCATTGAAAGCTTACTTAGACAGGACAACTTTGAAATCTTCTGGACCTCTATTTATTAGAGAAAAAGGTGGCACTATTTCCCTAAAAGCTATTAGGCAACAAATTTTATATTTTATCAAACAAGCCAACCCGCAGTTCTTCCCATGGGTACATGATATTAGAGCTATAGCTACCTCAATATAAATTTTTTCCAACATATGAAATTCGAAGATCTGAAGAAGTACACTGGCTGGAAATCTCCGACAGTATTCAAACGCCATTATCTTAAGTCCTTAGAAGCCCTTAAGTACCCGGTGGTAGCGGCGGGAAACACAGTTTCCCCCGATACCGCTGGAGTTAGTAGTCAATAGTCCAGCTTATGTCTCTCCTTTGTCTTCTCCTTCCTACCGGCCTCATTAGCATTCTTGCCTTAGCCCAGTTACATCACAATCGTACTGGTCCTTGGATGTAACATATTGTATATATTAATTAGTTCATAAGAACCTTCCATCTAAATGTGTATTTACTATGATGATTTCTTGTTTTATGATAGTTTTAAGGTTATTTAGTCTGTTACCCGTTTGTAACTTCATCTAGATTATAATGAACTAACCTTAATTGGTTTTTTTTCATTTTGCCCCTTTTGGTTGGAAAGTATTTTTGGTTGTTCTTTTCTTTTTTTTTCCAAGCTTGGTATTTTCTCTGGTACTATTTCACGGAGTGACACGGGCCAAGCCCAGAAAAGGGATTTTGACGTAGGAAAAATCTATTTCTGGGCGAAGGACCCGTGTCGCCCAGTGAAATCCCACCCTTATCTTTTTTCCCCCCGGTGTACACCAAGCTTGGGTGCTAATATTTTTATAATAAAATGAGGTTTTATATATAGTACTTAACAAGTACTAATTACAGAAAGGGAGCCCACCCACCTCCCTTAGTATGGACATAAGGCATATATAAATTGAAAGGCTTTGCTTAGTTGTTACTCTCTTTCCTGAAAGTGGGCGGGGCTGTTTACCTGCACCAAAACAAAATAATCGCTACCGTGAATTTCAAATTTTAGCTGCCAAAATAGTTAGAAACTATAGCTATGTAATTACTTTGTAAGTATATATAAAACCTCATTTTATTATCAAAATGTCATTTTGCTGGGCTGGCATAGGTCTCACTTAGCACGTTCATTACTTCGTCCCTTCCTGTTCCATCTAGGACACAAGGACTGCTCCCAGCATTTTGTGCTGCATTCAGTCAGAGAAGGTGACTTCATGTTTCCAGTAGATCTGGAGGATGTGTACTTTTAAATACTTGTGTTGCTAGGGATTTTTCTTCAGCTCATTCCTCTCTCTTACATTGCAATCCAGGCTTGGATAAATGAATAGTTTGTAGTCAAAACCAACTTTTTCAATGCTAGTTCAATCATTTATGAGAAACATTCTGCCTTTCCGTTCATCAATTCCTCATATTTATATTTATAACAGACTTTATGGAAAGGGAGGTTTTCCCACTTAGAACCCAGTCCATTGTGGTGCATGAGCTGTCACAAACAGCCAATCCTTAGGCAATCTTCTTTTGAATTAGGAATGAGATGTATAAGATATATGAAACCATACAGAAATGTCAGATTTGTGTTGAAAAAATTAGTTTTGTTTTTAAAAAATTGCATTTTAATCATGACAGTTCCTTTGGTTTAGAGATATATACATGTTCTTTGATAACCAGGAATAGGATTTTTTGTTGTTGCAAAGATGTAATTGTGTAGTACTTTAATATTTGTAGTAGTGCTTTAGTATTTAGGTAAATTTTTTCAAATATTTCAGAGCCATCACAACTATGATCTTGTGGAGCATTTCACTCTGGATGATGTAGATACAGCATTTGAACTCATTACTCAGGTCAAATATAACCAAAGTATTCCAATGAGAGGTAATTATTTTCAAAAAATTTTTTTTGTATAATGATCTGTGTTATTACTTATGACAAAATGTAAACCTGCATCAAACAGAAAGTAACTGTTGGGATAAGAAAGAAAAACAGATAAATACAATTGTAATAAGAAAAAAAAACAGATAAATACACAGTTGTAATAAGTTTTTGTAATATACAATGTATGTAGTATTAAAATAAACGTAACAATCACATATGATCATATACAGATAAATGTACAATATAATCAAACTGGCAATATTATATATTCAAGATAGGGAAATGTTTGTCCCTATGGCAAATATAAAGTGATATTTGTTCTTATGAAGATAAAAATCCTGATCTTTTAATAGATACCTTCAGTAGCAGCTGTTCCAATTACTGAAACTTGGTAACTAGGTTTTCAAATTTGGCAGCAACCAGTGTAGGGGTTTTGGGTATAATCACCCATGCATTCATCATGCAGCATCTGTTTTCCCTCCTCCAGCATACTGGCTGTTGTTGAAGCTGGGTTATCTAGTGTTTCTTTATTTGAGTAGTTTGCAATTGCAGTTTGTTATTTTATACCACTTGCAGTTCTTATTTGTGATGATGGTGCCTGATGGCAAGGGAGGCTGTAGAGGAGGCATCGGGCTATGTGAGGGGTTTTTGCAGCTAGTTTTTCTTTTAATTTTTTTGTCATTCCAAAGGTCTCAGGTGGATGGAGCCTTTTGATAAACTTTACTTCTTGGAATTGCTAATTGTTGCAGACCCTTTTAGGGAGGACAACTTTTTGGTATCCCTAATCTTGACAGATTAACCCTTAAACGCCGGAGCGGTAAATAAAAAAATGACTCCCGTGTGCCGGAGGGGTTTGAGAGTGAGCGCGGAAGCGGAAAAAATATTTTTTTCAAAACACAGCACGCTTAGTTTCAGATTAAGAGTTCATTTTTGGCTCCTTTTTTGTCATTGCTTGAAGTTTAGTATGCAACCATCAGAAATGAAAAAATTATCATTATCATATATATAATGCGATATATGATAGCGCAAAAAAACGAAATTTCATATATAATTGTATTCAAACGCGCTGTGCGCCAAATGGTTAGAGGTAACAAGTTACTTTTTTTTCGTTGTAATGTGCACTATATTGCGATCATTTTGGTATATAACACATTGTAAAACGATAAAAGCAACACAGAGAAAATATTATCACAAAATGATGCATGAATTCGTAGCGCGCGGACGTAAAAAAAAAAAAAAAATTTTAAATTCACCATAAATCGATCACCATAAATCGAAATATTGTTATAGAGACTTGCAATTTGTTTGCAAAATGAAGGAAAATGATGGAATATTACGTTACTGTAAGAGTTTTAGCTTACTAATGCAGTTTTCGACCATTCGAACGAGTTAAAGTTGACCGAATGTCGAATTTAAAAAAAAAAAAAATATTTTATATGCAAATATAAAAAAAAAATTAGAAATGCTACAACCTTCCAATAATTTTTGTTATATTGTGCATGTTTTTGCGCACATTTTCATATATAAAACTTTAAAAAAGCATAATAAAAAGGCACAAATATTAGGAGAATGTGACCTACGCGTTTCGGATGTATTGCCGAGAATCGGCTCGCGTAGGGAAAAAAAAAGGAAAAAAAAATATTTTTTTCAAATATTCACCATAAATCGAGATATTGTTCTAGAGACTTGCAATATGTTTTAAAGTGAAGATAAATGATTGAATATTACTAGACGTAAGATTTTTTTTATGTTACAAATGCGTTTTTTGACCTTTTCGGTTGAGTCAAAGTTGACCGATCGTAGTTTTTTCCTATTTATCGTACTTTATATGCAAACCAAAATATTTCAAATGAGAAATGCTACAACCTTCCAAATATTATATTGTGCATGTTTTTGTGCACATTTCCATATTAAAACCTCTAAAAAAAGCGTAATATGAAAACGGCACAAATATTAAGAGAATGTGACCTACGCGTTTTCGGAGATTTTCGGCCGAGAATCGTCCCGCACGGAGGGAAAAAAAAATATTTTTTTCAAAAATTCACCATAAATCGAGATATTGTTCTAGAGACTTGCAATTTGTTTTAAAATGAAGATAAAGGATTGAATATTACTAGATTGTAAGATTTTTATGTTACAAATGCGTTTTTTGACCTTTTCGGTTGAGTCAAAGTTGACCGATCGTAGTTTTTTTCGTACTTATCGTACTTTATATGCAAATATTTCAAAAATGAGAAATGCTACAACCTTCCAATATTTTTTGTTATATTGTGCATGGTTTTGCGCAACATTTCCATATAAAATAAAAACTATAAAATAAGCGTATATGAAAAGGCACAAATATTAGGAGAATGTGACCTACACGTTTCGGAGATTTTCGGCCGAGAATCGGCGCGCGGAGGGGAAAAAAAATATTTTTTTCAAAAATTCACCATAAATCGAGATATTGTTCTAGAGACTTGCAATTTGTTTTAAAATGAAGATAAATGATTGAATATTACTAGACTGTAAGATTTTTATATGTTACAAATGCGTTTTTTTTTACCTTTTCGGTTGAGTCAAGTTGACCGATCGTAGTTTTTTTCGTACTTATCGTACTTTTATAGCAAATATTTCAAAAATGAAAAATGCTACAACCTCCAATATTTTTTGTTATATTGTGCATGTTTTTGTTTTGGCACATTTCCATATATAAACCTCTAAAAATAGCGTAATATGAAAAGGCACAAATATTAGGAGAATGTGACCTACGCGTTTCGGAGATTTTCGGCCGAGAATCGGCGCGCGGAGGGAAAAAAATATTTTTTTCAAAATTCACCATAAATCGAGATATTGTTTAGAGACTTGCAATATGTTTTAAAGTGAAGATTAATGATTGAATATTACTAGATTGTAAGAGTTTTTATGTTTACAAATGTGTTTTTTGACCATTTCGGTTTGAGTCAAAGTGACCGATCGTAGTTTTTTCGTACTTATCGTACTTTATATGCAATATTTCAAAATGAGAAATCCGACAACCTTCCAATATTTTTTGTTATTATTGTGCTTGTTTTTTGCGCACATTTCCATATATAAAACTATAAAAATAAGCGTAATATGAAAAGGCACAAATATTAGGAGAATGTGACCTACGCATTTCGGAGATTCGCTGCCGAGAATCGGTGCGCGGAGGGAATAAAGATATTTTTTTTCAAATATTCACCATAAATCAAGATATTGTTCTAGAGACTTGCAATTTGTTTTAAAGTGAAGGTAAAGAATGATTGAATATTACTAGACTGTAAGTAATCTGCTTAAAACCCCCAAAAAAAAAAAAACTAATTTTATAATTTTTATATATATATATATAGAATATATATATATATATATATATATTATATATATATATATATATATATATATATATATATATATATATATATATATATATATCTATATATATATATATATATATATATATATATATATATATATATATATATATAGTATATATATATATATATATATATAAGTTTTTTTTCTTTAATACGTAAAATATATATTATATTACATTCTTCGATTCTGGTACCAATACATAAAATAAAGGAATGCAGGTGACACTTCTCTTTTCGCATACAATGAAATGTCTTATTATTATTTTATCATGCACAGATTCAGATATATAAAAAATTTTAATAAATATGAAAATAAATATAAAATAAATGCAGAATACTCACTCGTAATCCTGACTCTTCGTTCTATTCTTGTTTTCTTTTCTCCCTCTCCATTGAAGAGTCTTGCATTTTTTTCCACTCGACATGACGAGGTACAGGTGGAGGAGGGAGACGCGCGCCCTTACTGCTGATGGACCCGGCGGCCCCGCCCCTGCGCCCTCCGCTGTCGATTTAGGGGGCGCGCTCCAATACATTGACCTTAGTGTGGTACTTTTCGGTCACACTCCCCTTATCCTGCAAAGAGCAACTTTGCAGAGGACGACAGAAGAACGCGGGTGTCTCTCCTTCTGCCATTCATATGGCACACCCGGCACCGTTTTCTTCTGCCTTCGCCCTTGTAAGGCCTCCAGTATGTGATCCCCTGGCTGCAGCCGACATGCAGAGTCCACTACCCGACGAGAAGCGGTGATGGCGGGGCCGGCAGCAAGAGGGGCGTCGTCAGCAGGGGCGGGTCAGCAGGGGCGGACGTCAGCAGGGGCGACGGCAGCAGGGGCGATGGCAGCAGGGGCGTCGTCAGCAGGGGCGGCGGCAGCAGGGGCGGCGGCAGGTCGAGCGAAGTTGGCCCTCCTATCTGGCCTTTCCTCTAGGGGCAGATCTGCAGCTCGGGGCAGGGGGTCAGTTATGGAAGGCCACTCATCGGGATCGAAGTTGATGAGGGCATTCCCCAGCTACCTCTAGGAAACTGTATGTGGGTCAACCTCGGAAGATTGTCACTGCGGTACCCACAGTACAGTATGTAGGCATTTTGGACGGCCAACTGAAGGATGTATTTGAGGAGCTTCTGTGTCCACCTTCTAGTTCTCCTGGCGAAGGGATAGTACTGGATGAGCTGATCAAGAGATCAACTCCTCCCATGTGCCTGTTGTAGTGCCCAATGACGGTAGGCCGCTCGGTACGAAACTCCTCAAACACAACTCAGCCCTGTTGACGTGTCTTCTTCCGCTGTACGATCTCTTCTTGGATGGGTTCATGACCTGTCGTAATCATGGGGACGAGTCGGACACCCTTCCAACAACAGATGACGAAGACAGCGCCCTTCCGCCGCCACTCTGTCTCTCCTCTTGCCAGGTGTTGCGGATGACTAGCGAACCTCTTGAGGACATTCGGGGCCCCACGCACCAACCGAAGGGTACCACTGACATGAACACCTGCTTCATAAAATTCCTGGGCCAGGGATACCGAGTTATAATAATTATCCATAAACAGGTGATATCCCTGGTCATGGAAACGTCCCACAAGATTGAATACAGTGTCACGCAGCGTGGAGAAGACCCCGGTATACACTGAAAAAGTCCAAACAACACAACACTCCCGTGTTGGCCTCAGTAATAAGAAAGAATTTCACACCATATTTCTTTGGCTTCTTGGGGTTATACACTTTTTATACTAAGACGTCCTCTGTAAGGCATCATCCCCTCATCCAAAGACAGGTTCTTTCCTGGAATCACGAGATTACTACACCGCTCACGGATATAATCCAACACTGTGCGCACTAAAAATGAGGCGATCACTGTTGTTATTCCGGGGTATATGGCCCTTCCGGTTGAAGGCGTTGAAGTACCTGTCCAACGCCAGGAAATTATCAAGGGACATAACGCCAGGCACATTCGGCATACATAAAAAATAATTTCTCCTCCCAATATTGCCTGACGTCGACAGCAGGTGTCAAATGTGCCATGTCAATGAGGTTGCAACCCGCCAGTAATACGACAAGGTCGTCCTCAGCTCATACCGGCAGTACCGAGCGTAGTCCACCGTCTCGTGTACCAGGTATTCCAGCAATGCCCGCGTCAGGAAAAGCTGGATGAACCCCAAAACAGTCAGGGGTACTGGTATTGTGATCCCAAGGGGTTGCCGTGAAGGGGTGCATCTTAGGAGGGGTGGGTCCTCCGTCCACCCTCGTCACTCCGACGACCGACCTTCACCTTGGCTGGCGCGACGAGCCAACCTCTACGTGCCCAGTGCGCACGCACGCGCAGGGTGCGGGCACGATATTGCACTACCCTCCCCGTTGGCCCATCACCCTCACTTAGGCCTTCACTTTCTGTGTCGTCCTCTGCGATAAAACTTGACCCCTGTATCCCCACCCTCCCCCTCCTCAGATTCCCCTCGTAAGCACTGAACCCACTGAATTCGAGCTCACTTTCGGGATGTGAGCCTCGAATGGACATTGGGGGCATATATTCATCCTCACTTTCATCGGGACTGATGTCCTCATCACTCGATGACCATCCGCCATCAAAATGAGGACTTGCGACATGTTCCCGATCAAGCTCCGATAGATATTCATCTATGTCCCTTGGTTGGAGGCCTCCCAAATGCTTACGAATGCCCCTAATTACGCCCACATGCTTCCTAGGGGTAACCAAAGGCATACGCTGTGTTCCTAAAACACTTTCAGCCACACGTGGCCGCACAGAACGGCCTTGAGGCGCGGGGTCATGCTGGGTGCTTGGCCCCTCGCCAGCATCCAGGTCCAAAACTCGCCTTACACGATCCCTTCCGACGGGTAAAACGCGCCTTTCGCGGTCCACACGTCGTTGAGACATATCTAGGAATGTCCTGTAGCAACACAAATGCTCTAAGTCTCGCACAAGTCCAGAAAAACACGCTTCTGACGAAAGATCGCTCTCGGATGATGCGCTACTGATGCTGGCTGGAGCGAGAAGAAGGCATTTCGCGCATGCGCACTTGGGTCACGCTTCAAAACAAAACAAGGCCTTGATCCGTGAACTCCCAGCATCCCCCAAGGCGCGTGATTCAAAAGTTTTAGGCTGGTAGGCCTATAAGTATTTTTCCGCGAATTTAAAAAAAAACTTTTGTATGTCGACGTAAAATACGTCCAGTCGGCACCCGAGAGACAATTTATCTCGACGTAAAATACGTCCAGTCGGCGTTTAAGGGTTAAGTTAAAATCCGTAAATCTTCAAGGATATTTATATTCCTCTGCTTTTTTTTTTCGTCAAGGAAAGGTCTTCCAGTCCAACGTCCCTTGTTTTGTTCTGGCCACAGCCCTGCTGGTTTTCACTTGTTTCTTGGCTCTAGTTGTCAATGGTCACAGAAGAGACATCCGGCTTTTAAGGGCCGTGCTGACCTCCAAAATTCGAGGAATTATCGAATTTTAGTTATTAATAGTTTTCAACCGTTTTATGTCTAAATAACATACCCTGAAGCAATAATGCTAAAAAGAAATATTTTTTAGATTTGTTTATTGACAATTTTGGTTTTATTGACAAAATTGTTCATTCCTTGTATGACAAGTGAACCACAAATTGTGAAAAAGACTTGTAAAAACAGTAGTATGTATGAATAATTCACTGTTTTGTACTGTTTTATGCATAAATAAACATATCTAGAAATATTAATGCTAAAAAAGAATTTTTAGATTGTTAGCAAAAGAAAAAAATATGCAGATCACTTTTCTGTATCAAAAAGGAAAAAAGTTTGCAGAAGTTTCTTGAAACTGAGGGTATTGCAATTATTATTACAAGCACATTTAAGTAACTTGTCTGACAGAATGTAATGTCAAACGATTTTACCCTAGAGGCTTATCGCAAGAATAAAGGGTTTAGCAAAATCTTCACTGAAGTACCAGTTGTCAACGATATGCTGTTGTTTGATAAGGATCACGCTGATCCAAGATACATCTCAGTAAGTGCAATATGGTACAGGGCACCTTGAGCAGATGGTATCAGGTACTTTTGGCCAAGTGATCCTGCATTCCTAGATCTGCAGCATTCTTTGAAAGCAGAGAGGGGAATCTTATTATTAGGACTGTTCATTTCCAGCCTCAATCACAGTTGTCCAAACTGTACGACCAAGTCCTGCCAGACAAGGCATTATGGGTAAGCAGTGCTTTTATAATACCTTGGGACAATCTAGAGGTGTACATATTTTTATCCATCGCCATAATCAGGCTAGTTTTAAACACACTGCTACAATCCAACAACATCCCTCTTAACCCCACTTCAGTGTCTTCAGACCTGCTTCTTGGTGGACAACCTTTTTGTATTAGTAAAAGATCCTCCATCAGCCTTACTTTCAGAGAAAGTCAGAATCTTAGGCTCCTCAATTTTCATGCGTGGAGACTTTCTTAATAGTGCCCCATTAAGAGAGGATTTTGTGTCATTAATAGTTGCCTACTCTCTTGTAGTTATATAAGAGAAGGGCATCGATCTGGGCTCTTCCAGCAGGCTTTAGTACCTATGTCTGCTCTTTGACAGGGAGACAACACTGTGGGTCTACCCTGGGACATTATGTCTGATTCTATGTCTGATTCAAGTTCACTTAGTTTTGCTATTGTAGTGAAAGTTGCAAACCTATTTGATCGAATCTTCATATGATTCTCATACAATTTGCAGTAAATGTAGTAGGGAGAAAACTTGTGCTAAATGTAATGATTAGCAAGAGTAGAAAGTACTTAATCTCAATTAGACAATTAGAGAGGGATAGAAAGGAGAAAGCATCCTATAGAGCTGAAAATGAGCTTGCCTTAGCCTAGAATCCACCCTAGCCTAGGGTAGAAGATAACTGCTATTTCTTCTTTCCCTCTTCTTAATTTTTCTTCTGCTACTAGCCGTCCTACTTTTAATCTACCTACTCCTGCGCCTGGCTCCCTCACTTCCATGCCCAATGCTATTACCAGTTTAGAGTTTAGGTTTGTCAGGAAAATTAATCTATTAGTGGAATCCAGTGGCAGTGTTAAGTGTCACTAAAGGTGTTAATGGTAATACGTATTCAGATTGTGCCACTTCCCACAAGGGGACAAGTGACAGTGCAGTTTTAGTGGAGGAGGTGGCTAATTGTCCCCCGATTCTCCTAGACAAAGGTCCCTATCATACTCCCCTAAACCTGGGAGGAGTCATCAGAGATCCAATGGAGGTCGGTGGGGTTTGTCCATGGGCAGTCGCCCCCTCAACCATACCTTTTGTACAGTCCCAGATGGTTATTCTTTTTCAAAAACCCATAGCCCAATAACATATCATACACTTAATTTACTCAATCAACAACACAAAAGTCATCTTTCTCCATTTGTATATCAGCAATTCTTACTGATTCTTTGAACTTAATATATACTTTTACCTCTGACCCTCCAATACCCTTAACATGTCCACTACAATCATCTTTTCTTAATATAATCCCTCCTTCGTTCTATCAACACTTTTCTATGCAGTACATTCCCTTCACAACCAGTATCTACCAGCTACAGTGGCACCTCGAGATACGAAATTAATCCGTTCCAAGGTGGCCTTCGTATTATGAGTTTTTTGTACCTTGGAACACATTTTACATGTGAAATGGCTAATCCTTTCCAAGCCCTCCAAAAACAGCCCAGTAAATTATATTTCCAGGCCTAAAACACATGTTCTAGGGTTACAACGCCGATCCGACGGAAGAAATATGACTCCAAAAAGGCAAAATACTGTACATACTTGAGTAATATTCAACTGCATGTAATGTTCAAAACCCCCCGTTTTTTACTGCATATATTAGGACTTTAGCATATGTCCCTTAGCAATAAGCCTAGCCTATGTCAGCGGTTGCTACTGTTGCCTAGTCTATGATTCTGACATCTAAACCTAAGAGCTAAAAGCTTAGAATATGCCAATAAAATGTATAAATAATCAGTATGTACTCATTTCAAATAATTGTTAATTAATCATTAACTATAATACACAAACAAACAAAAAACAAACCTTCCAATCAATTGTTTACATTCAGCTTTTACCCGTCTTACGAGTATCGAACGAGCGCCAAGCAATCATTTTTCCTAGCACACAGTAAGCCTTAAATTGTCATTAGTATCTCTCTTCAACTAATGAAACTACCAAACAGTATAATAACCATTAATTTCTATTCTTTATTCTATCTTTACCTAATGGAGATACCGAGTTACTGACAGCTATAATGAAACATACGTATACGTAATGTAATAATAAAACAGAAGAAGAATTCTAAAAAATACGTATTTGTTGTCAGTCTGATTTATTTTATATTTTATGATATCTAATTCACAATTTTTTTTATTAAATGTATTGCATGTACTCATTTCAAATAATTATTAAGTAACCATTAACTATAATAAAAAAAAAAAAAAAAACTTCCAAACGTCTGTTTACATCCAGCACTTACGAGTATCGAACGATCGACAAGCAATTACTTTACACAGTAAGCCATAAATTTTCATTATCTCTTCTTACTACTGAAACTACCAAACAGTAAATAACCAATTCATTTCTATTCTTTATTCTATTCTTTACCTAATGTTTTTTTTTTGCTTTTTTTATTAAATGTATTGCATGAATAAGTTTTTCAATTTACAGCATCCTTTTACCAATAGAATACTTAAAGCACAAGGGGTAGATGCTGACCAATAGGAGAGCAGGACCTTATGGGGTGACTAGCATCAGGAACCAATGGGAGAGCGGGAGGATGATGGCGAGTTTACTCAGTTGGTGGCGCGGGAGTTTTAAAATTGTTCTCGGTGGTCCGGGCGAATCTCGGGACTTTACAGCAACAACCTTTCGTATCTTGAAAACTTTTTGTATGTAGAGCAGTAAAATTTTTTGCATTGGCTTTCGTATCTCGAGTTTTTCGTAAGTAGAGCCTTTCGTATCTCGAGGTACTACTGTACTTAGAAATCTGCTCCGCCACATTCCATTACTACGCATGAAAAACTGTTCCATTTCTCTCTAGTGCCCCACTAATGTTAACACCTCTAGCCCTTTAACATCTGAGGATTCGCCACAGTAAACCCCCACCATTTCTAGTTTTCCTAATGTACATTTTCACTTTTACACATTTCTGTTGGGTGCCCATCAGTTCCACAGTTGTTACATATGTAGCAAAATGCCCTTTCCTCCGCAAGTGTCACTAAATATTTAGCTACATTGCCTATATTCAAAATCCCATTCCTATTACTCTGGCAAATTCATATACTATGCCCTTTCTGACCATAACCAAAACATTTTAACTTTTCCATCTTTTGTCTTACTCTCCTGCATCTAAAACAGGTTTTCTCCCCACTTACATTTTGATATCTTTCCCAACTTCTACTTCCACCCCTGTTCCATTTATTTCTACCCCTACTGTTTTGACTGCTTCTGTTTCTGGATCGTTTACCCTGCTGGTATTCCTCCAATAACTTCCTTACAGCCTTAATATCTTCATTTATCACAGCATCTCTATATGACACACCTTGTTTAATTTTGCACATATCTCATTTTCTTCCTCTCGATCATACTGTAAAAATTCTGTGATTTCTAAGACATCCTCCCAACTTATGTTTTTACCAGCCCATTTCTTACTTTCATTTCACATTAATATTTCTATGGACTTTTTCTGGTATTGTTACCAAAAACTTTTTAATTAACTTCTTATTCTGTTCTATGCCTTTCTTGCTAGTGTTTCCAACCTGTGAGTGTACAATACTACATACTGCCTCTTCTCCATGTTTCATCTTTGCTTCTTCAAAGTTATTATCTTAAACACAATTCTACCTTTCATCCTATGGACTTGTCTGACTATCCTATCGTTTAAGTTGTTATATGGAAGTTCACCCTCACACATGCTCTTACAATATAGTTCACCCTCACACATGCTCTTACAATATTCCTTCAGTCTTCCCTCCGAAAACTCTCCCAACTGGTTTGCCCATATCTCATCATTATTCCCATATTTTTACTTACAATATCTCTCATATTCAATAAAATATTCCTTAATATCCTTCCCCTTTCTTAAATTATATAGTATTGCAATTCTTGAGATTTTCCTAGGAAACATAGTAATCCCTATTGTGGTCTCATCAGTTTCATCTTCCTCTTCCACAACACTAGCTCCTAACAAATCGCTTTTTGTGTCCCAATTATCTTTCATCAGTTCATACCCTTTCTGTTTTGGCTTAGACTTCTTACTTTGACTTTTTTTTTTCTTATCTGTCTTACCTTCTCCCTCACTACTTAATTCATGATTATCATCATCAACCCAACCATCCTTTTCTCCCCTTGTCCAACTGCCTCCATCTCCCAATCCTTTTATAACTTTTGCTATTTGTCGGTCCACTAATTTTCCTATCTCTGTCCATTTTCTTACTGAATGTTCACTCGAGGCTTTTAGCATCCCAACCAAGTGTTCCATTTGCTTATTAGATTTTTCAGAAGCTTTAGCTGTTTTTCTTTCCACCATTTCCTGTATCTCCATCTTCAATCTTTTAATTGCTCCTTTGAGGCATATCCTGCCTCAGGCAACTGTTCCAATTGCAGATGTACAACTTCTCCCCTTCCTTCATCCTACACTCGCTTTCCATATTTCATCCTTGTACTATCTTATTAGTTACTTACCGTATATTTCGGCGTATAAGATCGGAAGATAAATCGACCCCCCAATTCTGGGTAAATTTTTATGTTTTGTACATGAACTTTCCTGTCAGATATATACTTAGCTATAGTCTCCAACGTTCCCGACAGAATTTCAAATCTCGCGGCACACGCCGCTGGGTGGCAGGTGTATGAACCAATCCCGTTTTCTAATCAGATTTTCTCTGTAGCTGGATACGGCAACACCTGTTGTGGGTTCCTCCTGATAGTTGATTTCGCTCTCGCTTGCCTAGGATCTTTTTTGGACAGATTATTGGTGACGTACTGGATCTTTTTTGGCTTGGCATACGCTTTTCGTGGACTGTATTAGATTTTGCTTTGGATTTCTCTTTTAACAATGTCTGACTTGGAATCTGTTGAGAAAGCTTCTGTTGTGTTTAGAGTGTGTTCTGTGGATGTATGTAAGGTTAGGCTACCAAAGGCTTCGGTAGACCCTCACACTGTATGTATGAGGTGTAGGTGGAATGAATGTGCTTTTAATAACCCATGTAAAGAATGTGAGGGTTTAAATGAGGACGAATGGAAGTCTCTTTCTTCCTACTTGAGGAAGTTGGAGAGGGACAGGGTTCGTAAGGCTTCCTCCAGAAGCTCGAGTAGGTCTCGTGTTAGCGAGCTAGAGTTAGATCCTAACCCTGTAGTAGAAGCAGATCCTTCTTGGAGCTCCCCGAAAGCTTTGCGCCCCTTGAAGAGAGCCTGGAAGGCGCCCTGCAGCTCCCTTGCTTCCAGCCCGGAACTCTTTCCAGAGGAGCCTTCTCTGGATGTGAAGAGGCCCAGGAGATCTCAAGATTGCTCTTCTCCTCGCTTGCCTCGCTCTCCTTCTCCGGAAGAGGAGCCTGAGAAGTCCCCTTCTCGTATTCTCGCTGGTCTCCAGGCGCAGATTTCGGCCCTCGCTGACTCCTTGGCCGGTAGTTCTCGTCGGAGGAAGGACGTCTCTCTCCCCATCATGAAGTCCAGGCGCCCTTCTCTCGACTTACGCTCTCCGCTCCGTAGGCGCTCTTCTCCGGATGTTGTTTCTTCTCCCGAGCGAGGTGATTCTCGCAAGAGGCGCTCCTCTCCTGGCAGGCGCCAGTCTTCTTGCAGGTACTCTTCTGTTGACATCCGCTCTCCTCTGGACAGGCGCCAGTCGCCTCGCAGGCGCTCCTCTCCTGACAGGCGCTCGTCTCCGGGCAGGCGCTCTTTTCTGGACAGGCGCCAGTCACCTCGCAGGCTCTCCTCTCCCAGCAGGCGCTCTCCTCTTGTCAGGCGCCAAGCGCCTCGCATGCGCTCCTCTCCTAGTAGGCGCTCTTCTCCTGGCACCCGCTCTCCTCTTGGCAGGCGCCAAGAGCCTTGTGGGCGCCCTCTTCATGGGAGGCGTTCTTCTCCTGAAATGCTCCTCGTCTCCAGCAAGCTCTCGTCTTCTACTGGACGTCACTCTCCTGATGTGCTCTCCTCTCCTGACAGGCGCCAGGCTTCTCGTAGGCGCCCCTCTCCTAGTAGGCGTTCTTCTCCTGACAGGACCGCCTCCTCTGCTAAAGGCCCTCCTCGTTCTTCGTTGGAAGAGGACCAGGAAGGCTCGGATGACGACTCTGCCAAGACTGCCTCGTTCTCGGCTTACAAGAAGCTGACCGCCTTGTTTCTCCAAGAGTTTGGAAGTTCCCTCAGCCCTGCTGCTCCTCCGTCTCCGCATTCACTGTTTTCGACCTCCAGGATTGCGAAGGGTTCCTCTTCCGTCAGGATGAAGCCGACCTTATCGATGAAGAAGGCCCTGAGGGGATTTGGTTCGTGGCTTCTTTCCAAGGAAGAAGCAGGGAAGACAGTCTTTTCCTTCCCTCCTTCCAAGCTGACGGGACGTACGGGGTTTTGGTACGAGACTGGAGAACCTTTGGGCTTGGGACTTCCTTCTTCAGCTGACTCGGACTTCTCTTCATTGGTGGACGCCACCAGACGTTCTGCCCTAAATTCTGCTAAGACGTCATGGGCGATGAATGAGTTAGACCACCTTTTGAAGGGGATGTTCCGGGTCTTGGAGGTATTCAACTTTCTTTTGCCAGAAGACCTCCACAGTGTTTTGTCCTGCATGGACAAGTCAGTAAGAGATGGCTCGAGCGAGATTGCTTCAATGTTGGAGCAGGAGTGGTCAAGAAGAGATCGGTGTACTGCTCTTTCTTGACAAAATTGGTGTCGCACGCCCACAGGTCCTTGCTTTTGTACTCGCAGCTCTCTTCTCAGCTCTTCCCTAAGAAGATCGTCCAGGATATTTCAAGCTCTCTTTCAGCCAAGGCGACCCAGGATTTGCTTGCTCAGTCTGCAAGGAAACCTCGACCGGCCTTCTCTTCCAAGGCCAAGAAGGAGAAACCCTCGGTGCAGGAGCCCTTTCGAGGGGGCCCTCCTTCCAGATCTTCTTCTTTCAGAGGGCGAAGACCCAGCAGGAGAGGTAAAACCTTCTCCAAGTCAGTCAAAACCCCAAAATAACAGGCAAGTCCTCCAGACGACAGTAGGCGCCAAACTTCTAAAGTTTGCGGATGTCTGGACCCAGAGAGGGGCGGACACCTGGTCCCTCTCAGTACAGTGGTACCTCGACATACGAAAGGCTCAACTTACGAAAAACTCGAGATACGAAAGCAAATACAAAAAATTTTACAGCTCTACATACGAAAAGTTTTCAAGATACGAAAGGTTGAAGTCCCGAGATTCGCCCGGACCACCGAGAACAATTTTAAAACTCCCGCTCCGCCAACTGAGTAAACTCGCCACCATCCTCCCGCTCTCCCATTGGTTCCTGATGCTAGTCACCCCATAAGGTCCTGCTCTCCTATTGGTCAGCAGCTACCCCTTGTGCTTTAAGTATTCTATTGGTAAAAGGATGCTGTAAATTGAAAAACTTATTCATGCAATACATTTAATAAAAAAAAACATTAGGTAAAGATATAAAGAATAAAGAATAGAAATGAATGGTTATTATACTGTTTGGTAGTTTCAGTAGTTGAAGAGAGATAATGAAAATTTATGGCTTACTGTGCAAAGTGATTGCTTGGCGATCGTTCGATACTCATAAGTTTGGAAGCTTTTTTTTTGTTTGTTTATTATAGTTAATGGTTACTTAATAATTATTTGAAATGAGTACATGCAATACATTTAATAAAAAAAATTGTGAATTAGATATCATAAAATATAAAATAAATCAGACTGCCAACAAATAAGTATTTTTTAGAATTCTTCTTCTGTTTTATTATTACGTTACGTATACGTATGTTTCATTATAGCTGTCAGTAACTCGGTATCTCCATTAGGTAAAGATAGAATAAAGAATAGAAATGAATGGTTATTAAACTGTTTGGTAGTTTCATCAGTTGAAGAGAGATACTAATGAAAATTTATGGCTTACTGTGTGCTAGGAAAAATGATTGCTTGGCGTTCGTTCGATACTCGTAAGACGGGTAAGAGCTGAATGTAAACAATCGATTGGAAGGATTTTTTTTTTTTTTTGTGTATTATAGTTAATGATTAATTAATAATTATTTGAAATTAGTACATACTGATTATTTATACATTTTATTGGCATATTCTAATCTTTTAGCTTCTTAGGTTTAGATGTCAGAATCATAGACTAGGCTACAGTAGCAACCGCTGACATATGCTAGGCTTATTGCTAAGGGACATATGCTAAAGTCCTAATATATGCAGTAAAAATGGGGTTAAACATTACATGCAGTTGAATATTACTCAAGTATGTACAGTATTTTGCCTTTTTGGAGTCATATTTCTTCCGTCGGATCGGCGTCGTAACCCTAGAACATGTGTTTTAGGCCTGGAAATATAATTTACTGGGCTGTTTTTGGAGGGCTTGGAAAGGATTAGCCATTTTACATGTAAAATGTGGTCCAAGATACGAAAACTTCATGATACGAAGGCCGCCTCGGAACGGATTAATTTTGTATCTCGAGGTACTACTGTAGTTCAAAAGGGATACCTCATTCCTTTCTCCTCAAGACCTCCCTTAACGACAACTCCAAGGGAGTTGATGGCCAAGTACAAGGATCCCATCATGAGCCAAGCCCTTTTTCTAGCAGTAGACCAGATGCTGGAAAAAGAGGTTATAGAACTGGTACCCGACCAGTCATCAGGGGGTGGAGACCGGTTCTGTATGTAAACGCCCTGAACTTCTTTGTGGAGAAGAGGAAGTTCTCCATGGAGACCACGTCATCAGTGTTGGCTGCTCTTCGTCCAGGGGGCTGGATGGTGTCCCTGGATCTGCAGGACTCTTACTTCCATGTGCCGATTCATCCATCCTCGAGGAAGTACCTGAGGTTCATGTTGCCAGGGCCTTGTGCTTTGGCCTCTCGACAGCCCCTCAGGTTTTCACAGGGCTCATGAAGAACATCGCTCAATGGCTACACTTGGAAGGAGTGAGGATATCCTTTTATCTAGACGATTGGCTAATAAGAGCCAAATCAAGGAAACGTTGTTTGGAGGACCTTCAGAAGACAATGGACATGGCAAGTTCTCTGGGACTTCTGATCAACATCCAGGAATCCCAGCTCGTCCCCAGTCAGGAATGTATTTATCTGGGGATTCGGATGAATTCTCGGGGTTTTCAAGCTTATCCGTCCCCGGAAAGGATAGCTTGAGGCTCCGAGAAAATCGCAACCTTTCTAGGGAAAGATGCATGCACAGCGAGGGAGTGGATGAGTCTCCTGGGGATACTCTCCTCGCTGGAGCAGTTAGTTTCCCTAGGAAGGTTGCACCTGAGACCTTTTTAGTTCTTTCTGAACCAGAAATGGGATCGTCGCTCCCAGGATTTAGTGTTCTCTTTCGACATCACGCGGGAGATCAAAAAGGAACTCTTATGGTGGGCAGATCCCAGCAGATTTGTGGAAGGTCTGTCTCTTCAAACCCTGAACCCCAGCCTAGTGTTGTTCTCCGACGCGTCGGAAGCAGTTTGGGGGGCGACTCTGGGAGCGAAGGAAGTGTCAGGCACCTGGGAGGGAGAACAGGTGGCCTGGCACATAAACAAGAAGGAACTGATGTCTGTTTGGCTGGCGTTGAAAAGCTTCAAGTCTCACGTCCGAGGCTCTGTTGTTCAGGTGAACTCGAACAACACCACAGCCCTGGTGTACATTAGAAAGCAGGGGGGGACTCACTCCTTCTCCCTGTACGATTCGTACAGGGGGAAAGGAACGTAAGGGCCGACCTCCTAAGCAGAAAGGATCAGGTCCTCCCTACGGAATGGACGCTTCATCTAGATGTTTGCCAGAGCCTGTGGAAACTGTGGGGCAGGCCCCATCTAGACCTCTTCGCCACTTCCAAGAACTCGAGACTGGACCTTCATTGCTCCCCAATGTCGGATCCGAGGGCGATAGCAGTGGAGGCCTTTCTTCTAGATTGGGAAGGTCTAGACCTTTACGCTTTTCCTCCCTTCAAGATCCTGGGAGAGACCCTGAAGAAGTTCGCCGCCTCGGAATCAGCAAGGATGACCCTGATTGCTCCGTTCTGGCCTGCCCAAGACTGGTTCACAGAGGCACTGGAATGGATGGTGGACCTTCCAAGATCCCTTCCACCAAGGAAGGATCTGCTCAGACAACCCCACTTCGATAGGTATCACAAAAACCTCCCCGCTCTCAGTCTGACTGGGTTCAGACTATCCAAAGTCTTGTCAGAGCGAGAGGTTTTTCTTCAAAAGCTGCAAGTGCTATTGCCAGAGCAAGGAGATCTTCCACCTTGCGCGTCTACCAGTCAAAGTGGGATGTCTTTCATCGATGGTGCAGGAATCAGAAAGTTTCCTCGTCCAGTACCTCTGTGACCCAAATTGCTGACTTCCTTCTATTCCTCAGGGAAGAGTGTGGGCTAGCAGTCCCAACCATCAAGGGGTACTGCAGTATGCTAACCGCAGTGTTCAGGCACAGAGGCCTGAACATTTCTGATAACAAGGAGCTTCATGATCTGGTTAGGTCTTTCAAGACCACTAAGAAAGGGTCCTCGAGAACACCTAGCTGGAATCCCGACGTGGTTCTTCAATTTTTGAGGTCCGCAAGATTTGAGCCTCCTCAGTCAGCTTCCTTTAGGGACCTGACAAAGAAGTCCCTTTTCCTCATGGCTTTGGCATCCGCCAAGAGGATGAGCAAACTTCAAGCCATAGAAGGAAGAGTAGGCTTCAAGGATCAGTCCGTGATTTGTTCCTTCCTTCCCTCATTCTTGGCTAAGAATGAAAACCCCTCTAATCCATGGCCCAGGAGTTTTGAGGTGCAAGGTTTGTCTGCCCCTGTAGGGGAAGAGGCAGAAAGGGCTCTTTGCCCTGTTAGAAGTCTTAAGTTCTATCTCAGAAGGAAGAAGCAACTTAAGGGCAATACGGACAACCTCTGGTGTTCTGTTAGGGATCCCAGTAGGCCTTTGTCTAAGAATGCTCTAGCATTCTTTTTAAGAAGTCTGGTTAAGGAAGCCCACTTAGTATGCGACGAGGACCAGTTCAGACTCTTTAAGGTTAAGGCCCATGAAGTGAGGGCTATTGCCACCTCATTAGCCTTCAACAAGAATATGTCTGTGCAAAACCTGATGAAAGCGACATATTGGAGATGCAACTCGGTCTTCGCGAGCCACTACTTGAGAGACGTCAGGATCACTTTTGATAAGTGCTTCGCATTAGAACCCTACGTATCTGCGGATTCGGTGCTGGGGCAGGGAGCTGAAATGTATCCTTAGATCTAACACGGGTTAGATTGGTTAGGTGGTCTGGATTGTTTTGGTTCCTTGTGATTGTAGTGGACAGGTTTTGTCCTGTAAGCGGGCGAACCCCTTTGACAAGATCCTACTTGGATTCTGCCATGTAACTGGATGTCAAATCCCTTTGGTAGATCCGAAGAGTCTTTCAGCAACAGGTCACACCTTCGCTGTAGCTCTTCAGGCAATGCAGACTCATAGACAGTATCCATGAAGTCTTCTGCCTAACCAGGTAAGAACCAAGGTTTTTATATCCTACAATATGTGTTGTTTCCCTTTTCTATATTGTTTAGCTGTCTCTTACCCTCCACCAAGGGTGCCAATCAGCTAAGTATATATCTGACAGGAAAGTTCATGTACAAAAATTATATTGTTATGATACAATAAAGTTTTATACATACTTACCTGGCAGATATATACGATTAATGGCCCACCCAGCCTCCCCTCTGGAGACAGGTGGAAGAGAAAATCTGATTAGAAAATGGGATTGGTTCATACACCCGCCACCCAGTGGCGGGAAGGGTAGACCACCTGATGTACCTGTCGTGTGTGCCGCTAGATTTGAAATTCTGTCGGGAACATCGGAGACTATAGCTAAGTATATATCTGCCAGGTAAGTATATACAAAACTTTATTGTATCATAACAATATCATATTTTAACTAATATCGGGTATATTAGTCGAGGCCAACCGTACGCTCAAAATAAGCAGCAGGGTAAAACGTATCATATAAAATAACCTGAATGTTATTACGGTACATATGTGAGGCCAACCATACGCTCAATATAAGCAGCAGGGTAAAACGTATCATATAAAATAACCTGAATGTTATTACGGTACATATGTTGCTCTACTTACCATAGAAATGACGAAACGAAAGATATGTTACTCGAGTGTAATGTAAACAAACAAAGCGCTAACTAACGCTGCATAACAGCCTATGTATATATGTATGTACAAACTGCCACTCAAAGTTAATGTTTTGATTGGGTTGTTAAAACAACGACGTGCCGGTATTTTATTATTATGTTGGAATATTCCTTGACCATTGGTCCTTCTATGGCATAAACAGGCTCATTTGAGGGAAAACACAAGCAGAAGAAAGAGCTATTTTTATACTTAACGCACCCATGGAGCCTCCAACAAAACGAAGAAAATTCGAATCCAGTTTTAAACTGAAAGTAATTGAACTTGTCAAAGAAACAAACAATTGTGCTGCAGCAAGAACTTATGATTTGCAGAGAAATTAGTTAGAGACTGGAGAAAAAATGAAGATAAGTTAAGAACAATATCGAAAGATAATTGTGCAATGAGAAGAGGAACCGTTCATTGGCCCGAGTTACAAGATCATGTTTCACAGTGGATAGTAGCACTAAGGCAGGATGGATATATAGTCACACGAAATGCGATAAGATCTTATGCATTAAAATGGGCAAAATCCAACCAAGGCAAAAGTAAGGATTTTAAAGCAACGGTTGGTTGGTGTAGTCGTTTCATGAATAGACATAACCTTGTGTTATGCAAAAAAGCGAAAATTGCTCAAAAGCTACCGAAAGACGTTACAGATAAGGATACCAATTTTCATAGATATATTATTGAAAAGAGGAAAAAATATCAATTTCCTCTATTATGTATCGGTAATATGGATGAAACTCCTTTAAATTTTGATATGATTGATAGCAGAACCTTAGATGTAAAAGGTACAAAGACAGTGCAAGTTAGAGGTACAGGCCATGACAAGACAAGATTCACTGTAGCTTTATCATGCATGGCAGATGGAACAAAACTGAAGCCCATGGTAATTTCAAGAGGAAATGCAAAATCAAACTGTGAAACATTTACCAAGACAAACTACCACATAAACACTCAAGCACACATCAACTTTCTACAATTACTTAATGATTAGGGAGTAAACACAAGCAAAAAAACTTGCATATCAAAAGAATTACTCTACCTGCAATTTAGTATAAGAGAGCCGTATAGAAAAATAGATTAGATAGATCATAGAGACATATATAGTTAGTTTGTGTATACTTGCCCTTTCAACCTTGGTCTCTGTAATCCAAACAAGAGAAAACACACACACACACACACACACACACACTGCCCATAAAATTGCATATCAAAGAATTACTCTACCTGTATAAGAGAGCCGTATAGAAAAATATATTAGATAGATCATAGAGACATATATAGTTAGTTTGTGTATACTTGCCCTTTCAACCTTGGTCTCTGTAATCCAAACAAGAGAAAACACACACACACTGCCCATAAAATTTTTTGTCTCTCTCTTATCAAACAAAGAAATATCCTTGTCAATAGCAATAATAAGATATATTCCACTGCAACAATAACTGTATTTTGTAACAGCAATACCTCATTACCAGGGCTTCAGTCAATCAATGCATTGACACAACCAGGTACTTATACAGAAAGCAGCAGGGATTAAATACAGCAGAATAAATTAACACATAATAATATGCACACATTCACCTTTACATCAAGGACTTTAATACAAATCTGCTGAGTTAATTAACCAATAGAATATAATTCCTATCTACCCATAGCATCAAGTTTCCCATACACCAACTCCAATACTGCTGGCCATGAAAGAACACTCAGACCTTATTTAACAAAAGTGTCCAAAAGGTCAATAAAATATTCAATACTCAAGTCCATATGAGATCCTACCAAACAATAATTATTTTTATGCAGTGTCTTACTGAACAATTATACAGCTTATGGGTTCCCTACGAATGGCAGATAATAGATTAAAAAATTCCGTGGTGGCACTGCCTTCACTGATTTAGGTGACGTCATCTCCCTCCACTCGAGTGAGCTACAGGTGCAACTGTCCAGGTAACATCAATTCATTCTCTGCTGGCTTCTGGTAAACATCGGCGGTCGGTGCAGACATTTTCTTCATTTGTTGGGAAGCATCTCTTACCAATATCGGTGAAGTATTCAACTTTGTGTTTTGTGGGATTGAAGCTAGTTAGCTGAATTTCTTTTCTGCAGTTTTGTGGCTTTACCACCAGGTCGGACTCTAGTCCATCAGTAGTTAGGTTTTGCGCCGGAGGGTGCAAAACTAGGTTAATTAAACCAATATATGATTCTCACTCTAAGTGCATTAAGTGTAGGGGCTGTGAGTGCTCTACTTGTGATGAATGCAAGGATTGGAGTGAACAACAGTGGAAAGTTTTTGTTTCACACTCAGGGAAGGTAATTAAGGATAGGAAGAGGAAAGCGGCTCTTAGAGCTGAAAGTGAGACAAGCATAGCCTCTGCTTCTTCTATCAAAGCACCTGCTCCTATTCCTTCTTCTTCTCCTCTTATTATGTCTCGGATCTTGAGTCCTCCTACTCCTGCAACTGTAACTCCCTTGCCAACTTCCCATGGAGTTTCTCCTGACACCATTGCCAACCTCGAGTCCAAATTTGAAAAGAAATTTGAAGTATTAGCTATTACTGTTATACAGTTAGATTTATCTGTAAAGTCTTTCTTGGGAAAGACTTCTAGTGAAGTGGAAAGTGTCAGTGCAGTGCAATCTGAGGGGGTGGCTGTTTGTCCCGACAGTTCTCCTAGACGAAGGTCCTTGTCCCGCTCCCACGCCTCGGGGAGAAGACATACTGGAGGTCCAAGGGAGACTGTCGGGGTTTGCCCACAGACAGTCGCTTCCTCCGTCGATCCTGTGGTGCGCCAGCAGGATTCGACTAAACATCATTGGAAAGGTGTGTTGCTCAGTAATAAATTGTCAACAGGGTCGAGTGATTCGTCACCGGTTAGACATCGCAAGTGGTGCGATTCTTCAACCTCATGCCCATTGAAGAGACATTTGACCTTGAAGAGGTGTTTTGTCCACCCCCTGTTAAGAGAAACAGAAAGGTAGACAATCCTCGCCTGTCGTGTAGCGTAGCTACATGAACTTCTTGGGTTTTCACGTCAGCAACAGGTGCCTTGGACTTGATTGTTGAACGGCCGATTCTGAGTCCATCGAGATCTTCGACTCATCAGGCTGTCGAAAGTTTGCCTTCAACTTCGCATGCGACAGATACTTCGACTGACGCAAGACCTTCGGTGTCGATCGTGTCGAAGTCCACAACCCCAGTTGCTTCAACTTCAACTCAAGAAGAAGAGAATTTAGTTCCTCTCCGTCAACAATTGCAGGAGCTGATGATCTGGATGAAAGAAAGTAAACAATGTCCGAAGAACAATGAGTCGAATCCAGAACCCTCTCTGTCGCCTATCTCTTTGGATGACGAGGACGACTTAGAAGTGGACTCTATTCTGCTTTCGTGCTATTCCAAGCTTTTACTCTATCTTCTGGACATATACCCAGATTACTTTGTAGCAGCCGCTCCCAGTTTCCTGCTTCCATCGTTCTGATGAGAAGGAAGAATTTCGATCCCCTTTTCCCAAAGCTCGTAATTTCTAAGGCGGCTAAACGATCGTTCGTGATGTAGAAAACTGGTTAACGATCAAGAGAGAGCTCGGGAAAGCGAATTTCGCCTATCTTCCGTCTAAACTGATTAAGAAGAGGTATAGGTTTTACATAACCGGAGAAGCTCCCCCCCATGGGAGTATTTGCCTCCTCCCAGGGGGACTTCTGTGGCCTGGTAGACACAAATAGAAGATCTGCCTTTGCAGCAGCAAAAATTTTCTTTACATCACCCAAATTGGATCATTTGGTAAAGAATCTTTTCAAGATTTTGGAGGTTATGAGCTTCTTGGACTGGAGCCTTGCTACAAAAATAAAGGACTACCGCACTCTCCAGGACCTGGCATCAGACTGGCTTGGGGTTTTGTCGTGTGCTGACTAATCAGGTTGGGATGGTTGCGATGAGCTGGCTCCTCTTTCTGCATTTGTTACTCTCAAGAAAAGGCAGCACTGCTGTTCTTTTGTTTCGAGAAGAGTTGTTTCACCTCAGAAGTCCGCTCTTTTGTTTTCACCTCTCGACAAGAATCATCTGTTCCCCAAAGAGACAGTAGCCAAGACGCTTTCCGCATTGGAAAAGAAATAGACTAATGACTTGCTTGCTCAGTCTTCTAAGCAAGTTGAACCTTCGACTGTGACTCCTGCCACCTCTGAATCATCCTTGCAGAAGAAATCCTTTTGAGGGGGCAAGTCTAGACCGTTTTGTCAGGCCTCGATCAAACTTCCACATAATCGTTCAATAGCTGACTCTTGTAACAGACAAGAAAAAAAAAACATACTAAAAAATATAACAACAAAAATAAATAGAAAAAATTTTATCACACTTATTTGTTTCAAAAATACAAAAATCAGTGTCTCTTTACACAAATCTATTTTAACACAACCAGATAGCTTTCTTTTCCTTTTCAATCTCATTACATTCCCCCTTACTAAAGAAGTAAACTTCTACCTTATTGTACAAAAAAAAAAAAAACTACCACAGGACCTTTTCAAGGTGTTTGAGATCTTCAGTCTCTTGGCCTGGATAGTCAAAGCTCTAAACAAGGAAAATGAGAATTTCAAGGAGTTAAAGGACAACATTGCCTCAGACTAGCAAGGAATACTGTCTGGAGCAGACAAGGCTATAAGGCTATCAGAGATCGATCTATTGAGCTTGCAGCTCTTTTCTCTTTGGGAGTATTGAAGAAGGGGGAATTATGTTACTCCTTTTTAGCTAAAAGGGTTACACAGACACAGAAGTCAACCCTTTTGTTTTCGCTGTTTGTCCCCCATCTCCTTTTCTCGCAGGGTACTGTGAGGAACATTGATTCGGACCTCTAGTCACTCGATTTGTTCAGGCAGTTGCAAGATGCAAGCATCAGTCTTCTATCCTAATGGCAGATTTCTTCCTTTATCTGAGGAGACCTAGAATCTCTCATCCTCCTCCATTAAGGGATATCAAGCAACACTTAACTCAAGTGTTTAAGATCAGGGACCTAGATCTTTCATCAACCCAAATCTTAATGACCTCATCATGTCCTTGGATACATCCAAGCAAAGGACGGAAGATCCAGTCTCTTGGAACCAGTACAAAGTGGCTGACAAATCCCTCTTTTAAACCCCTATGTTCTTCTTCTCCGAGAAACAGTGTAGGTGACAGCCTTTTCCAGTAGACTTTCCCTCGTGGCCTTGACCACTGCTAAATGTATTAGCAAGCGAGATTCAATCCTTCGATAAGGGAAGGTTTTCACCAAGAGACATAGTTTACTCCTTTCCTTGGGATTTTTAGCCAAAAAGGAGGACCCAACCAAGCAGTGGACCTGTTCTTGCTCTATTGAGAATTTGACGGATTTCCTCAGCTATGATAAATAAGAGAGTTCTATGTCCTGTTAGTGCTTTCATTAATTACCTGAACAGAACTGAAACAGTCAGTTCTGTTAAGAACCCCTCTTGCCCTCATTTAGTTTTAGGCACGGTATGTTCCCTACTTATGTTTTGCAATTGACCTATTAGGAGTGCAAATCGATCTTCATGTCACACTATTTGAAAAACAGGGTAATTGTAATACCTTGGGACCATTATCAGTGACTGGCATGGTATTAGGTGAGGAAACTGGCATGGTATTAGGTGAGGAAGCATAGGAATTTCTCCTACTTCTCTTTGCCTTGTAGTAAGGTGTCAGTTTTGGGGAGCCTGGGGGTTCAATGTATTTGGAGTGCCCACCAGTTTCAGTGGATGGGTTTTTTTTTAGTGTAGGAGACAGTGTTGTCTGGTGGTTTTGTATATTGGTACTGTGCCCAGGGCAAGGCTACTTCTTTATGCTTTACTAGCCATCGCTGCAAAGCTCCAACATCAGTAGAGGTACCCTGTAGTTCAACCACCACACCACTACAGGTTAAGATGAGCACCAGTCAGAAACAGTTTTCATCTGCAGTAGCTCTCTTACCAGATAAGGAAATGACAGGCATAGTTTTGATGCTAGCAACTTTTTCTATTTCAAAGTCATTACCTTTCTTTAATGCTTTTGAAGAGACTATGTCCATGTGGCCTACCTCCATTCAATGTGGGATTCACCTATGTAATTACTTGGTAAGTTCAAAATTATATTTTCATTATAAAATTAAGTTTCATATATTACTTACCAAGTAATTACAGAATCAGAGTTGTTTCCAGTATTCCTGGCTGTTGATGAGCCTGTCACCTACCCTAAACAATCAAAGCTCTACCACAATTTTTAAAATTAAAGCTGCCGTGCAAGTTGAAACTATGGCTATGTTATTACTCGATAATTGTATATGAAAAATAATTTTATTGTAAAAAATCATTTTTTTGGTATCAACCCATCACTTTACAAGGTAATTCGCTTGCTTTCTGACTCCACAGAACTTGCAGACTGGTCAGACAATACTTGATATAACCATGTCCTGGTGATAAAGAGACTTGGGAGCTCAGTTAGGCTGTTGACCATTTGAATTCTGCTTTTGACTGTGTCTGGAAATGGAGCTGACACACCTAAAGTCAGTCATTAAAAATTAGTTTTGGACAATTGTATAACTATTATATGTACTAGCTGACCAACTCAGCTCTACTTGGGATAACTCTGAATGACAATTGATAAACTCTCTCTCTCTCTCTCTCTCTCTCTCTCTCTCTCTCTCTCTCTCCTCTCTCTCTCTCTCTCTCACTTTTTTCATCTTTCTCCTACCCAACACCCTCTCTACTCTCTCTCTCTCTCTTCCTCTCCCTCTCACTCTCACTCCTTTCTCTTACTCTCTCTTTCTCTCTCCAATCATCACTGTCTCTTTCCCTCTTTCTTCTCACTAATACCAACTCTCTCTCTCTCTCTCTCTCTCTCTCTCTCTCTCTCTCTCTCTCTCCTCTCTCCTCTCTCTCTCTCTCTCTATCTCTCTCTCTCTCTCTCTCTCTCTCTCCCTTTTTCCTCTTTACATCTACTAACACCCCATTACCTATCTCAGTTCCTCTCCCTCTCATTCTCTCTCTCTGTCAACTCCCTTCTCAAACTCCACCCTCTTTGTTGTCATTGATGTTTACCCTATACAAGTATTCTTTTCCAAATGATAAGTCATATGTATACAGAAATTATGTATGATAGATTTGTAAAGTAAGTAAGTCTACGGGAAGAACCAGCTCCTTTTCACGGGCAGAACCAGCTAGGTTTCAGGGAATCCCTTCTCACCCCCCACCCTCTTTGGAGCGGGGGAGGTAGGATGAAACCCCGTTATAAACCATCTTAGGAGTCCTCACTAAAACTTTGCCAAGTTTCATGCCCATCAGACTAGCCGTTTGGCCTAGAATTGAACACAATAAGAATATTAATGAGTGAACTAAGGAAATATGCAATTTAAAAAAAAACTTTTCCAATACTAAGCTGTTATTTTTAACAACCTAGTCCTGTCTCTTCACAAATTGTAGACACTCCTATCCTCTGAATAAGAATAAAATTTTGATCTGGTGTTCTTAGTAGGTTGGCACATATAGTTACCTAATGTCTCCAACAGCTAACTGTGTTTTATGAACTGCGTTGACAGATTAGAGGAGTATTGAGGCAGACACATTAGTTAAAAGTAATTTATTTGTATTGAGTAAACTTTATACTTTTGACATAACCTGAATAATAGCTTAGGTAGGTGAGAATTGAGTTCCTGACACCCTAGAAGGAAGGTTAGGATCATTAAGGAACCAGTAGAAGCCCCTGGAAGCAGATTGGAAAGAATCTCTAGCACTTGAGAATAACAGTTGGTCAAGAATTTGACTATGACCCTGTTTAGAAAATGTTGCTTCAACTTGCACAGCAGCTTGAATTTTGAAATTTGCAATAGTGCATGTATTGTTTTAGTGTAGGTGACTAGGCCCACCCACTCTTAAGGAAGAATAGGTATAATACAGCTGAAGAGCTAAATTCGTTTCTGCCAGTTAACGACTGTACTTCAGTTGTATGGACAATTTTATTTTGGAATTTTGTCGCCATAGGATTGGATTTTCTCTCCAAATTGGTGAAGTATTCTTGCTTTACTGATTAAGACATTTTTCACAGACTATGTCTGACTCTAGTGCATCTAGTACCTATTCGTTTTTGCAGCAAAGGCAGCAAGACTAGTCTGACGGAGTTCTCTTATGATTGGCATACCTTTTGTATCAGTTGCAGGGGATAAGTATGCACAAATGATTTGACGTGTGTTGAATGCAGGGACTGGGATCAGAGAAAGTAGGTGTTAAAGGTTCATTTAGACAAGCTTGAGAGAGACAGGAAAAGAAAGATGGCTGCTAGAGCCAAAGCTAGGACTTGAGCTAGCATAGAGTGTACTCCTAAGTAGGGGATAGTGAAATTGCCTGTTTTATCTTCTCCTGTAACTGCCTTTTCTCCTGTTACCAGCCCTCTGACTTTACCTCCTACCCCTTTAGCCGGTTCCCATGCTTCCAACCACAATCCCATTGCCAGTCTCGAAGCCATATTTGACTAGAAATTCTGTCTCGGTGAATACTGTGGCCTAGTCAGGGGCATTCATTAAGGTCCTGATGGGCAAAGTAATTGATAAAGGTGCAAGTGCAGTGTCAGTGGAGGAGGTGGCTGCTGGTCCCGCTGACACGTTTAGATGAAAGTCCGTCAGACTTCCCTAAACCTGGGAGGAGGCATATTGGAAGTCCAAGGGAGGTGGGGGTTTGCCCATGGGCAGTTGCCCTCTCAGTCATGCCTGTTGTCCAGTCCCAGGCTTTAGTGAACAGCCATTGGAAAGGCGTCCAAATGGATGTGCATCAGTAATCCTCTAGTGATACGGATTCCAGTCACAAGAGGCACTGGTGCTGCATTCCGGACGAGTCTCAGCTTTGAAGAGGCGTGTAGCTCTTGTGGATCTCTCTTCCCCCGCTTCCCTGTAAGCAGTTCCAGGAACCTGAGCATAGCCCCTAGGCTTCATGTAGCTACTGGGACAGTCCAAAATGCTTTTCTCTAGAGCACACAGCTAAAGAGTGCCAATATTTGGCACTAAATTGCCTGTTCGGTTCTCTGAAGCTCTCACCGTCTTCTTCGAAGCACCCATCTGCTTCTCCCGAGTGCTCAGCGCCAGTTTTCAAGCAGCTAGCACCATCTCCAGTTTGCTTGGCACCAGCTGCCAAGCACCCAGTCCCACCTCCTCAGCTGTGCTTCGGGTTCTCCCTCACCCAGGGTGCCTGATCCTTCGCTGGCCTTTTACAGTAGATGCCTGCAGTAGCTAAGGCTCCTTCAGGCTTGTCTCCTTCTCTGATCTCGTCGGATGGTGAAATTCACAACCAGGAACCTCCTCCCACAGCTTATGCAGCCCTTCTCAGTTTTTGTAATGGTGAGTTTTACGACTTTCTTCACTCTAGTGGCCCTAGCTTCTGCATCAACTGTCATGGTGAGGAACCAGCCTGACATGAGTTCCAGGTTTCCCAAGAAGGTTCTTTCCTCCTTGTCAAGGAAAGCCTTTAGTGAGATTGGAGTGTGGTTCTCAGAGAAAGGGAGCAATGCAAGGCAAGGCTGTCTTCTGTTCTCCTCCTTCTTGACTTTCACATAAGAGTTACCTCTCTTACGCCACAGGAGAAGCTCGTTCTTTTGGAGTCTCTGCCTCCTCTCAGGGTGACTCCTTTGGCCTTATTGATTTGTCTTGCGCATTCGTTTTCACGTCGGCAAACATCGTGCTCATGTTGATGAAGCTCGACCATCCGGTGAAGAACATTTTGAAAATATTTTGTGTTAAATATTTTGACTGGATGGTAGGAGCACCCATCAAAAAGATTGAAGACTTGTGACTTGGTGGGAACTTTTCCTCAGACTGGCTTGGTGTCCTTTCATGTGTGGACAAAGCCTTCAGGGACAGCTCCCTGGAACTGGCTGCTTTGTTTTTTCTAAGGGTTCTGGAGAAGCGGGAACTTTGTTGTTCATTCATCGTGAAGGGGGTCACTGCTACCCAGAAATCAGCTCTCCTTTTATTGCTGTTAGGTCGCCATCATCTTTTTCCTGAGGACACAGTGCAGGAGATAGCCACAGACCTCCAGAAAAAGTCCACCCAGGATCTGGCTCAGTCAGCCAAGCAACCTAAGGAGTTAGCCTCATTTGGCACCAAGTCGGTCTTCCCTCTCAAACAGCAGCACTTTCGTGGCAGCAGATTGAGGTTCCAGTCCAGACCTCAAGTGAATGTGTGTTCGATCAGACCAGTTGAGAAGACCTCCACCAAGCCTTCCCCTCGGAAGTAAAGACCCAGTCCTCTGTGTACCAGTGGGAGCCAGGCTTCTCCATTTTTGGGCAAATTGGAATTCAGAAGGGTAGAATAGTGGATTTTGAAGGTCCATACCATTCAAGGACAATCCTCCTTTAGTGTTGAGGCCCATTGCATTGACAGCCAACTCAGTGAGCTCAGAGAGGTACAGTCATCTCTCAATTAATGCTAGGGTTACAGTACTGGAGAGCTCGGGTTAAATAAAAATGCATTATTTAAACATATTTTTCCCATATGAAATAACAAGAATAAGGGGGGGGGGTTACTTTCTTGGACTTGGGGAACTCTGTGTTTTTTTTTGCTAAGTACAACCAAATTGGATAACAGCAACATCCGTTTGGCTTGTATTTCAACAATTGTATGATAGTAAATAATTACCATAGTTTTGTTATAAACAATGTTATGTAGAGTAGGACTGATATTTTTTTATTTAATAACTTTATTTGCAATAGATCAAAGATCAGCAAGGAAATATGCTGTTAAATTTAAACCAAGTTGTAGCTGAAGCTGAGAAAGCTGTTCAAGCTACTAATGACTATTACCGTCCATCGGCACCAAGAATAAAACTCCCATAAAGTTATGCCATCAAACACAACCATAGACAAAATTGAGAGAAAATAATTTTAATCAAAACTACTAGGTTCAAATTTTACTGTTGTTTTCACGCCAATAAAAGATAAATAATGTAAAGCTTGTATTATGATGTAATCAAGTGAAAGTTGCGAACGGAATCACGTCTTTATTTTTTTTATGCAATAAACATGTCCCCAAAGCAATCTGTTAATGAAGAAAATAATTTATTCACAACGACTTATTCAAGCAATATTTTGACTTAAAAATTTGTTGTATAACAAAAAATGACCTTGTCTCATATAAGTAAAGTATCTAGATATTTGTTTATGCTAATTAGAAGCAAGAAAATTTGCACAGAACTGAGTTAAATATGGCAAAATAAGCTCACATTTGCCATCAGCGGATTTCCAAACCAGAACATTGACCACTGTGTTATCATTTGCTATTGAGGTGGTCGGGGATGTCAGCACAGAAGGTTTGACAACCATCTGTTTGTGGTCCCTAGGTTATCGGGGATTTGGAGACCTGTTCTCTATGTCAGCCCCTTGAATTTCTTTGTTCAGAAAACAAAATTCAAAATGGAAACAAAAGTGATCAGTCTGGTCGTCCATTCACCAGGGCGATTGGATGGTAACCAGTCATATGCAGGACGCATACTTCCATGCACCTGTACATCTGGACTCCAGGAAGTACCTGAGGTTTGTATTCCAGGGCAGAGTCTCAGTTTCAGGCTCTGCTTTGGCTTCTTTACAGCCCCCCAAGTGTTAACTCATGTTCTCACCCCTCTCACGTTCCACCTCATGGGCATCATCATCTCCCTGTATCTACTTATTGGCTCCTTTGTTCTCCTTCAGTGGAGAAGTGTGTGGATGACCTACAGAAGACCCTCCTCTTGCCTAGGAGCTGGGTTTGCTCATCAAACTGCAAAAGTCTCAGCTGACTCCAACTCAAGT
The DNA here is from genome assembly GCF_015104395.2 of Macrobrachium nipponense. Taxonomy (NCBI): domain Eukaryota; kingdom Metazoa; phylum Arthropoda; class Malacostraca; order Decapoda; family Palaemonidae; genus Macrobrachium; species Macrobrachium nipponense. The sequence goes on from NC_061108.1 coordinate 38,021,811, forward strand.
AATTCCTTTATTTGGGGATTATGATAAACTTTTCAGGCTTTTCCATCCCCCAAATGAGTCGAATCCTGCCTTTTTAGGAACACTTGCTACCATCGAGAACTCTGTCAGTTTAGAAAGACTCCATATGAGGGTACCGCAATTCTTCCTGAGGGCCAGTTGGGACAAGAAAACTCATCTGGACTTGTTCATGTTTCCCATAAATTCAGAAATCAAGAAGGATTTGCAGTGGTGGCTAGCAGAAAGAAGGCTTTTAGAAGGGAAGTCACTCCTTCCTTTGAGCCCCAGCCTAGCCTTGTAATCAGACGCATCAGATCTGAACTTGGGATCCCTTCTGGAAGACATGGAAGTTTCCAGGACTTTGTCCCCTGAAGAGAGGAAACTTAACATCAACGTAATAGAATTGAAGGCATTACACTGAGGCCTTCAATCATGTACAACAGCGATTTTCAACAAGACAGTCATCAAGAGACAGGGAGATACTCACTCTTTCTCCCTCTGTGAAGCAACAAGGGACCTCATTCTTTGGGCTAAGAAGAATCGGACCAAGATAATCATGTGATTCATTCAAGGAAAGTTAAATGTTTTAGTGGATGAGCTAAGTCGTCGCAAGCAAGTCCTACACACAGTTTCTGGGACTTTGTCCCCGAAAGAGAGGAAACTTCACATCAACCTAAGATAATTGAAGGTAATACACTTAGGCCTTCAATCATGTGCAACAGCGATTTTCAACAAGACTGTAACAGTCCATTCTGATAACACCACCACTGTCTTATATCAAGAAACAGGGAGATACTTATTCTTATTCACTCTGTGAAGCAACAAGGGACCTCATTCATTGGGCTAAGAAGAATCCGACCAAGATAATCGTGTGATTCATTCAAGGAAAGTTAAATGTTCTAGAGGACGAGCTAAGGCGTCGCAAGCAGGTCCCTCTGTCGAGGATTGACACCTAACTTGAATATCTCTGCTCGACCATCACAGACTCATGTCTCTGGTTTGCTTTAGATTTTCATTTATGGTTCCTGTTTTAGGGCTCCTCAATTACCATTGAGAGAATCATCAGACAGAGTTATGACTCATTAGATTCAGTATTGTCTTTCTGTTTACCCCTTGGTACAACAGTCTTAATTCTTCTGCTTCGTCACAAGTAATCCGTAGACCACTGCAATGATTCAGAATGATTGCTTAGACAAATACAGCAGTTTTTTGTCTTCTATTTTTCTAATTCCTAAAAAAGTGTTTAACTATTAGTTGCTAACCACAATTTGGAGTAAAGGTCAGAAGACTTCATCTGCCCTAATAGCTCTGCTTCCAGGGTAAACAAAAGTTACTCCCTGACTCAACCTTCGCAGTGACAAGGAGCGGTCCATCAAGCACGGCTAAAGACTTCCAGCCTTTGTTGCAACAGGAATCAGAGGACCATCCATGCCCTAGGAAGTTACGGTAAGAACCCGTCTCTTCCAGTCTAAACGTGTTGTCTTCCATTTTATATGAGCTTTATGTTTGAGACACACACACTGTTTTGGATTGTCTTTTGGCCTTGTTTGGAGCAAAGCTAAGGATATAAGAACAACCTCTTCCTCCTTAGTTTTCAGTCATTTGTTGCTCTTGAAGCCCATTCTGCTATCAATCTATCGGAGGCATAAATGATCTTTGCTTATCATATTTTTTATATATAAGCTTAAAAATTTTTAAATTTCTTGAGATCATTGTTAGTAACTGGCATGACATCGTGGAAGGAAGCATAGTGTGTTCTCCTATTACCTCTTCACCTTTTCAGTAAGGTCCTGAGTTTGGAGAGCCAAGTGGTGCAGTGTACCTAGAGCACCCACCACTCTCAGTGGATGGGGTCATGACATTATTTCAGTGTAGGTGTCAGTGTTTTCTAGTTGTTTTATTTTGGTGCTGCACCCAGGGCAAGGGTGGGCACCTATGATACTTTGCTAACCATAGGAGCATTCCCCTTGCTGCAAAGTTCCCCCTAAGTAGGAGGCGACCCTTGGCTTTACCGCCATGCCACTACGAGTCAAGATGAGCACCAACCAGAGGCAGTATTCATCTGCCTAGCTCTCTTAACTGATAGCAACGACAAGCATTGTTTTTCCAATGCTAGCAACTTTTTTATTTCAAATTCATTACATGATTTAATGCTGTGGAGTAGAATATGTCCATGATCCCAATTATGCATAAAACAGAATGACATGATTAGCTAAGTTGTTCCTAGTATTGCCACCGGGGGACGGCACTGTATACCTGAGCCATCAAAGCGCTACCCGCGAAATTTGAATTTAGGCTGCAATGGAGTAGAAACTATTAGCAATGTAATTATGTACTGGTTTTAAGTTTATACAAAATCTAATTTTATTATAAAAGTATCATATTTTTTTATATTTCACTGTTTTTCAGCCAGCTGATCCCTTAAACCAATACTTAGGGGAGAAAATTTATTAAAGTGATTTAGTGTTGTTAGAAAGATCAATGAGCAAAGGGAAATTATGATAAATAATGCTGGTGGAAAAATGCTGGGGACATGAGGAAGAATGTAAGGATGACAAGAATTTATAGAATTATGTTAAAAGTAGTACAAAATGTTGCTGATGTGATAAGTTTTACAGTAAAAAAAAACTGTTAATTAGGTGAGTTGTAATTTTTCATGGTTTATACTCAGGCACATTAACTTATGTTGTGGCACATTAACTTATGTTGTATGTAAATTCTTTACAGGCAAAGGAATTGGCCTCAATATCTCAGCACAGCCAGCTGGCCATATGATTGGTGGCTCAATATGGAGAATTCTAAAGGATGGTGAAGGGGTAAGTTTTGCTAGCTCAGAGTAAAGGGAATTTTATATTTTTAAGGTGAAACTTACCCACTTATTATTTGCTTTATCTGCGACTACTTGGTGTTGTTTCAACAAGAGTTAAAATTGAAACTTCTTTAAGGAACAGGCCTGATAGTTAACCACGCTCTTTGGAGGGTGGGGGTAGGGCAGCAACTGCTTTGGTTGTCATTCTTCTCTTGTTGATGAAACCACCTGGTTGTGTAGACACGTGTTATGAATTTTGGGTTTGTTTTTCTTGGTTAACGAATTGGGTTCTCTGGATTTTGATTTGTATTTGATAAATGATAGCAGAGTAAATCTGTTAGATTTTGTAAGATAAGTGGTTGTAAGATCAGATTGGGTTAATTGAAGGACTACTCATCGAGAGGTGAATTGTGATTTAAACAACCATTTTGATCATTGCCAGGATTGGTCTTTGGAAGAGATAGAGATGATAACTGCCAAATTAGAAGAGGGATAGATAGACTTAGAACGAAAGTAAAGATAACAGCAAATCTTGAATCTTAAGTCTTCTTTAAAATTAATACCTGGCCAAGAAGATAAGTCCATAGATTCTTCTCTAGTGGATGTAGGTCCCTCTACACCCAAAATGTCACCTTAGGGTAGTAGGTTAGATTTAATGTGTCTAGTGCATAGATGGACAGTGTCCTCTTATTCCTTCGGCCACTCCATGAAATGCAGCCTTGCCTGTCCTCTTGGCACCCCTTGCCAACAGGCATAGTAGTCCCAGGCTTTCCAGATGAGGACTAACATCCCAGAATGTTTAAGGACTGTGCCCTCTGTCTCCTGCCATTGCCTTTTGGTCCTCCATAGACAGTTTAACCATGGTCACGTAAGGACTGGTATGGTAGTTATAGAGCTTCATGTTTTATGGTAGGTCTAGGTCTTGTTTGACCCTGTTGTCCCATGGTTATTCTAGAGATTTGTCTCAGCCAGGTAACCGATCGCAATCCGTACTGACTGCTGCTGTTGTGCCTGCAGCTGTTGCTAGTATCTCTTAAGTCTGTAGATGGGTAGTCAGGTTTTTGACAAGGCCACTATTATGTCTGTGCCCAGACTTTTGTGGCTTCTGGACTGCCTTTCAAGTTCAGACTAAGCATGCCAGATACAGTACTAAAATTGATGGATTACCTTGTTTGTTAATTTCTAATTAAAATGGTAATACAGTCACTTGCTTGTTTTATTTTTATATATATATATATTGTGCTTATATAGTGATAGTTATCTTATCTGAATATAACTTAAAGAGATGTTCTTTCAAAACTCACTTATCTTCCACTCATAGAAGATGGAGTTTGTGAAGAGTAATATGTAAAGGAAAGTTGAAATTCTTGCATGATGAATACTTTACTTCAAGCAGAAAGATTTTTTAAATGGTGTGGTATCTTACAAATGTGAACAATGGAGGTCTGAAGCTTCATGTAAAGCAAATGTGAAAGTACTTCAAAATTGAGATTATAAAAAAATTACACACACACCCATGCACCAGATACACCGAAGTGTGAAGCAAAAAAGTATTTCAAGAAATTAAGAAACAAGCAACAGAAACAGAAGAGACTTAACAACAAATGATCACTGAAACTTGTGCATCTTTATTGGATGAAGTAGCTAGAAAAATACCTTCCCTCCATATTCTCCAAAAATACCTTCCCTCCATGTTCTCCAACGAGATACATATAAGACACTATAAAAAGAAGAAAGGGAACTATTTGCAGTTGCCATCATGTGCTCAAGATCTTGTTATACCTGAAAACTGTTAAAACAGCCGATGGTGAAAACTTTTTGTTGCATGAGTCAACATTTGAAGGCAAGAGGATTTTGAAATTTGGAATGGCTAAAAGTATAGAATTTTTAAAAAAGTATCCTAATTGATATTTTGATGGAACATTTTATTTAGTCAGCTGTATATGATTCATGCCTTAGTTGATCATTATAGTACCCTGCATATATGCAGTAACAGATTTTGAAAAAAAGCGGTGTTGAATACTTTATTTGTGCACTTTCATGAAACTGACGTTAAAGTCTGCTTCTTTCATTTGTGCCAAAGTATTTATAGGAAAATACAGGAATTTGGCTTTCAAAAGCATTATCATGACTAATGATTTTCCTCTTAAAATGAGGATGGTAACAGCCTTTGCTTTCATACCCCCTGAATCTGTTTGGGCAGCTTTTGAAGAGCTTTATGATATGCCAGAAGAAGCTTTGCTAATAGTATTGGATTATTTTGAAGATAGCTGTATTGTCAGGCCATGTTGACGAGGATGCCAAGATCCAACATTTACCATACCTTTCTGGAACATGCACACAAGAACAAATGCTGAACTTAATCGTATGAATAATTCTGTTGAAGGATGGCATTAGTACTTTGTATCATTTGCCGGGTGTTCCCATCCAGTCATCTGGAAATTTATACATCTCCTGGAACGAGAAATCAACTTTTAATATATTCAAATGGCTCAGTTTATGGCTGGTGTTGCTAGTAAATCACCAAGAAAGAAATATAAGAATGCAACATCACGAATTTTATCAATTATGCAAAAATATGAAGAAAATGCATACTACATCAAACAATGGGGAATTGTCTGAGTATGCACATTGGAGCTGTTCTTTTTGGGCCTTTTTTGCATTGTGCACCTAGATACCCATTTTATGGGTTAGTGTGGTGCTTCCACATATGATGGTGGCTGAAGAAACAATAGATGGCGCCAGTGACCGGGAGGGCATGAGTAACCCCCTTTCCCACATCTCCACCAGGATACATTCACTCTTGTCAGTTCACAGATAGTCCAGCACTTGTGATTAAGGATACTCCATATATTAAAGGCATAGTGTTTGTATACTTAGAAAAAATGTAAATTACTTTAGAAATTTGAAATTTTGTTAAAGCATTTTTATTAAGGCTCAGTATTTTCAGAGTATGTATGCTTATAGTCTTTCTCTAAACTTTCCACATTGTACAGTCGACTCCCACTTAGTTATGGTTCCGGATTCGCAGCTTCACCCATTCACAGATTTTTCTGTGGAATATACACAGGCAGTCCCCAGTTATCGTTGGGGTTCGGTTCCAACGGCTTGATGATAAGCGAAAATCACTGTTAACTGAAAATCGGCAATTTTTCAGCACTTATCAGTGTAGATAACTGTTAAAGGAACCTCTCTCAGGTATGTATTGGTGCGAATACATTGTTATCGGGTGCCAGTAACCGGAAATTGGCGCATTTCAACGCTAGACAAGGACCATAAAACCAGATTGCTGATAACTGAGGCCACTGATAACTGGGGACTGCCTGTATACTAATTTATTCATGAAAATTTGCCTATTTACAATATTTCATAGAGAAATATGTATTACTCACTAGTTATTGTATTTTCAAATCATTTTTGTGACTAAATTCATTTGTTTTATAAAACTATTGAAATACTTAGGTAAAAGCATTTTTAGACGGTTGTCAAGTATTCATGGGTTTTAGATATTTGCGGGTGCAGGAGGTTGTGTGGTACACATCCCCTGTGAATACCTGCGATTGACTGTATACCTTTCTTGTAGTTCTTTTCTCACACTTTTATTTGTATTTCTTTGTCAGGTTTTTGTATGTTTTGGTAAGCTTGTGGTTACTGGCTTGCCTGTTGCTTTTATTAGATCATTTGGTGTTGTGGATGGTCCTGGGTCTTTTTCATTTCTTCACATTGGCTGTAACTAATATTTTTCTAGTTAAAGTATATTAAATTCTGTTGTGAAATAAATTCAAAGTATATTAAATTCTGTTGTGAAATAAATTCAAAGTATATTAAATTCTGTTGTGAAATAAATTCAAAGTATATTAAATTCTGTTGTGAAATAAATTCAATCTGTTGTATGTACAATTTAACATTTAGTATTTAATGGCCTTCCAGGATATTGTTTATGCTGTGGACTTCAATCACAAAAAGGAGAGACATTTAGGAGGCTGTGAGTTGGACAAAATAACGCGACCATCATTGCTTATAACAGATTCTTTCAATTTTTCTTATAGACAGGAGCGTAGACGCCACAGAGATGAGAAGCTTGTTGGTTAGTACTTTTTCTTATTTTAAGATAATTTTGAGTTACTTTCAGTACCAGTGTAAAACTAATTAAAAATGGTTCATAGACTGTGGGAAGCGTGTTGTTGTGTGACCAAAGTTGGAAAATTTAGTTTTAAAAAATATTCAATGAAACCCATTGCTTGTAATTACCCCACAAGATCACTCTAAACGCTACTGTCCCTCTTGAAAAAAAAAAAAGTAGCAAATGATAAGTGGTACTGCACTTGCTGGTGGATCCCCAGGGCTTTGGCAGCTAAGAGTCATTATTCATGCCATCTGACCCATAAACTATGAGAAAAACAGAACTTGAGGTTAGAATTCAAACTATTATGAATGATAGGTTGTATGTGAAATAAACTTTGAGAAAGTACTTGTTTTTAAAAATATTATGTTTCACAGTAAACCTATTATAAAATAAACTTGAATCCCTCTTTCTAATGGAGAAGAAGAGCTGCTAGAAATCTTGCAATGGCTTATTGGAAACACATACATAGTATCTGTTTGAAAGCTCCTTGGATTGGATCCTATCCATCAAAACCTGTAGGTTTTAGAGATGTGAAGGGAATTGTACTCTAATACTGAAATCTTGATACAGGCAGCCCCCTGGTTATTGGCAGGAGTTCCGTTCCCAGGCTCTTGACAGTAACTGAAAATTCCAATAACCAAAATTTAAAAGCCTACAGGAACTGCAATCCATCTTATTTTACCATATAGACTGGTTAATGACATCTTAGATAGTGTCACAGCCAGATATTTTGCCCTAGTATGTAATAACTTTAATAAAAATGTGGAATTTCATTTGCCTAATTCATTACTATTGTCAAAATTTTGACGAGAGATCGGACTTCGCCGCAAGTTGTAACCTATTTTTTTGTACATGCAACTTACCCGGCAGATATATACTTAGCTATAGACTCCGTCGTCCCGACAGAATTTCAAAACGCGCGGCACACGCGACAGGTAGGTCAGGTGATCTATTCCAGTGGCGGGATTCGGAACCATTCCCATTTTCTAATCAGATTTTCTCTGTCGCCGGGCCGGCAACATCTGTTGTTGGTTCCTCCTGCTCGAATTTCTTCTCGTTTGCCGAGGATTAGTATTGGATTGACCTTTGGTGACGTATTATTTTCTCTGGCTTGGCATACACTTTTTGTGGACAGTTTTGGATTTTGGATAAGATTTTTCTTTCACGATGTCTGACGTTAACGCTACACCTTTGTTTAGAGTGTGTGTAAGAGAGGATTGCAAGGTTAGGCTACCGAAAGCTTCGGTAGACCCTCATATGGTATGTATGAAGTGTAGAGGGTCTGAATGTTCCTTTATTAACACTTGTGTGGAATGTGAGAGCCTGACAGAGCAAGAGTGGAAGAATTTAACTTCTTACATTAGAAAGTTAGAAAAAGATAGAGCTAGAAAGGCTTCCGCAAGGAGCTCTAGTAGGTCTTGCTCTTTTGAACCTGAAGTAGAGGCTAACATTGTAGTTTCTAATGTTTCACCTATAACCTCAGCCCCTTCTCCCTGTATTGAATCTAAGGATTCGTCTTCAGAGATGGAGACTATGAGGAGAGAGGAAGAAGAGACAGTAAAAACATTACTGTATGTATGTAAAATTAGTAACAGTCACATAAAAAATATAAAAGAAGGGAATTTGACAATAAATTTAACATGATACAATACAAAAGCAATACATTAACAATAAAAAATCAAACGAGAGTTACTTGAGCGAGTGTATAGGACTGGGCTGAGAGAGACAATAGAGAGGAAAGGGAGGGGATGTTGGTGGGTTATTGGGTGGGAGACCGGGGTCCACTTCCCACTGACTTCCCAGCTAGGCTTGAATTAGTTTTCTCTCTCACAATATTTTATGTTTAACTTGGCACTCGATTTGCCTGAATCACTTCTTTTTATTATGTTAAAATACCTATCGAGTGACACTTGCATTTCCACAATTATTTAGCGCTGTAAAATAGCTCATCTTTATTTAGTACTTGTTTGTTTGCAAAATCTTCATGTTTATTTGCCAACATTAAGTTGATGTGTTGTGCAATAATTAATCTCCTTATTGCCGAACGAATTATCCTGATTCTTTTTATTTCTTGTGATGAAATTTGTTTCATATTTTTGGAATGGATTAAGCTCAGAGTCTGGGGTGCTAGTGTAATCCTGCAGCCAGACCCAACATTATTATGTAAGTCATCTTAGTACAATAAAGAATAATACATACTATATGTATATAGGTTCTTGTGTTGTTTCCTGTTCTTTGTTGGTAAACCATAAAGGGTATCTGGAATATAAGAAAAGGATTGATAATCTGTGACATTACCTTGGATAACAAATTTCTTAAACACTTTTGTCTTGAGCGTGGTGGTCATCCTGAGATACTGCCGGGGAAGGTGCAATAATCTTGCAGCCAGACCCAACATTATTAGGTGATTCACTTTAGAACCACAAAGAATAATGCGTGTACATTTAGTTAAGGTTCTTGTGTTGTTTCCTGTTCTTTATTGGCAAACCTAGAGGGTATCCAGAATAAGTAAATGGTTGATAGCCTGTGACTATACTTCAAAAATTTAACTTGGTTGTTGGGGATGTACAGTAGTACCTCGAGATACGAAAGGCTCAACTTACGAAAAATCCAAGTTACGAAAAGCCAATGCGAAAAATTTTACTGCTCAACATTACGAAAAAGTTTTCAAGATTATGAAAGGTTTCTGAAAGTCCAAGATTCGCCCGATAACAATTTTGAAACTCGCGCCGCACGCCGCCATCTTAGTTATAGTAGACTCGCCACCATCCTCCTGCTCTCCCATTGGTTCCTGATGCTAGCCAAGCCATGAGATCCTTCTCTCTGATTGGACAGCATCCCTCCCATCATGCATCTTCTACACGTACGTGTTGGCGTCCCTTAGCTCGGCCACTCCGCACCCAAAACTTTACCGACGCAATCGGCATTCGTTCGCTCCAACGATTTCGTTTAGTAACGTAAATTCGTTAGTGATTTCGTTACAGTACATATTATTGTGTCGTGCGAAGACTGTATATTGTGTAACTTTACGTAAATTAACGTAGTCATGGGTCCCAAGAAAGTTGAAATTCACGGAAAGAAGCCCATGCTCTCTTTGGAGACAAAGATGGAGATCATAAAGAAGTACGAAGCTGGTATGCGATTGAGTGTGATCGCAAAGGAATACGGCCGTAATCCGTCGACAATAGGCATCATCCTTAAACAGAAGGATGCCATCAAACAAGCTACACCATCGAAGGGCATCACTATTTTTGTCCAGCAAGAGGAGCCATGTGCACGACGAGATGGAACGGCTGCTCTTCAAGCAGCCAGTGCTATTTTCAGCGATTTGATTGCGCAGGCGGAAGACGAGGGAGGGGAAGGGACTTCAACGCCAACCCCAGAGTTCAAGGCTTCGCATGCTGGTTCGGAAAGAAAATTCCGTTAACGGACTGGCATCCATTCAGTGGTGCGTCATGGGGAGGCTGCCAGCTTGGACACGAAAGTGGCCGAAGCATTTAAGAAGACTTTCGATGAGATGATGACCAAGAAGGCTACAGTTCTCAGCAGGTTTTCAACTGTGATGAGACTGGCCTTTTTGGAAAAAAATGCCTCGTCGGACGTACATCACGGAGGAAGAGAAGAAGCTACCCGTGCATAAGCCTATGAAAGACAGGCTTACGCTCGCACTTTGTTCGAACGCCAGTGGGGATTGCAAGGCGAAGCCCCTACTGGTGTATCCCTCAGAGACTCCTCGAGCCTTCAAGGCCCACAAAGTGTTGAAGAGAAGCTTCCAGTGATGTGGAGGGCTAATGCAAAAAGCCTGGGTAACAAGGCTTTTGTTCACCGAGTGGGTAAATCTGTGTTTCGGCCCGACTGTGAAGAGTTTTTTGCAAGAGAAGCGCCTCCCCCTGAAATGTCTGCTGGTGTTGGACAATGCCCCTCCCCACCCTCCCGGCCTCGAGGAAGATATCCTAGCGGAGTATTCCTTCGTTAAGATTCTTTTTCTTCCGCCCAACACCACCCCTCTCCTCCAGCCCGTGGACCAGCAAGTGATAGCGAACTTTAAGAAGCTGTACACGAAAACATCTTTTCAAGAGATGTTTCGACATCACCAATACCACAACCTCACCTTGCGTCAATTTTGGAAGGAGGCATTTCGACATCGTCATTTGCATCCGACTCATTGACCTAGCTTGGCAGGAGGTTTCGAGGTGAACCTTGAATTCCTCGTGGAGGAAACTCTGGCCTGATGCCGTATCCGCCAGAGACTTCGAGGGATTCGACGTGGGTGAAGCTGGTGCTGCAGAGTCAGAAACAGTTGATGATCCCGAAACTGTTTTGGAACCAGATCTTGACGAGATCGTTGCACTCGGCAAGTCCATGGGGCTGGTCGTCGACGAGGACGACATCAACGACCTTCTCGAGGAGCACCAAGAGGAGCTTACGACGGATGACCTGAAGGAGTTGGAGGCCATGCAACTTAACGTCGTTCAATAGGAGTTCTCTAGCAGCCGGCGAGGAAGAGGAGGAGGAGCGTATGACAACGGCAGAAATTAAGGATATTCTAGGCGCTTTTCATAAAGTGCAATTGTTTATCGAAAAAAAGACGACCCCGAAAAGGCTCACACAGGTCGTATGCTTGCGCAGTTCAATGACGTTTGCTTGAGTCGTTTCAGGAACATTGTGAAAAGTAGGCAGAAGCAATCTTCCTTGGATCGTTATTTTTTAAAGAGGTCTTCAGCATTAGCAGGAGTAAGCAAAAAGGAAGAACCAAGTGATAAAAAACAGAAAGTTGAAAGCAAAAAGGAAGAACCAAGTGATGAAAAACAGAACGTTGAAAGCGGTGATGAAGTTGAAATTCTGTAAAAAAATAAAAAAAAAAAAAAAAAAAAAAACCTACGTAAAAGTAAAAAAAAAGTTAAAAATAAAAAAAATAAAAATTTTTTTTTACGTAATTTCTAGATTTTTGTAAGTTAAGCGTTACAGTTTTGTTAAGGTGTTTCGTAAATTTTAGTTGTATGGTTTTCCTTAAATTTTTTGTGTTTTCGTTAAGTTAAGTGTACGTACGTACGTACGTTATCTGCCGTTTGTCCTCCTCCTCCTCTGCCAGCCACTATCGGAGATAGCCTCACTCGAAAGGTAAGCTTCCACATTTTACGTTACAGTAGTAATATTTGGATTTTTATTCTTAATTTAGGTATTGAATGGTCCAAATTGTTGTAGTATTTCATTGTTTATAGGTCAATTTAGCTTTATTATGAAATTTAATGGGGTGTTTTTGGAGGGCTTGGAACGGATTAGCCATTTTACATGTAAAATGTGTTCCAAGATACGAAAAACTCATTATACGAAGGCCGCCTCGGAATGGATTAATTTCGTATCTCGAGGTACCACTGTATTTATAAGAAGCTAAGCCATTTTGTCAACTGTCAATTTCGTTTATAAGCTAATTTGAGGACAAGCAGTGGCTATGCTATCAAAACACAGGTTTTTATGTAGGAAAAACTATTTTTAGTAGCTGCTTTGAGTCCTCAAACCCACCCACTTTCCCTGACAAAAAGGTATGGGATTGGGGTAAACATTTATCTTGCACAGAATGAGGAGCGTAGCTGACATACAGGCTGTTGTCACATCTTTGTGAGTAGGATAAAGGGGCAACTGATGTAGCGGTTGTGTACAAGTAATAGGGCCCTCTTGTCATGAGTTTTTTTATATTCCGTCATTGCCAACAAGCACTATAGTGGGTGGCACCAACTACATATAAGAAAATTTTTTGAGATTGGTTGGTTTTTCTTATGGAGCCTTTGGAGGACCATGAGACTGTAACTTCTCGGAGGACTCGCAGCAGCCACCAAAAATCATTTTTTCTTATGTCAAAACCTGTTTTTCCATGTGTAATAACTGACATAGGTAATTTATATATCATTGGAAATGAAATTTACTTTGTTGTATCATTGAAAAAAGTTTCAATAAATTTTCAGTTGTTGTTATATATATATTTAAGAAAAGTAATGAAATGTCTATTCTTAGTTAAATGCGTCATTGTGCCCATATAATTTGATGTTGCATTTTTGAAAGGTAATCAAAATAAAGTACAATTATTTGGGTTGTAAAGTATGTGAAAACTTGATTATAAAACTTCAATTCTTTCACAATACAGATTTTTTGTTGTTTTGACTCTTCTGTTGTGCTTCATTATTCATTTACTTATTCTTACTAATTTTCTTTTCTTATTTCATCATTAACTTATACTTTTTCATTAGTTTGATATGTTTTTTATCAGTTTGAACTCACACTTGTTAAATATTACAATTTACATTTTAGAGTTTTAGGTTATTCTCTTCTATCACCTTCCTTTTTCTAAATTGTAGTCATGTAAGTAGATGTACAGTATGTGTAAATAAAAAACACTGTCTATTTGATGTGGATAATCTCAGAGAGTAAATTTGCAGTAATCCTGCGGGACTGTATTCAACAAAGATTTTTTATTTTGGTATAAGAATGACATTGTTATACCAATATTGATTAAGTAATGTTGAATATTCCCAATTGTCTGTGTATTGATTAAATAATGTTGAATATTCCCCATTGTCTGTGTTCATTTGAAATTAAGGTAGTTTTCTATATGTAACAAATTAGAAGAATTTCCTTTTTATTTTAGCTCAGCTTCAGGAAACTTGTCGTAATGGGGGAAACGTTTTGATTGCAACTGACACAGGAGGCAGAGTTCTAGAAATGACTCACATGTTAGAACAGATGTGGAGTACCCGTGAAAGTGGCTTGTCTGCATACTCCTTAGCAATTCTGTCAAACACAGGCTACCATGTCATACATTTTGCAAAGCAAATGGTAAGTTCTTGTCTTAAGAATGGTGCTGCATTTTACATTCCATGAAGCAATCTAGTTGTTCATACCCAGAATAAACCTTCGGTCATAGCAATAGGATAATCTTCTAGTGCCAGCTGGAAACCGGTTTGATTCCATCCCAGGATAAGAGAGGGGTGGCTAAAGGTGAGCAATCAATGTTAAGACCTCACGTTTGGTAGCTATGAAATATACAAATTGATTAAAAATTTGTCATTTGTTCATACGCAGAACAAACCTTCAGTCTTAACAATAGGATAGACTTATACTTGGATGGAGGTACAAGTACCCTGAACTGACTGGAGTTCAGCACACCTGAACAGCCTTCCTAGAAGTTCGAGTTCTAAAAAATGGGGGTCGGAGCCCGTGAGAAAATAGATATGCAAGTATCTAAAAACTCAGCCCTCTGGGATTAAGCAATGATACATGTCCAGATTCATTGCATCCATGGAAGACCAAGAGAACTCCATCTGTTCATGTAACAAAACATGTAGGCCACAAGAGTTTGTCACCACTCCTCCCTCCCCTTGCCAGAGAGAAGAATAAATACTACTGAGAAGCAAATTTGTCTATTGTATAGAATACAAACAAAAAAAGCAATGCAGTATGGCTACCGCACTTGCCTGTATCAGACCAGTTCTAACGTATGATGTATCTGTTCTTTAACCGGCCCGAAGGAAGATGAAAGGAAAAAAGAGAAAGGAGACTAGCCAACTCACATATTTTCTCTTCCACACAATCATCTTAGGTAAGATACAAACTGCCCTACCAGGGTCATTGGATGGGCTACACAACTTGTCGGGCAGTCACCACCAGACCCAAGGAAAGAGTGTCCAAGCACCTGTTGGCACAGTCTTTCAGGTAAAAGGAATTAAATGTGGTTTGCTGAAGCCAGGAACCAGCTTTCAAAATCCTATGAGCAGACAAGTTCTTCTTTAAAGCCAGAGAGAAACCTGATCTTCTGATGCCATGTGTTCATGCATGCACAGTATCTGTGACTGAACTTGAAGGTTAGGAGTATGCTTGTTTAATCACCTCATGAAGCCAGAATGAAAAGGTATTCTTGGACTTCTTTCTTGGTTTGGCCTGTACTAACAAAAATTCTAAAACACCTAGGCCTTAGGTGATGAGACCTTTGTAGATAGCAATACAGACTTCTGATGGGACAGAGCAATAACTCCTGCAGATTACTGTCCATGAATAAAAAATTAGGCAAATCTGTCATCATGCATCAAGGGATTTTGAGTCTTAGCCACGAATTCCGGGACAAATTTGAAGCCACTTAGACCCCCAACCCCTGATGTGTTTAACAACATAACTCAGGCCATGAAGCTCTCCAACTCTCTTCGAGAAAGCTAAGGCCAACAGGATCCCTGTCTGACAATCAACGCAGCAGCTCAAAAGGAGCTTGAGTAAGACTACTCAGTACCAGAGTAAGATTGCACGTCAGAAGCTTGAGTTCTCTTGGTGAACAGTATTGCCCAAAACTCCTGAGCAATAGTGAGATTTCCCAGGATCTTGAAGAGATATCCACACCTTTCAGGCATAAGACCAACCCTAAGGAAGCCTGTAGCCTTTGACAGCAGATATGGATAGACCTTTCTCTCTTCTGAGAAGATCAGAAAATCTGCTGTTCACTGAACAGAAGTTCCAAGTGGAGAGAAACCCCATCGACGACACCAATCACAGAAGACAGCCCACTTGCCCTAGTAAACTGCTGACAATGTGGCAGAATCAAAGTTAAGTAAAAAAAAAAGCAAGCAAACTCCCCACAGTTACGTTAATCGTACAAGCTGACAAGATTCCCCGCAGCCACACTTTCCCCTTTACGTTACTTTTTACTTGCAGGACAATTGGTTTAACGATATACCGGACACACAAAACACAAAAACGTACTCACCTCTGGCTCCAGATACTCAGGGCTAGGCTGTGCTGTCCGCTGGATATAGGTTAGCCGACACACAACCACTGCCGATAATCTCAACACAAACCAACCAACTGAGAACCACAATCTCACAACAACTTAACAACCCGACAAATCACTGAGCAGACGAACACCAACAGCCTGAAAGAACACAACAACCACACGACCCACCCCAACACAACAACCCGCCAATACCAACACTGCCCCAACCACCACTCACAGACACTGAAACGCACTACCAACCTTTTTAGCTTCACCACAACCAGACATACACATGCACAACAACTTTACAACACCAAAATCAATCAAATAGCATATCAACTGACCATCAACGGACAAGACTGCTGCCAAAACCAAATTTATGACTTCACCAAACGCCTTACTGCTTTCGACTCCCGCAACGCACACTGCCACTGATATACAACAGAGCGCCACAACAGACACGCTTACGACCGTCATTCAACCACTCCCACTTATTCTTCCACCAATCTCTCTCTCTCTCTCTCTCTCTCTCGATCATCTCTCGTCTCTCGTCTCTCTCTCTCTCTCTCATCTCTCTCTCCTTCCTCTCCCTCCTCTCACGCAACCCTTGGAGATGTCAAATATAAACCACTATCATTACTCCTCCATAACGAAGTCCTCCTGAGGTAGCCGGACATGGAAACTGCTGCCTAGTGAGAAAAGCCTCTCACTTGGAGGAGGAGAAACAGAAGGTCTTGGAACCACTCTGCCTGAGGCCACAGAGGCACCACTAGGGTGATCCTGAGATTTGTGGGACTCTCATTACTACTCTGTTCAGGACCTGACGGACCAGCAGAACAGAGGGAAGGCATACACCTTGAGATTGTCACAAGAGTGCCAAAGAGCATCCTCCATCAAGGCGAGAAGTAGACCTCCAGCTTCCTCTTGAAATGGGTGGCAAAAAGAGGTCTAACATATAGGCTTTCCCTAAGACTTGACTCTGACGACTTAGTTTGTCGGCCAGTACATCCCTTCTGCCCAGAATGTATCTGGCCTTGAGCTCCACTGAGTTGTCGATCACCCACTGGTACATCTCGACTCTTAACGAGTGGAGCTGGTGAGACACCACCCCCCCTGCTTGTTCACATAGGCCACCACTGTGGTGTTGTCCAACATCAGAATGACCGAGTGACCTTCCACCCTCTCTTGGAACTCCTTCAAACCCAGGAAAACTGCTCTCAACTCCAACACATTGATGTAAATCAGCATGTTTTCTGCACTCCATACTCCTGAACAGGAGCTCATCAAGATAAATACCCCAACTATCAGTGGAAGCATCCGAAAACAGGAGCAGATCTGGCAGGGGCGAGTGTAGGGGGACTCCTACTGCAAGGTTTTGGTCTTCCAGCCACCACCTTAGGTCTCTTCTTACCTCTTCTGACAGATGTATCTGTTGCTGAGGGGAATCTCCCGTTGGGGACCAGAACTCTCTGTCTCCACTGCAGAGAGTGAATGTGGAGATGCCCATGAGGGACCAGCTTCTCAATGGATGACAAGATACCAAGAACTTGCTACTGGAGAGCTGGTTGATCTATCTAAGCAAGCAAGGAACAAGCCACCATCTTGAACTTCTGCAACCTCTGGTCTGGTCCAACAGAAAAACCCTCGATGCTGCCGTATTTATTACCAAACCCAGATAAAGAATCCTCTGGCTGGGAAGCAGATTGGACTTCTCCAGGTTTACTACGATGCCTAGGCTCTGACAAAACTGGGAAAGACGGTCCCTATTCTGAGCCAACTTTTCCCTGGAACTTGCCAAAACCAGCCAATCAACAAGGTGTCTCAGCAGGCGAATCCCCTGAGCATGGGCCCATGTCGAAACCAGGGTAAAGACCCTAGTGAACTCTTGAAGGGCTGTAGCCAAACCAAAGGAAAGGGCCTTGAACTGGAACATTTGCTCTTTAAGGCTGAAGCAAAGGAATCTCCTGGATGAAGGGTTAATTGGGATCTGGAAGTATATGTCCTTCAAGTTTATCGATAGCATGAAGTCGTGCTCCCTTACTGCTGCCAAAACTGTCCGGGGTGTCTCCGTTCTGAACCTCGTCTTCCTGATGAAGTGGTTCAGCGTGGAAAGCTTTATCACTGGTCTCCAATCTGACTGTAGAACCCCAGTGAAGGACAATGAACTTTCCACCCATGTCCAACATCCTACCTGAGAGCTAAATGCTTTAGAGAGCCTTGAGCATAAGTCAGGTTGAGGAGGGAACGATCCAAGAGAAGGAGAGGAAAGTCGAAAGTTAGTAGATACCCCATCCGGACATTTACAGTAATACCTCAATGTTATGCAATTCAAGTTGCGCGAATTCACAATAGCACGCACTTTTCCTTGGAACGTAACTAATTATCATTTGCGAGTATTTCACAGACATGCAAACGCAACATTTTTTAAACCTGGAGAAACCTTGCAAAGGTGTTTGTTCAATTTTCATAGTACATGTAGTATGCACATACTATGTTTATCAATATTTTCAAATATTAATAATAATATAACGGTAATTACAAAATTAATGGTAGTATTTTAAAGAAGTAGGGGGGAAAGAAGAGAGAACTATGATGTATGTATGGATGCACTCTTATATTTTTACCAAACATTTATTCCTTTTTTTATGGGTAATGTATAAAGCTTAACTTTTAAATAAAATTGCAGTAACTTTAATTTGATTTAAAAGTTAGTTTAATATTTAGCATGATTAGGGTCATATTTAGTGTTCAAACTCTAGAAGTAACCATTTATTAGCATTTTTAGAGACAGTGCCAAACTTATGCAAAACTTCCCTTTGCTTGAGGGGTCTGGAACCTAACCTCGTGTAAGTTCGGGATATTGCTGTAATACCCACTTCTCCGCTCTATTATACAGGCAGTCCCCGGTTATTGGCAGGGGTCCCGTTTCCAGGGGTGTGCCGATAAGCGAAAACTGCCATTAACTGAAACTCAGTGATTTATGGCGCTGATAACCAGTTATCGGCGCCATAAATACCCTTATGGCACACCATAAGCATCCTTATGGCATGCCATAAGAACCCTTATGGCACCATAAGGGACCTTATGGTGCTGATAACTGGAACTCATCCCATTATGACGCCATAAATAGCTGATTTTATGGCACTAGACAAGCTCCATAAAACCAGAACGCCGATTACAGAGTCCGCCGATAACCGGGGACTGCCTGTCCTATTTATAGCCATTTGGCCCAATGATCTGCCAGGCATCCCGGGAGTGGCGCCCTGTCTATCGCAACGACCTGTTTTGCCTCTTTCCCTAGCTCCCCTTCCTGGCTTTGAGGAGCAAAGCTGAAAGGGACACTGCTGCTTCTTTGACTTTGATGAAGTTGTAGGCTGAGGAATCCTAATGGACACTGACTACTTGACAGGTTTCCTTGGAGGAGACCACCTACTCTGTCTTGGAGGAGGAGGAGGGCAAGAACAAGCCTTTGACTTCAAGACTGCCTGTTGAACAAGCCTCTTTGGTATCAGCCCACCATCGGTCTATCACATCTTATAGCTGTTTCCTAGGGAAGAGAAGCTCCAGTTCGAGGAGGTCCCCATTTTGAAGAGAAGACAAGGACTTAGGGTCCACTGAACTTGTCATCTTCGACAGGACTGCATCCCTCCTAATCAGGACCAGGTTGGCCCACAAAATAGCACTAAGAAGGTCCAGGTGAGGAAGGCAAGCTGACGGAACCTCCTTCGAACAACACAATGTTATCCTGGCAACTGCAGACAACCACAAGTTCAGCCACGACACAGTCTGGAAGGCAGAGAAAGCAGTTGACTCCAAAGTCGAGGCCTCTTGAAAGAACAACGAAGGACCCTCAGCCCTCACCTGATCTAGAGTTAAGGCAGGCTTTAAACGGATCACTTCTGAATTAACTTGCCGAGACATCAGTTGAACCATGTTCATCGAGTAGTACTTCCTGTGCCACACAGGAGGAACAGGAGTAGCCGTTCCATCCCAAGACCAAAGCATCAACATGCTGCAGAATTGATTGAGTATGACCCAAACATGGGAGGTCAAACGATGCTTTGCCATCCTGTATCATGCTGAGCAAGGCCTCTATGCATGTAGGCGTCATATAAGACGGAATCTGTGTCCTACCCACAAAATTATTGAACTCACAAATGAGATTGATAACCTCTGAGAAAGAGGGCAGAAACTCTTGACTCTTCCCCTCCTCTGAATTCAGCATAGGAGAACGACGACGTGACGAAGATGGGCGAGAAAGATCCTCCTACTTTTCTGCGGCCAATGGAGAACCTTCCCTCGGAGTGCAGGAGACATCCCTTCCACCAGAAGGACAATTCGCGAACAACAGAAGACCTTGTGTGCGAGGACTCATGTACAGGGTCGAGTGACGAACCTCGTACACAGGCATGCAATGAAGCATGTGCACATTCATGTGATGGAGCACACACATGATCATGCAATGAACCATGTACACAGTCGTGTGATGGAGCACGTACACTACTGTGCGATGGAACATGTACATAGCCGTGTGATGGAGCACATACATGCTCATGCGAAGGAGCACGTACACGTTCATGTGAAGTAGCACATACACTCTTGTGTGATGAAGGACGAACACAATCCTGAGAGGTCGACCGATGCAAGGAAGAGTGTCATGGAAAAGGAGACTGCACTCTACACCTAGAAGAATCACAATCCTTGACTCTGGAAGGTGAACGGCACATTTAGGAACTCCTCAGAAAACAAGTTTAGGCCTCTTAGACACAGGAGAAAGGCAGTCTTTTCCATCAAGCAGAGTTGAAGAAGCCTTGCTTTAACGAGAGATACATCCACGGCCAACAACAGTCTTAACGTCTGCGACCCACAACAGCCTCCGGTCTGACACTAGCATGTCTGTGGGGATGATGGGCAGGTGAAGCTGCAGGCTCTGGAGGAGGAGAACTCCTGGAAGGACCCGGATCAGCAACCTGAGAGGGTAGCACCTTTGACTTCTTAATCAGAGCCCTCTCATCCGTACGATGGATTCGAACAGGCTGAGGAGACAAAGAACTAGCCTGAGAACTCTGATGAGAGGGAAGATCATCACGAACTGGAACAGGTCCACATACATGAAGGTGGGAGACACGTCCGTGCAAAACACCTCTCTCACTCTCAGAAGAAGAAGCAACAATGTCCTGAATCCTCCAATGTCTGACTCGAGAACGAGGGGGAGGAGGAGGAGAAGGGGAAGGAGCCCTTGGCCTACAACGCTTCTAGCTAGAAACTCTGGATACCTCTTGCTAAACACAGAGTCCACCCTATTAGCTATTGCTTGAAAGAACGCCTCCGAAGGGTTGATAATCGACTGCGATGACATCATGGACGAGGCTGGGAGAGACGTCATGGCAACATGCGGAATGAGTGATGTCTCTGAGGCTGACATCACAGCGGGGTAGGCTGCTGGGAATGATGTCACTGCATCCGGACTGGCAGCCCAAGTCAGTGCCCTCACTGAAGGCAAGATAAGGGGCGACCCAAGGTATGCCATAGTTGTCGATGGTGTCCTGTTAGGAGGCAGCACATGCGATCTAGTGCGAATCCATATCTGAAACAAAAGAGCAAGATGGCATAGCCTCCTCTCTCCCAGGAGGGAGATTACCTTCCATGAGAGAGGGGCAATGTTATAGTACACCAAATCACCCTGCACATCTGCTGATGCTTCCAAAGACGAATACAGTACGGTCTCCAATTATGTGAGAATTTGGTTGATCCACAGCCTTGCAGAACTGGAAAATCGCAGATTTCGATGCACATAACTTATGGGAATAATTCCATTAGGGCCGAGGCAAACGGCAACTTACGCCGTCAAACCTTTTTATACTATCCATTTTCAATACTTTCTATGCACTATACTGTAAATTTTTCTAATTTGAAATTGTTCTTATGGATAAATAAAATATTAAAAAGGTTTTAATAACTTGATAAAGTTTAAAATTACACCCAAGTGTACTGTACGATACAGTCATTTCCTTTAAAAAACCTTTTGGGTGGAATTTTCTTTACCTATCCTCTGCAAAAAATCTTCAAACTCCTCTATCTAATCCTCCGCTAAGAGTTCTTCTGCTGAAGGAAGGCTTTGTGAACCATTCTAGGTTTCAGGGACTGGTGGATCATGCTTGTCTTCACTCCCGTTAGGCATAACAAACTTACTTACAAGCGCCTGTCTCAGTTTCTTTGTCCGTCATGTTCACTATGCAATCGTTTTTATCTAGATTTATTTATTATACGATAAAAAAAAGAACTGATGAAAACTCAGAATTTTATATGAAATTACAATTTCTTAAAAAGAAATGATAAACATTCAAAATTCAACATAAAATGACAGTTTCTTGAAAAGTTTAGATCAAACAATTTCTCTCTCTCTCTCTCTCTCTCTCTCTCTCTCTCTCTCTCTCTCTCTCTCTCTCTCTCTCTCTCTCTCTCACATCTGCTTCTCTGCTAATCACTTTTACCAATCATTTTCATCAAAGTCTATTTCAACAATAACAAAAATAAATAATCAAATGCCAAAAGTTAGTCAAAACAAGTTAACCTAGGCAAAAAAATTCTTACTCATGTTCAGCAATGACGGATTTCAAGTTGTCGGCTGCTGCCAAAATGGAAGTTGCTCTTTCCTTCATCTTTAACTTAAGGACAAGCTTTTTAGTTTTGAGAAAATAGGTCTTCCTCTTCGACTTATAGGCAGATGCATATATGATGCGGATGATCAGAATACACTTTGCAGATCTGAATAATATGATGATGATACCGATCATTCATACACACTGTGCTATGACGTCACAAATGCGTGAGGGTGAGCCTTCTGTCTTAGCTAATGGCTGAGCAGAAGCCTTCAGAATATATTTTGCAGATCTGAATAATACCTATGGTGATGATGATGATGATCAGATACACTTCGCAGATCTGAATAATATGTATGGTGATGATGATGATATCGATCATTCACACACTACGCTATTTATAACGTCACAAATGCGTGAAGCAGAGCCTTCTATCTTAGCTAATGGCTGAGCAGGAAATCTTTCTCTCACATTCCCCCACTCCTCTCAGATACCAGCAAACCCCACCCCTCCCCACCCCACCCCACCTAAAATACTTTAAAAGAAAGTAGATTTGATACGTTTGTGGCGCGTGAAACAACTGCATAGAAGGGGAATCGCACAATTGGAACACATATTTCGCTAAGTCTTCTGTTGATGCCCTGTCTCCTTTCTTTTTTTCCATGGAAAAAAAGAAAGGAGACAGGGCATCAACAGAAGACTTAGCAGAAGGAAAAGTTCTGGACGAAAGGGAGGCAGCATTGTCCACTTGGGTAGGCATGAATCCCTCCCAAGAAATACAAGTAGCCATCCAATGGGACTCCCTCTTGTTATAGAAACTTTTCCACTGTGACACAGACCAGGAACGACATTCCAGGCAAGGGTTAATGATGTTACAAAAATTAGAATGGCACCTACTGCAAGTGGAATGAGGGTCAGTCAAAGAAGAAGCCAAAAACCTTGAACAGGGAAAACCTTAGGCTCTTGGACACACGTGTTGATGGGTTGTAAACTTCTTGGCTGTATCCATAACACACAGTAGGCACAGACACTTAAAATCACAAAGAAATCATGGGCTAAACAAAGAAACCAACTTGGGAAGGAGGAATGTAAATCTGAGCAACCACACTCAATGTTGTTGAAAAAAGACTATACTACCCTGTTTTTTTCATCTGTCCACCCGCCTGTGGTGTTTGCATATGGTAACACTGCGCCCTGGGCTTTAGATAGTTACGTTTTGTGTAAGTTTTAGTTAAATAAAAGGATATCTGGGTGTACATTTCCAACTGAAAAGTGTTTTAATAATTTACTGTAAGTGAATTACACCGTTAATATTCGAAATAGGATATTATTATAATTGTTGAATATAAGCAGAATGTAACTATCTAAAGCCCGGGACGCAGTGTTACCATACAAAACACCACAGGCGGGTGGACAGATGGAAAAAACCAAGTATAGTGTGTCACAGGTTGAGAGGTGACCGGTGACCAGCCTCCACCTCGTTTACACTTGGGTTGCCTGATGTCACAGATTCCTTGCATTACAATCTTTGATTGTTTTTGATTGGTTTACAGCTGGCAATAGAAGATTATCCTAATATTAAGAGCTCAGGTTTGTTAGCTATAAAAACACAAATTGAATGAAAATTTTTAATTTTTATTAGGAATACAGTTATTGTGTCTTAGTTTGGTAATAAAACAAATAAGAAAAGTGAGCTCATTGAAAGTATGTAACAATATAAGTACGTGTTCATATAGTATAGGTGGAACAGTGTTTTTAATCACTATAATCAGTCCTCGGTTATTGGCGGATTTGGTTAATGGCAATCCTGGTTTATGGTGCTTGTATAGCCCCATGAAATTGGAGATTTATGGTGCCATAACCTGCTGAGTTCCGGTTATCAGCGCCATAAGGCACCGATAATAGTTAATGGCGCCATTAACCATATATCGACGCCATTAACCAGTTACTGACACCATAAATCACCAAGTTTCTGTTAATAGCCATTTTCGCCTATCTGCACCACGCCGAGAACAGAGCCCCCGCCGATAACTGGGGACTGCCCGTATAAGTAATTAAAAAAACTATTTTCATATTGTGAAGGTAGCAGCCTTACAATGTAATGTGTACCTTTATTTTTTCACAGATTGAATGGATGAGTGAAAAGTTGACTAAAGCTTTCGACTCTCTGCGTACAAATCCCTTTAGTTTCAAACATCTCAAGTTTTGTCACAATCTCACGGATCTCAGTCGTCTTCCATCACCGAAGGTACAATTATCTGCCCTTTATCTTTTTTTAAAATATTGCTAACTTACTGGCAAGTAATCCTGTCCTCTTCCTTCCTTTAATATAGTAACTTAAATGTTTAGTGTAGAAGCAAAATGAAAATACCAAAAACAGTTACAAGGGTGTGTGGGAGCCCCAGCAAAAGATCCTTATACTGTATTTGTCACAGAACTGTGTATGTAGGTCTGCAGTTTTGTTGCCTCTGTGTAATGACTGGAATTTACTTGTGTCTATTTTAAGTTGTCAGAAGAAATAATAGCCCATCAATACAAACCCTTTGCTTATAATTAGTACATGTTCATTGTCTTGAAAACCTTTAGACTCTTCATACCCAGTTCCAAAGAAAGTCTGCTGATACGTCCCAAGACATTTATCTAATTTATAATGGTGACAAGTTTTTATTATTCAGATATTTTAACTGATTTTTTGCCAGAAATAACAAATTAATTTCCTGTTTGATATACTTAACCCATTAATCTTAATTAGACTTCATCATCATCATCATCAGCTGTTGCTAGTCCACTGCAGGGCAAAGGCCTCAGATGTGTCTTTCCACTCCCATCTGTTTATGGTCTTTCTATGCCAGTCTATACCCGCAAATTTTCTTAGCTCGTCAATCCATTGTCTTCTCTTCCTTCCCCTGCTTCATTTGCAATCTCTGGGGACCCATTCTGTTAGTCTTTTTGTCCATCTGTTATCTGACTTCTCATTATATGTCCTGCCCACGTACATTTCTTTTTCTTAGTTGTTGTTAGAATATCCTCTACTTTAGTTTGCTTTCATATCCATGTTGCTATTTTTCTGTCTCTTAGTGTTATTCCCATCATTATTCTTTCCATAGCTCTTTGAGTTGTAACTAGCTTTTGTTCTAAGGCTCCAAGTTTCTGATGCATAAATTAATACTGGTAGGACCATCTGGCCAAATACTTTTCTTTTTAAGGAAAATGGCATTTTACTTTCCATAATCTTATTTTTTTTACCAAAAGCTCTCCATCCCATGCTTATCCTTCTTTTGATTTCGGTCTCATATCCTAAAGAAACACTTACTATCTGCCCTAAATACATATGTTCATTAACCCTCTTACGCCGAATGGACGTATTAAACGTCGAGTCAAAATGTCTCCCGTATGCCGAATGGACGTATCATACGTCGGCTCAAAAAAGTTTTTTTTTTAATTTGCAGAAAAATACTTATAGGCCTACCAGCCGAAAACTTTTGAATCACGCGCCTTGGGGGATGCTGGGAGTTCATGGATCAAGGCGTTGTTTTGTTTATAATCGCTACGCAGGCGCGCAAGCGCGAATTTCTTTCTTATCGCACTAAAAAGTATCAGTGACACATCTCAAAAATTATTTCGTCACTTTGACATAATTTTTGCACCATTTTAAATTATCCTTTACATGAAGTATTATATATGAAAATGTGCGCAATTTCATGTAAAATACAACAAAAAAATACTCATGATTGTAGCTTTTATCAGTTTTGAAATATTTTCATATAAATAACGATAAGTGCAAAAATTTCAACCTTCGGTCAACTTTGACTCTACCGAAATGGTCGAGAAACGCAATTGTAAGCTAAAACTCTCATATTATAGTAATATTCAATCATTTGCCTTCATTTTGCAACAAATTGAACGTCTCTAGCACAATATTTCGATTTATGGTGAATTTATGAAAAAACTTTTTCCTTACGTTCGTGCGATAACTCTTCCGATAAATTTTTTCGTGCGATTGTCCTAATGTTTGCACCCTTTTAAATTTGCCGTTACATAAAGTTTTATATATGGAAATGTGTGAAATTTCATGCACAATACAACAAAAAACAACCCATGGTTGTAGCTTTTATCAGTTTCGAAATATTTTCATATAAACAATAACGTTAAGTGCACAAATTTCAACTTTCGGTCAACTTTGACTCTACCGAAATGGTCAAAAACGCAATTGTAAGCTAAAACTCTTATATTCTAGTAATATTCAATCATTTACCTTCATTTTGCAACAACTTGGAAGTCTCTAGCACAATATTTTGATTTATGGTGAATTTATGAAAAAAAAAAAAATTTTTTCCTTACGTCCGCGCGGTAACTCTTCCGAAAAAATCAGAATTTTTTTTGTGCGATTGTCAAAATGTTTGCACCATTTAAAATTAGCTGTTACATAAAGTTTTATATATGAAAATGTGCGCAATTTCATGTAGAATACAACTATAAATGATTGAAGGTTGTAACTTTTCTCTTTTTTCGAAATATTTGCATATAAATCACGATAAATAGAAAAAAAACCCACGTTCGGTCAAATTTGACTCTACTGAAATAGTTGAAAAACGCAATTGTAAGCTAAAACTCTTACGGCCCAGTAATATTCCGTCATTTTTCTTCATTTTGAAACACATTTGAAGTCTTTAGAACAATATTGTGATTTATGGTGAATTTTTTAAAAATATATTTAACTTCACTCCGCGCGCCGATTCGCGGCCACAAGTCTCTGAAATACGTACATTGCATTATCGTTATATTTGCTCCTTTTCATATTAGCCGTTTTATAGAGTTTCATATATCAAAATGTGTGCAAATTCATGAAGAATACAATAAAAAATAATTGAAGGTTGTAGCTTTTTCCATCTCCGAAATATGTGCATATAAAAAAGTATATATATAAAAATTTCGACACTGGTCAAATTTAACTTGTCCGAAATGGTCGAAATCTGCAATTCTAATCTAAAACTCTTACAGTATCGTAATATTCAATCATTTGTCTTAATTTTGAAACAAATTGGAAGTCTCTAGAACAATATTTAGATTTACGGTGAATTTTTGAAAATAAAATTTTTTTACGTCCGCGCGTTACGAATTCGTACATCATTTTGTGATAATATTTTTCCGGTGTTGCTTTTATTGTTTTACAATGTATTATATATCAAAGTGATTGCAATTTAGTGTAAAATACAAAAAAAAAAAAGTAACTCGTTAGCTTTGACCGTTTTTTGCACAGCGGGATTTGAATACAATTATCTATGAATTTTTTTTTTTCACTACCATATATTGCATTATTTACATATGATAATGATATTATTTTTCATTTCTGATGATTGCATACTAAACTTCAGGCAATGACAAAAAAATGAGCCAGAAATGAACTCTTTAATCTTCAAAACTAAGCGCGCTGTGATTTTTTGAAAAAAATTATTTTTTCCGCTTCCGCGCTCACTCCAAACTGGCGCCGGCATACGGGAGAGGTTTTGATTTTTAGGGCTTCAGCGTAAGAGGGTTATCAATCTCTAGAGATTCGTCCATAACCCTGATTTGTTGTCTCTGCATGTTCATTTTCAGTCCTACATTTCTGCTTTATTCAAATCTGTCATCTTTTGTAATTCCTCTCCCGATTCACTAAGTATAACTATGTCCTCTGCGTATCTTAAGTTGTCAAGGTATTCCCCATTAATGTTAATTCCTACATTTTCCCAATCTAAATTCTTAAAAACTTCATCTACACAGGCTGTGAATAATTTAGGAGAGATGGGGTCTCCCTGTCTAACTCCTTTCTCAATCGTAAATTTCCCACTGTCTTTATGTAGTTTTGGGGTTGCTGTATTACCCGTATAGATATCTTCAAGTGTTCTAACGTAAGTTTCATCTATTCCTTGCTTTTGAAGGGTTTTCATTACTACTAAAGTTGACAGAATCAAAAGCTTTCTCATAGTCTACAAATGCCATATATAGTGGTTTGTCATACTCTGTTGATTTTACCTTTAGCTGGTCAATTATATGGATATGGTCAGTTGTTGAATACCGTGCGGTCTTGGTTGATTAAAGTCTAGCTGTCTTTCTATGCGGCCTAATAAGCTGTCTTTCTATGCGGCCTAATAGGATCTTTGTAAATATTTTATATAATACTGAGAGTAAACTTATTGGGCGGTAATTTTTCAGATCTTCTGTGTCTCCCTTTTTGTGAATTAATATCATGATAAAGGTTTCCAAGCTGGTAGGTATAGAGCATTCTTGTATAAAGTTCAGTGAATTTTACTATTATGAAATCTCCTCCATCTTCTCCTGGTGCTTTGTTTCTTTTCATGAATTTTAATACTTTCTTTACTTCTCCTACTGTTACTTTTGGTACCAGCTCAAGTGTTTCATTATTTCTATTGACAGAGTTATTATTTGAGATGAATCTTACCTACTGTTGAATTTAGCTATATCTCCCCGCCGATTAGGTGAGTCGGCATTCAAACAAACAAAAAAATCGAATGGCTGCCCGGATGACTGTCTAGTTTACCTGTTCTCCACCAGGTGTGTTTCAAATGTTTTAGCCCTTGTCAGAATTCTCCTTGCCGCCATTGCGGCTAGGCGATTGTTGGTATTCTATGAAGTTTGACTGTTTTACACCTGTTTACGGTATTGTAATTTCATTTTTCTAGGATATCTTCCACTGGAAGCAAAACCAATGACCTCAGGCTATGTAGGAATGCTTTGGTGTAACCAGGATGGTGAATTGGAAGTTGATCAACATTCCTTTGTACTGGCAGGGGTACAGAGGGATTTTGGAACTACTAGATGTGAAGAATGTAGGGAATTGTTCTGAGAATTTATGCCTGAATATGTCAGATATAGGAAAGACTCGGACTAATAGATTGCGAGAGCAATTAGTTAGATCAGGACTTAAACCTGTCAGGCTATCCCTACTTAGACTAGGCATTTTAGTAGGCTAGTATTGACTTCCATTGTAGCTCTGCCTTCTGCTCCCCATTCGGTTCAGGTAAAGCGTAACAAGAAGTTAGAACATTATCCTATTTTTAGTTCTAATACAATTTGAACTTAGTTCGTGACGGGAACGTTCCGAATCCCTCCAGTGTGCGCTCATTTGAGCATTCCCTGTTAGAAGTAAGGTGTTGGTGCCCTCGTCTGTATGTAGCCCGAGCCTAGGACTGCCTTGCGACAGTTGGAAACGTCCGCTGCCAGGGAACCGGGTCGGTTCTCGGGACGATGGGATTCTGTGCCCTCCAATACCTACTTCGCCCTTTTTCATGGTCTGAATCTCGTTTAAAGCTTTCATCGAAAGACCGTTAAAGAGTTCACATAAGGACTGTATCGGTAAGCGTTAATGCTCGCTTCTTAGGCGCATTCTGTTGGTTTCAACACCTAGTTTGAGGTGTTAGCATGCATAGGCTTAAAAATATATGATATAGGTATAGACATTTTATTGAGATGATAATGTATCTGTAGCGAGTTTTACATGTTTAGATATGTCGACTCGGTCGACTTTTTATCTCTCATGTTTTGGTTATTCTAAATTCTTGTATGCTAGCATATTCCTTTTTCTTTGTAATGTTTGTTCGTGTGCTTCCTCTTTGGCTATCGGCAAATCTCTTTCAACTGCCTCAATTAATGTTTCTCTTTCAAGTCTACACTGTCTGTAGTATCTAAAGTTCTCGCCGAGTTAGATATTCTAGCTTCAGAGATTTCTAACTTAGTTTCGTATAGGAATGCTTTCAAGTATGTACGATCGCTTTCGGACTAGGCGGGAGCATTGTAACTCCTCTCCCACCGCCTCCAACTTTTGGCACCTCATTCTCTCTCTCTCTCTCCCTCTGCCGAGTGTCGACTCTTGCGGACCAGGGTTCCCAGACGTATGATAATTATCGTATGAGTACGATAATTTGACCCTCTGTACGATAAATGATTATTAATCAAAGTACGATGATTTGAAGAGATTTGGTACGATAATTTGTTCTGATACATCTGGGAACCCTGCGGTGGACATTGTTGACTCGTCTCGTGTGAACGCAGTTGACTCGTGCGGATTTGGCCAAGTCCCGAGTCGCTTAACTGTCTTGCTCTCATTGAGTCATGGTGGATGCGATACAGCACTCAGCTGCTGTCACCTCTTATCGACGAGTGTTGCTTTTTGTCGCCAAGGGTTGCGGAGAAAGAGCAATCCTTTAAGCTCTTTGTTTACCTCCTGTCGGCAGCTGTCCCCTCCCGTCGCCTGCTGACGGAAGAAGAGTTTGAATGGAGTTGGAGGAGGAACTCGTTTGGGCCGGTCGGCGTTTGTTGCCACACTACGCCTTGCTGTATCCTCATTTTGTTGAGAATAGAGGCCACATAGAGAATATATCTTAATTATCTTAGCGTATTTTGGCACTAAATATTTGAGAAGAGAACCAACACTTTCTCCAATTTGAGAGCATTTCGTAACTTTTCTCGTCCTTGGACACGATTTCCCTTTGTCTGCCTTGGCTTGTCGTCTTGTCTTTTAAAGTCACGGAGAGCCGAAGGCCGACTTTTGTTGTACAACGCTTATTGGTCCTTTAACCATCTTTAATAGAAGGTTCGCCTTCTTTCTCTTTCCTGTGGGAAATGAACTCGATACTGACAGACATGCTGATGGATTTTCAGTCTACCTTGAGTTATTACCTTTTATCTACGTTGTCTCATCTCTGCAGCTTCTTAAGAGAGGTGGAGAAGCCAGCCCTACGGGAGTTTTTAGCAGGAAAACAAGTAACTCATTTCTGATGCTGCAGGGTAATGTTCTCATGCTTATACTCACTGTTTGGAAGAAGTGAGAACACTTTCGCTTCCTGTCTGTCTGATTATGCAGCTCGGGACTATCTATTGGTAGTCTTATTTTATACCTTTCGGGGGTAAGCAGATTCAGGTTCTGGGATATAGACAGTTGCAACCTCCTAACATCCATGGAGAGACTTGGGACCAGTATGTTATATGGTGGAGACGGTGAAGGGCAGTGTGATTCTTTTTGGTTGTCCTCCACCGGTTTAATCTCCTTCTTCTAGCTTCCCTTGTCTTCAGCAGAAATCTCTCATAAGTCTCTTTTAGTAGGAGATGTATATAGAGGGAATGATGGTCCAAGGGTAATTCTTTAGGAAGACACCCATAAGTAATTGAGATATTCTTGGACATTTGGAGACTGAATAGCAGTAAGTGTCTGCCCATTTACTTGTTGGTTTTCTCGCATGGTTTTAGTGCCTTTCCAAAGAATGGTCAGACTTGTGGTACACATGCAGAATGTATTCCACTTACCATACATCCACAGTCATGCAAGTTCCTTCAAGAGGTTTTACTAGAAGGTATTGCTGTTCTGTGCACTTTGGGTTAGTGTGCAGCCCTCTATTAGTTAGGTCAGGGACTTGTTGCCCATTGGTAGATGGTGTCGACTTTAGGAGCAAGACACTTCTACTGAATCAGTGATTCAAGTTAGTCCACTCTGTCAATAGTATTCCAAAGGCCAAGGACCTGTTGCTTCTTCTTGCCCAATTTCTATGCATTATAATGTTAATTCTTTATATCCCCATTCTTATTTAGTGATGTGGGGATGATAGTTAATTATGCATGCTTGTCGGTCAAGATGAATAAGCATGTGCTGCTTGAAGATTTTAGACCTGAAAGAAACTTCCTATATGGTAAGGGCATTTCCTCATTAGGAAACATGGCCTCACAGGTTATTTTCAGATAATCATACTCAATTAATGTACAGTTTCAGCGTAAGAATTACGACTTACAAATAACTTTCATTGTAAGTAATCCAGAACCAACTTTGGCTCCAGGACTATAGGAGGGACACTGTAACCAGGAATCGTCCATTTGGTTCTTAAACCTAAGTCCAAGTTTTGGCCTTTTCCCTTTGTCATGCAACACAGAATTTAACTAGTGTCATTACGCTTTCATGCAACATAGAATGGTCAAACTACAACTGGTAAAACTTTTTAAATGTCAGGGCAGTGGAAAGACATCAGGATGCTTAGCAGGTTTATTCCCAGTCAGAAACAGTCTTTGTGGGAAGTTGCTGCTCTGAGTGAAATGAAACAACATATTGGTTTGATCATCCATTCTGTGGAAGGACAGTGTTGTAGCAATTGGGGATTCAGAAAGAACAACTGCTTACGAGGTCCTTTACATCCGTAAGTTTGGCACTTGGTGTGGATTTAAGGAACACTCATTTAGCTTCCTAGCATGTAGATGAACAGGGACATCTGAATGATTACTACTACTTTGTTGGCCCTCAGGCTTAAGCAGTGGATGTTTCCTCAAATTTTGCCTAATTCAGACTCATAGGCCTGCCCCTTGTATCTACTCTGAATTCTATTGAGCAATGTCAAGTTCAAGAATTGCTTATTCTCCTTTAGAGCCCTTGTAGCCTCAGGGCAAAACTTTTCAGAATTTACAATGCTCTTGGTAGATGTCACATTCTTCCGTTGAGGAGAAATCAACTCTACTACACAATTCCATACAGTTCCATTGATGTAGGCATCTCCTTAACTGCTTGGAGATGTTAGAATGTCCCCTCCCAATAATAAGATTTTCAAGTTATTATAGGATCTGTCCTTAATTTAAAACTGCCATGGCCTGGGGTCAGAAGCAGTGGTCTGTGTGTTGCTGAGGGCACCATTCTGGAGGAATTTTCAGCACCTGGAACCTTGTAGACGTCAATGTTTTCTGTGTAGAGGAGATAAGACTTGTTACTGTTTACTTCCAAAGTTAGCGTTCCATACATACTTTCCTCGGTATTGCATCAAGTACTTTTAGATCTTGCTGAGGACCAGCACTGTAAGGTGTTGAGATTGAAGCCCCTTCATCTCTATTTCAGTCTCTCTCTGGAGTTTAGATGCAGGTCTAAATTTTATCGGAATTTACTGTAAAACCTTTTATTTAGTAGTGGTTAACAAGTAAATTTACTGTCAGCACCCTTATTTAAGCTGGTGTAAAGGGAATGCTATTTTAGCTCTCTGCCTAAGAGCTGAGGGTGATGTTAAGGCCATGCTTTACAGCTCCCTGTAAGAATTTCAATTTAACCCCCTTTTTTTTGGGGGGGGGGGGGGGGGGGGGGAAGAGGAAACTTCTCTATCCTATTGGGCATTTAAATTTAAAGGTTAAAGCTAGAACATTTCTATCATCCTTTTAGAGACCTTGAACATCTTTGTCAAAGGTAAATGCTGGAAGAGGCAACGTTAACCTTTGGTTTTGTGGTTTTAAGAAAAACAGATGTGGTCGAAGGTTAGCCTGGAAGAGGCAAAAATCAACCTTTTGTTTTGTGGTTTTAGAAAACCTAGCTGTCTTTGCCAATGGTTAAGCTTGAAGGCAAAGTTAACTTTTTGTTTTGTGGTTTTAGAAAACCTAGAATGTATTTGTGAAGGTTAAGCCTGGAGGAGGCAAAGTTAACCTTTTGTGTTGCAATTTTAGAAACTTTAATGCCTGTGCCAATGGTTAAACTTGAAGGCAAAGTTAACTTTTGTTTTGTGGTTTTAGAAAACCTAGAATGTATTTGTGAAGGTTAAGCCTGGAAGAGGCAAAGTTAACCTTTTGTGTTATGATTTTTAGAAACTTTTTCAAGGAACACAAGTTCCTCTGTGACATAATGGATAGGCTAATGCATGAGAATTAGCTCCATATCTTCTACCTTATTGAAGTTAAACATTCATAATGTGAGCAGAAGTTGCAACTTCATTAAGTGTTAAGTCAATTTGTCGCTCCAGAATAGGATTGATGTGTCACAGTAGGAGTACAATTCAGTTTTTGCCCAATCACTACCTTAAGGGGGCCTGCCGGCTAATGCCGTTTTTTAACGGCAGGACTTTGACATTCATACCACTTAATAAGGTGACTTGGGACATCTCCAAACCGCATATGATTTTCGCCTCTTGACCTTCGGTTTTGTGACGCCAGGGCAATTTATCCTGAAAATAACCATTTTTCAAATTCTATCTCCTCCCTTGATATTTAATATTAAGACCTGGGATTACTACCATATATAAACCTGATGTAGACCTCCAATCAAATGTAGAGTTTTTTTTTCTAAAAGTCATTTTTTGCTAGATATGAATTTTTCAATATGGTAAAAAAATAAACCCCATAAATCACGAGAAAAAAAAATTATAAAAAAAGACGAAACAAAAATTGGAAAAAAGGGCTCTATTTGATTGTTCTATAATGTCTTTCTGAGTTATATACCAAATTCCAATGTTATAGCTTTAAAACTAAGTGAGGAGATAGATTTTGAAGGTCAATAAGTATAGTTTTGAGATACAGTCGTTCAAAGTTTTCCTTCGTATTTCTATAAGGACAATGTTAATAAATAATGATTATTATGAATGTATATTTCTTTTTGTGTATTAATAAACCAAAAAACTATTTTATTTATCATAATTTAATCATAAATGATGATCCCTTTGCTCATATATCGTAGCCTGGGGCACTGCTTGAGGCAAGATGGGGCACTCCTTCCTATGTAACCCCCTCTCTCCCCTTCACTAACTCTGCTTATTACAGCGAATTTTCTTCTGTATGTTAGCGAGATGTTTTCCTTGTATTTCCTCTTTGGCATGATGACATTCTTGCCAAAACAAAGATAAACAAAAGTAAATGCAAGAAAATGTCAGAGGTGAAACTCGAATGTGTACTCTCTTTTTACAAAGATAATTTAATAAATCATGATTATTATGAATTTCATATTCCATTTTGGGTATTAAAAAACCAAAACTATGTTATTTATCATAAATGAAGATCTCTTTGCTCAAAGATCGTAGCCTTGGGCACAGTGTGACGTGTGCTGTCAGGCAAGAAGGGGGCGTTACTAGGCAACCCTCCCCTCTTTCTTCACTAACTACGCGTATATTATGATATTCTGTAATAATACTTGAGCAATTTTTCTTCGTCTGTATGTTAGCGAGATGTTTTCCTTGTCTTTTCCTCATTGGCATGATGAACTTCTTGCCGAAACATACATAAACATACGTAAAAGCAAGTGAATATCACGAGGTGAAACTCGTACGTGTAATCTACTTAAAGTCTGTGGTCCAACTGAGTACTGATTCATGGTTGAACCCAGATACTCGCTTCTGCGAGCCACGGAATCTCTACAGATGCCCTCATAATTTCTTTGCCAATAATTATCAAAATTTACGATAACAGATGAAATATTGCATTTTCTTGTACGGATGAATGTTTTAGGCTTATTGAGTTATGTTTACTAATTACCCTGTAACTACGAAAGTAAGAGGAATTTTGACGAAATATTTCGTATACGTATTCTCAATTGCCATATGAAGCTCCATGAATTTTTTCATGTCTTTGCATTTTTCGCCCTATATGGGTTCCGGCCGCCCCCGTTAAGTATACAGAATTGTGTTTTTGAAAACGGTAAAGCCCTTAAGGGGGCCGGCCAGCTAATGCCGTTTTTTAACGACTGGACTTTGACATTCATACCACTTAATAAGGTGACTTGGGACATCTCCAACCGCATTACCTGCATATTTTCGCCTCTGACCTTTGGTTTTGTGACGCCAGCGCAATTTATCCCGAAAACAACCATTTTTCAAATTGTATCTCCTCCCTTGATATTTAATATTAAGACCTGGGATTACTACCATTTATAGACCTGATGTAGACCTCCAATCAGATGGAGAGTTTTTTTTCTAAAAGTCATTTTTTGCTAGATATGAATTTTTCAATATGGTAAAAAAATAAACCCTATAAATCACGAGAAAAAAATTTATAAAAAAAAGACGAAACAAAAATTGGAAAAAAGGGCACTATTTGATTGTTCTATAATGTCTTTCTGAGTTATATACCAAATTCCAATACTATAGCTTTAAAACTAAGTGAGGAGATAGATTTTGAAGGTCAATAAGTATAGTTTTGAGATACGGGCGTTCAAAGTTTTCCTTCGTATTTCTATAAAGACAATGTTAATAAATAATGATTATTATGAATGTATATTTCTTTTTTGTGTATTAATAAACCAAAACTATTTTATTTATCATAATTTAATCATAAATAATGATCCCTTTGCTCATATATCGTAGCCTGGGGCACTGCTTGAGGCAAGATGGGGCACTCCTTCCTACGTAAACCCCTCTCTCCCCTTCACTAACTCAGCTTATTACAGCAAATTTTCTTCTGTATGTTAGTGAGATGTTTTCCTTGTATTTTCCTCTTTGGCATGATGACATTCTTGCCGAAACAAAGATAAACAAATGTAAATGCAAGAGAATGTCAGAGGTGAAACTCGAAGGTGTACTCTCTTTTTACAAAGATAATTTAATAAATCATGATTATTATGAATTTCATATCCATTTTGGGTATTAAAAAACCAAAACTATGTTATTTATCATAAATGAAGATCTCTTTGCTCAAAGATCGTAGCCTTGGGCACAGTGTGACGTGTGCTGTCAGGCAAGAAGGGGGCGTTACTAGGCAACCCT
This sequence comes from Macrobrachium nipponense, assembly GCF_015104395.2. Classification (NCBI taxonomy): domain Eukaryota; kingdom Metazoa; phylum Arthropoda; class Malacostraca; order Decapoda; family Palaemonidae; genus Macrobrachium; species Macrobrachium nipponense. The sequence continues at coordinate 38,058,577 of NC_061108.1, forward strand.
CCCCTCTTTCTTCACTAACTACGCGTATATTATGATATTCTGTAATAATACTTGAGCGATTTTTCTTTGTCTGTATATTAATGAGATGTTTTCCTTGTCTTTTCCTCATTGGCATGATGAACTTCTTGCCGAAACATACATAAACATACGTAAAAGCAAGCGAATGTCACGAGGTGAAACTCGAACGTGTAACCTACTTGAAGTCTATGGTCCTACTGATTCATGGTTGAACCAGAATTACCAGATACTCGCTTCTGCGAGCCACGGAATCTCTACAGATGCCATTTCTCACAATTTCTTTGCCAGTAATTATTAAAATTTACGATAACAGAAGAAATATTGCATTTTCTTGTACGGATGAATGTTTTAGGCTTATTGAGTTATGTTTACTAATTACCCTGTAACTACGAAAGTAAGAGGAATTTTGACGAAATATTTCGTATACGTATTCTCAATTGCCATATGAAGCTCCATGAATTTTTTCATGTCTTTGCATTTTTCGCCCTATACCACCATATATAGGGGTTCCGGCCGGCCCCCTTAATCCACTAATAGTAGTGGGTAGTCTTTTCCTGAACTGAAAAAGAGCTATTCTTTAGGCTCTTTTGTTTAAATCCCGGGTTTTAATATTTTGGGGAGCGTGAAGGTACAAATTTTGTATAGGGCTTATGGACCCAGGCACAGGGGTCCCTCATACCGCGTGCGTTTCATGCTGGCTGATTCGAAGCGGTTTTCTCCGCAAGGCTGCTCTTTGCTGCATACATATGAGAGCCTTGCTCCCTGAATGGAATCCAACTTCTGGTGGTAGTAAAACCCACCAAGGATTCCAGATCAGGTGAGAATGTTTTCGGTTTCGTATAAGAAACTTTTAGCTCGAATGGCTGAGCGGAATTTTGTCTAGCTGCACTACCCACCATCCTCTTAATGTGGGAATCAGCTAAATTTAACAGTAGGTAAGATTCATCTCAAATAATGTAAATTTTCATAATAAAATTTATTATTTGGATACTTACCTACTGTTAAAGTAGAGAGAGAGAGAGAGAGAGAGAGAGAGAGAGAGAGAGAGAGAGAGAGAGAGAGAGAGAGAGAGAGAGAGAGAGATAATTACTCCTTATGGTATCAAAAGATTGAAATGAATTTCTATAAGTAACACTTCTTCCCTTCCCACCCACAAATATACATATCTTTTCCAGAGAGAGAGAAAGAGAGGGCTGAATGAAGTATTAACTTGTCTATCTATCATCCTTTGGCAGAGAGAGAGAAAAAGAGAGAGAGACTCACTAGATGACAACAATCCCCTCCCCTTGCTGTCAGGTTTCTTGACATTTGTGACAGCTCCACTGTCGCCTCTCTCTCCGAGTCAGAAAGTTAAAAGATTGGGTTTTCCTTAATTCTTACATAATTTTGTAATTTATAAACTAAAATCTTACTAATTCACTATAGTATTTTCTTTAATGAATTGATATATTGCTGTTTACATTAATATTATTTGAAAATTAGTAAATCATTTATTTACTATACAAAAAACATACACCTTAGTAGTAAGAGGGGGAGAAATAATTATTTTTTGTTATTTAATATAATTTAATCTTATTAAACTTGATACAGTATTAGTCAGTGTTAATATTTGAAAATTAGTAAATCAGTTTTGTATTATAAAATTGTATTTAATCATGAAAATAACATCAAAATACACTAATTAGTGAATGTTTACTAACAGAAATACCCGCGAATTAGCAAGTTCTCCCGTGAATAACTTTTATATAGGTTTCGCAGAAAAATCCATGAATGAGTCCACAAATAAGGGTGGTCCACTGTATTATTCTAACTGGGTCAGCCCCTCCCCCTTTCTCCTTTAGCTTTCCTTTAACTTAAGCTCCCTTTCAAAAGTACATATGTTAAATTCTCTCTCTCTCTCTGGCACAGCAGTCTTTTTATTGGTATGTACTCAATACATTACTGTATTGGACTTTATGGTGTAATTTAGGATAACCTATGTGTATGTGTCTGTATGTAAGTAAATGAGAATCATGGTACGAAACACTTTACACATACTTTGGTGCCTCTGAGTGTATCTACAATTACCAAAAAATGAAAAAGCTAATTACCAGTTTTTCTAAATCATCAGGGACTAAGTTTCAGACATGATGTTTGTGGCTTGCTAGATTTTGTATAACATACCATAATGATTCTACACAAGTTCTGTACTAATCAAGATAATGCAGTAACAACCTTTACAATATTTGTACATTATTCATTCAAATTTTTTTGTAGTGAGTTTGACGAGTCAGTGCACAGATTCCTTGGATACTAAGGGCTAGAGTTGCCAAGATAGTATACTCTACTAGGTAAAATTTTGAAGTGAACATGGTATTCATATTAATTCTCTGAGAAATTCATATCTTAATCTTGATTTGATTTAACAGTTGCTGTAACATTCAAAGATTATAAAAATAAGTGGAAAAATTCAACCATAAGGTATGGTCACTTTTACTGTCTTGATATAGTCTCTACTTTGGAAGATAAATTTTTGTCAGAAAAACATTCACGGAAAAAGCTGTGTTAAGTAGAATTATATATTGCCTCAATTAACAAAATATCTACTGTACAGGGCAATACAAGATTTATTTATTGTGGAAAAATTACTAATGTACTGGGAGATATTTTAGTGTTGTGGCTAGTAACGCTGTGTTAGTTGTATAGGCTAACTCCAAACTGCTTGTAATGGGAGGTTAGCCAGAAGTTCTTTGAATTGACAGGCTATTTTAACCTTGATACAGATTTACATCTTATAACTAGCTTTTTAATGTCAAAGCCATTGAAGTGTGACAGCTGATATGTCAAGTAATTTCCAGTGACTTGTGTTTTCCTCCCCAAAATTCTTGGGCTCTTTACATATAGAGACCAGTCTAGAGGATTTAACTAGATTTGTTCACCCTTAGTCCTCAAAACATTCTCTGCCATTGACACCTGCCAACTTTCAAAATTTTGAAATACAAACATAAATCTATAGAAACTAAAACAATTACTATTACCAGTTATGATGATGCAATAATAGTCCTGTTCATAAAGGAAGATGAGGAAATATTGTCATGGTGATATGAAGTAGCACAACCAGCCAGCCACCCCCACTCTATCTTCCAGATCTCTATGAACAAATCCATGTGAGAAATTCCAGTTACAGGCAGTCCCCGGTTTACAGCATGGGTTCTGTTCCCGGCAGCATGTTGTAACCTGAAATATGCCATGAACATCATAATAATCGGAATAAATGGTGCTTACAACATATGGTGTTGTAAACCTGCTTATGTCGCGGTAAAATTAGATTAAAGGGAGCGCCAATGCTTTAAGGCCCCATTAGTGAGTAGATAATTGTTTCTACCACATGACTGAAGGGATTTGCTTCAAATTTTTACCACTTTCTCTACAGCTAGTAATAAAAATGATCTCATCAGGAAATATAGAAATTCGACCTCGAAGTTCATTTTTTGGCTGAAAAAAACATTTTGAAACTTTTCAAAAATAATATGCAACAGAGAAATTTTCATGCAAAAATTATTTTGCCAACAAAAAAAATCAAGACATAGATATACGTATACTACACTTTGTTAAAGTTTCATTGCTTTTGGTTCAGTCTTCTTGGTGAAATATGTACCTAAGCATTTAGTTTTGAAAAAAGCAAGTTTGAGAAAACAGCAAAAGAAAATAATTTTTGCTTATTTTGCCATATCTATGAAACTATGACAGTTAGAAAGTTGATTTCTTACACTAAAACTACTTCGTTATTTAATTAATAGAACTGTGCTCTTTCTTGATTCATATGTTCCCGAAAATTTGCATTTATGTGGAGTGCCAATGCCATAAGACCCCATTACGTACAAAGTAAATGACACTACCTAATGATTGAAGGTTATTCCCTTCTAATTTTTACCTCATATTATATTCTACAAACAATACAGAATAAACACAAGTCATGTTTCAGTCTTCTCGGAGATCAAAGCATTTAGGTTTTTTTAAAGTAACTTTTGAGGAAACAGCACAAAGATAATTTTGGATTAAAAAACTAGAAACAAGCAGGAATATTTGGTTTCCTAAAGCCAGTACGTATTCTGTATATCATTATAAGCTGTTTTTTTTTCTATGACATATCACTAGAGAAACAGATATTTTAATGGGGAGCAATTATTTTAATCAATTTTTTCCACATTTGTTTTTCATGGTTTTATTAGAATATGTTCACAGTACCATAGAAGTGATAAGCAAAGTTGTCCATGAACCAGCTTAAACATTTCTTTCAGCAATAATGTTTCAAGATATGTTTATTTGCACATAAAACAGTCCAAAATAGTGTACGTATATCTCAAACTTAGTCCAATCTAGGATCATTCATAGGCTCTTATGTTTTGTACAATCTGTCGTTCACAGTGCTGTATGAGCTATGAACAAAATTGTCCATGAACCAACCTAAACATTCTTTTATAGCAATAACATTTCTTTACATGTTTCTTTGTGCATAAAACAGTCCAAAACAGTGAATAACTTACTTTATCTTATCCTGAATTATTCATACAAATATTTTTACAATTCTTTTTCACAATTTGTGGTTCCTAGTGTCATATGAGCAATGAATGAAATTGTCAATAAACCAATCTAAAAATTTTGTTAGCATTATCGCTAGAGGACATGTTTATTTAGACATAAAACAGTTGAAAACTGTTAATAACTAAAATAAAATAATTCCATGAAATTTGGCTGTCAGTGCACCCCTTAACAGTGCCATGAGGCAAGCACCATAAATTCGCAACTGCCGTAACCCTGGGAGTGCTTGTACTTCAGACATATATGGTGCATTTAATTTGCATGGTATTTTCATATTCTAGAGTAATTTAGAAAGATTATGTGATTTTGGTAAAATGAATTAGGAAATTTGACGAACAAAACCTAATAAAAACTATTACTTAGCTTTTTTTGCCCATAGTACATACACACATGCACCATTTTAAGGTAAACTCCACACTTACTGTAGCCAATTGCAGTAGTTACACTTTCCTGGTATGCTAACAAGATAGATAAACTACAAAATATCCTACAATATGAAAAAAAGACCATGGACATCTTTGTGTTACAAAATATGTTGCCATTTACTTTGCCTCCCCACTCTGTGTGCTATACACATGCATTCATCATGTTATTATAGCTGATTACAGTGATTCTAATCTGGGTATGTATGCTCGAAGATATATAAAATACAAAGTATCAAGCAATCTAAAAATGAGACCTTAAATATCTTTGAGTCTCTTTCAACATATGTGATAAAACACTTCAAATTCACTGTCCTCCTCTGGTACAGCATTTTTATTGACATTCATCGCAGTGCAATTTAGTACTTGAGTCATATAGTATTACATTTATCTTTCAGCTTGTGTGTGCATTTATATAAATAGAGTTTGTCCAATTAGTGTATGAAATTTTTGTATTTTTTATTTAATACACTAAGGAGTAAGTTTTTAGCTATTGTCCAGGTTAATTTAATTTTTTAAGGCAAAGGAAAATGATGTTCTAGATGAAGGATGTACTGTAATGGACAAAATAAATTAAACTGATCATCTTGACAAAGCATCAACAAGAATTTTTCTAACTGGCATTTTTGATAAAAATTGAAGGAGCTATTTTTATTTTTTTTTTAATTTAATATTTCATCAGAGTGGTTCCAATCTAATGAGCATTAAGGCTGTATACCACACAGACTTTAATAGAGGCAAATTTTTATTCAAGTTAAATATATTCCAACAGGTAGTCCTGGCAAGCTTTCCTGACCTTGAATGCGGGTATGCCCGAGAGCTTTTTGTCCAGTGGGCTACCAATCCAAAAAATACCATAATACTAACATCCAGGTAAGGTTTGTTTGATATTACAGTATGATATTATAATGTACCATTTTTGTTTCAAGATGATTTGTGGTGTCACATGGCTTCTGTAATATTTTTCCATTGTTGATACGCAAACAAACCTTCGGTCTTAACAATAGGATAATTTCTAGTGCCCAGCTGGATCCAGTTGAATCACAGATGAAAGTGAGGAATCTTGTGAGATCTGGCAACGCGTGCGTATATTGGGTGAAGAGTGGTCAAGGACCATGCACCCACACCACAGCATCAGTCTTTCTTAAAACTGCCTGAATGAGGTTGTGGTTGACCTCTCTTGGCCTTTACCTGGTTCATTGCCCTTTTTTGCTGGTGTTTGAGTGTGTGTGCTGTTATTATGGCTTCTTCTGCTCCTTCTCGGCCTCGTTAACGTGTGTCCCCCGGAACTCCAGGTTTCGTGTTGTAGTAGGTGCCATTCTAACAGTTGTACAATAAAGAATCTCTGCACGGAAAGCCGTGCTTGACCTAGAGCACAGTGAAAGTTATTTTATAGTAAGAGGGAGCATCGTAGAGTTTCTACTCTTCCTTCATGGGAGGGTTTTTCTCTCCTCTTCCCAATGCTTCATCTCCTGCTGCTGTCACACCCCATGCTAGTGTTGTGCCTTTGTCCCCTTCCTTTTCATCCATCGATTCGTAGTTGGAAGTATCGGAAGGCCCTCAGGCTGATTTATGTAATGTCTGTCCCTCTTCCTCGGCAGTTAATTTGATTCCCGAGAGGGAGGAGGCTTTTTCATCAATGTCTTTCATTTAAGATTGGGCTACGGGGTCCACCTTCCTTGGAGGGGTTGTTGACGCACTTCTTGGATGCTCGCTACCCCACTCCTCATGCTGTCCAGGCCCTCCCCCCTCCTCTTGGCCTTGTCTTTGTTGGTAGCTGAGGTCAACCATGTTGTATTGTTCCGCGAGTGACGATTGCCGCTTCTTTGAGTCAGAGGGAAGCTGTAGCGTCATTTTGTATCCCTCCGCCATTTGCGTCTGCTTCCCTTTCGGATCAAGGGAAAGCCATGACGTCATCACCACTTATAGTGTCACTTCCATCGATGACGTCACTCCCAGTTGTCTCTGCTGTGCTGCCTCGCTCGTCTGTGTCGTCATCGTTTGCTGCCATGATGTCATCTCTGCCATCCGGTTTGCTGCATCTCCCTTCCAGGTTGTCAGCCCCTTCTCTTGCTGATCCGTCTGCGACTTTAAGCCGGGCGGTTCTTAAGAGATTGGACTGTTTTAGAAGGTAAGTTTGCTGCCATGTTGGCTTGAAGGACTGGAAGCAAGCGTGTTGCATGGCCCCCCGCCTCCTGCAAAGAGATTGTGTAAGGAGCCAGTGCCGTCTTCCTCTCCTCCCCCATCTCCGCCGTGTCAGCATATCAAGCGTTGGAAAGCTAAGGACTTTGCCAGTGCTGTCTTTCTCTCCTCCTGCATCTCCGCCGTGTCAGCGTATCATGCGTTGGAAAGCTAAGGACTTTGCCCTTCTTCATTTGCGAGTGTTGGTGTTACTGAGAGTGTTAGTGTTTCTTCCCCTGTGCAATCTGCAGTGGTTGCTTCATCCTCTGCATCAAGTCACGAGGGTTTTGCAACCTCCCACGTTCTTGCACGTTGCAGGTGCTTCCGTTTCTCCTTCTCCAGGGCATATTCATTGCCATAAGTATCTCAAGGCGCCTGTCAAGAGGTTGAAAGTTGTGAGCGTGGGGTTGGTGCAGCAGGAGTGTTTGCCTACCCCTCTCCCTGGCACTTCCAGGGGTTCAACTCCGAGGGATTCTCATTCTATCTCGAGTGTTTGGGATTCCTCACCTACGCGGCCATGTTAGAGAGTCATCTGTTGGGAGAGTGCGTAGTGATGTCCCTAGTGTTGTAGTTGGTTCATGGCAGGAGTTGGCACTTGGATCTAGCCCAGACAGATTAGTTGGTGTTTTGGGCTGTTTGGGTGCTGGTTCTTCTGTTAATTTATATGAGAAAGGCACTTAAGATAAGCCTGCACATCCTTCTCGTCGTCGGTCTCAGTTGCCGGAGCAGGAGGGAGACACGCAAGAGTTTTTGTCTTCCTTTACAGAAGTTGTCGATCTCATTCGTGGGTTCAACAATTTGGAGAGTAGGACTCAGGCTTGGTCACTTGCTGGGAGCTACACAGGATCGCTGTAGGGGCTCTGCCAAGTTGCTTACCCTGCCTCTCACGAGGCATAGGAAGTACTATGCTACGAACTCTGCATATTTGATGTTGCATCATCTTAACCCAGACGTCAATCTTCTGAAGCCAGGGTTTACTTGGAGCAGGTGAGGTCGATGGCTCAATCCTTGTCTCCACAGGATGCCTCAGCGTTGGAGTCTACAGCAGCCTCCATGTTTCAAACAGTTTCTTGGCTGGACTTCTGGTCGGCGGTCATTGCCAAGATAGCTTCTGACAGGTTCCCAGAGGGGTTGGTGAGTGTTCCCTCTCTTGCCAGTTTGTTGCAGTCCTGAGGCAAGGTGTTTTTGTATCTTGCTCACCTCAGTGTTAATTTATGGGCTACGCCTGATTAGAAGAGATGCGGCTTTATCCAGGATGGAAAGATCAGTTGACCCTGAGTCCTTGCTGGCATTGAGGACTGGAGATCTTTTGGAATCACAATTTCTGTTCCCTCAGACCGAGCTGGAGGATGTGATTGACCGATGCTGGGCTGACACCAAAGACAGATTAGTGCACCAGGCTGTGTCTAAGTCAGAGTCTCGTCCTCGGAGACGTCCAGCTCCTCCTCCCCCTGCCCAGCAGCAGTCACGAAGGTCGTCGCCTGGTAGGCCGTCAAGGAGTTTGGTTTCGGCGGGGCCTCCTTGTTCGTCCCAGCCTAGGTCAGACGACCAATTGTCCCTTTTGCTCCCGTTCCTTTAAGCTGAGAAGAGCCCCAAGGGGCAGAGGCATAGGGGCCGTCGATAGGTTAGGCGCCTCTCCCTCTCCTGTGCCACAGGTGGGGGGGGGGGGTTTGCCCGGTGGGCCATTGGGCCAAGTGACAGAGTTATGGGTAGTAGATGTCCTTTGGCTGGGGTATCTACTGCCATTCGACTTCTCTCCCCCATTCTTGGACAAGCCGCTGCTCAGGAGGGTGTATCCTCCAGATTCTCTGAAGTTCTAGGCTCTCCAGGAGGAAGTGCAGAAGATGCTGGACAAGGATGCTAGACAGTAATGTTAAGGACTCGATAGTGAGTAGTTTCGCCGATGACACAAGAATAAGTAGAGAAATTACTTGTGATGAAGATAGGAACGCGCTACAAAGAGACCTTAACAAAGTATATGATTGGGCAGAGGTAAATAGGATGGTATTTAACTCTGATAAATTTGAATCAATAAATTATGGAGACAGCAAAGGAAAGCTATATGCATATAGGGGACCTAATAATGAGACAACCACAAATAAGGAAGCAGTTAAAGACCTTGGTGTGATGATGAATAGGAACATGTTATGCAATGACCAATTAGCAATTCTATTGGCAAAATGTAAAGCAAAAATGGGAATGTTGTTATGGCACTTCAAAACAAGAAAAGCTGAACACATGATTATGCTTTATAAAACATATGTTCGTAGTTCACTTGAATATTGCAATATGATATGGTACCCACACTATCAAAAGGATATTGCACAAATAGAGAGTGTACAAAGGTCCTTTACAGCTAGAATAGAAGAAGTTAAGGATCTTGACTACTGGGAAAGACTACAATCCTTAAAATTATATAGTCTAGAAAGGAGAAGAGAACGCTACATGATAATTCAGGCATGGAAACAGATAGAAGGAATAGCCGAAAACATCATGGAGCTGAAAATATCAGAAAGAGCAAGCAGAGGTAGATTAACCCTCTTACGCCAAAGGGGTATAATAAAAATTGTCTCCCGTATGGCGGGGGGGTCTCGGAGTGAACACGGAAGCGGAAATTTTTTTTTCAAAAAGTCACAGCGCGCTTAGTTTTCAAGGTTAAGAGTTCATTTTTGGCTCCTTTTTTTGTCATTGCCTGAAGTTTAGTATGCAACCATCAAAAATGAAAAAATATCATTATCATATATAAATAATGCGATATATGATAGTGCAAAAACAAAATTTCATGTATAATTGTATTCAAATCGCGCTGGGAGCAAAACGGTTAAAGCTAATGAGGTAATTTTTTTCGTTGTATTGTACACTAAATTGCAATCATTTTGGTAAATAACACATTGAAAAACGATCAAAGCAACACAGAAAATATTATCACAAAATGATGCATGAATTCGTAACGTGCGGACTTAAAAAAATTTTTTTTTCAAAAATTCACCATAAATCTAAATATTGTTCTAGAGACATCCAATTTGTTTCAAAATGAAGATAAATAATTGAATATTACTATACTGTAAGAGTTTTAGCTTACAATTGCAGTTTTTGACCATTTCGGACGAGTTAAAGTTGACCGAATGTCAAAATTTTTATATATATTTTTTTATATACAAATATTTTAGGAGTGTCTGCTTCACAATCCAGGAAGCAGGATTTATATGGTTACTGTGACAATCATGGCTCACTGTATATGAGTCATGTAGGACTTTATCTAAACAAAATAGTTTCCAGTAAATTTAAATGTTTTTATGCTACATTATGTTAAGTTCATAAAAGTTGATAAGCTAATAAGATAAGCAAATAAATCCTAAGTTCCTGTACTTAAATGTGCCTTTTAAATCAATATTACTTTTTTTCAGAACTGGTCCAGACACTTTGGCTAGGAGACTCATCGATAATCCTTCTATAAGGACTTTCAAGTTGCTTGAGAAACGGAGAGTCAAGTTAGAGGGTGTAGAGCTTGATGAATATTATAGACAGCAAAGGGAGAAAGAACAGCATGAGCATAGAATTAAAATGGAGGAGTATGTAAATCCTAGTTGTTTGGAAGAACTCAAGTCCTCTAAACTCACATTTTGTTTTTATTTCTTGATATGTGTAAACAATGAATACGTAGGTATTGATGTCCTAACTATAAATTTTGTATATGGGACTAACCCAGTAATTATATAGCTAAGAGCTTTCTACCTACGTCAGCCTAACATTGTGGTTAGAATCCCCCGCCCATTGCTGGGGAGTATGTGTAGGTAACAACCTGGCAGAGAGCTTCAATTCATTTTCTGCTGGCTCCTGGTCAACATCGGTGGTTTTAGGGAGCCTTTTTTCCAACGGATTGTGTTGATGAATTTGGAGTTCACGGTGAAGTACTCTGGGTTGTTTTTGCATTAGCGCATTTTCAGTATGTCAGACTAGCACAACTAGTGTTAGGTTTTGTGCTGATTCACATATCAGATGTAGTAAATGTAGAGGCCAAGAGTACAAGAAAGAGAATACTTGTGCTGAATGTCATGATTGGGATGACAAGAAATGGAATATCTTTAGGTCTCATCAGGACAAAACGGATAAGGACAGAAAGAGGAAAGCAGCTGTTAGGGAAGAAAATAGATCTAGTTTAGGTAATGTTCAGTCTGCCTGATTGGTAGAGGATAACATGATTGTTTCACCTGTAATTCCTGTGGATACTCCAATTGTTTCTCCTCCTGCTCCTCTGTCACTAACTCCTATTCCAAGTTCACTTGCTCCCGATCCCAACACCATGACTAGCCTTGAGTTTAAATTTGATAAGAAGTTCAAATTTTTAGTAAGTGCAGTGATGGAACTTGGTGCTTCTGTTAAAGCCTTAAGGGAAAAAGGCAACCAAAGTGTTAGTGAAGTGCACAGTGATTGTGAAGAGGAGGTGGCTGTCCAGCCTGTCGGTGCTCCTAGACGGAGGTCACTGTCCTGCTCCCCCCCACTGTTGAGAAGACATACCAGAGGTCGAAGGGAGGCCGGTGGGGTTTGCCCCCAATCAGTCGCCCCCTCAGTTGAACCTGCTGGCGATTCCCAGGTGTCGACAGAGTGCCGTTGGAAAGGTGTTTCATTTGGTGTACATGATCTGTCATCGGAGTCAGACAGCTTGACTCCCAACAAGAGTCATTGTGAGCGATTTCAAGACATGTCGTGCCCCTCAAGAGACAGTTCATGGATGTAGATAAGTGTCCTCTTCCTTCTAAGAAGAAGAAAGAGGATGTCTTTAGTCCTTAACCTTCGTGCAGCTACGCAGTATCACCACCTGCTTCGTCGGCTCCCTGTTCCCAATCCGCTTGGGACAGTCCGGAATCCTTACCCGATATGGATTTACCTTGGACTCCTGGTCGTGATTTTCCAGTTACGATGCAACGCTCCCTTTCGGCCGAACAACCGACATCAGTTACGAGGCACCCACCTTCCCCGTCAGCCGAGCCAAGAGCGGTTTCACCCCACTCTGTCGTATTCTTCAGCTTCAGATCCTTCGCTCACTCCCCTGAAACGACAATTGGATGACATCATGTCTTTGTTGCAGAAAGTTCTTACCCCTTTGCAAGCAGAAGAAACAGGGTTATCACCTGTGTCTTCAGACAAGGAAGAGGAAGGAACAGGACTCAAATCCTTCGTCTGCTTATTCTACATTGTTAAGGTACTTTCTTGACAAATTCCTGGATTTTTTCTCGCCTGCAGCTCCAGAATCACTGGCTTCGACCTTTCTTATGAGCAAACTTGCTTTAGACAGCTTGTCACAACCCAAGTTGATACCCTCTTCGTCAGTGAAGAAAGTCTTGAGAGACGTGGACTCCTGGCTAGTGTTAAAAAGAAATATGGGTAAAGCTTCTTTCGCCGCACCTCCTGCCAAGCGGATTAAGAAGAGTCACCGTTTTTATGACACCAGAGAATCTCCTTCCCTGGGACTCTGCCTTCTTGCAGGGAGATTTCTCAGGCCTCATCAACTCTGCTAGGCGATCGGTTTTTTCTTCAGCCAAAGTTATGCTCTCATCACCAGAAGTGGATCACCTTACTAAGAGTATTTTCAAGGTATTAGAAGTAGATGGTTGCTCAGTACATTTTTTGCCAGTGGGCATTCCCCATACCACCTGCCATAGACATAGTCCTTGTAATGATCAGGACAAATTTGTTTGGTTCCCTGATATGTGGGAAATTTGTAGCATGCTTTTGGTAGCAAGCTTTAACGATGAAACTGCCCATTTTAGACTGTCTCGATGGGTCCCAGGATTTAGCAAAGGTGAGGAAGGGGCAGATTATACCTATCCAGAAGAACTCCGTCAGCATATATTTAACCCCAAATTCGGGCCGAAACCCAGTAATATAAGTCAACACTACTCCCCAGGTGCATCCTGTGGAGGAAATAGAGGAATCCTCACTTAGAGGAGAATTGTTTAAAGACTTTGAGGTAGATATTGATACCGAAAGAACCTTGCTGAACCCAGAAGGACCAGGGACACAGATGTCAAATAGCTATGGGGGGAAACATTGTAGAAGCAAGTCAATCCCCATGCAGCTTTCAGAAGCTAATCAGGATCCTTCCCCCAAAAGGGATATAATGATCCACCTGAACCCAATAGAAATGGCAGCAGTTTCAGAAGGTTATAGCAATCAGGACTTCTGCCCCCTGGGGAACAGACAGCTGCAGCTCAGCTGTAGATACACAATCAGGTTAGACAAGCTCCCCCAAAAGGGATACACAGTTTGCGGTATTAGGTCAGTTCCATAAGGAAATAATAAGTGACATCAAAGATGATTTTGTCGCCGAACGGCAACAGATAATGGACATACTGCATGATTCTGAACAAGATATTAAAGAAATCATCAGTAATGTTTACACCAAAATGTAAACGTCTTGCATCTTGCAATAGAATAGGGAGAGTTGAAACCAAATCTGCCGAAACAAGAGTTAAGAGTGCAAACCCAACTGGAACCAACAAAATGGCCGGTCCTGGTTATGAGTCTTATGACCAAAATTTAACAGACTCCAAATTCCTACTCTGATGCTTATAATCTTTGGCGAGATGCCTCAATATGTATTTTCTCTCAAGATGGTAAGTATCTTATTAATGAGGGAAAGACCTTGATAGAAGTAGTACATGTTGAATTTAGGGACAGAGCAGCATTTCCTAACACTGAATGGCTCCTGATACCACCTGTGCCAGACATGGAGAAACCTCAAAAGGAAACCATTCTCTTACGTGGCAATTAGGCATTGAGAACTGTAGATGAAACTCTTAATCAGGTAAATGGGAAATGGATTTATACTTCCATCATGAACAAAACTCAGGTTGCTCATCATGTACCACCAGCCTTCTGCCCCTTCAGATTTAAAACCATAAACCATGTGAAGGCACATTTTCAGAATTATGTAATAACTGGAAAGCATGAACCATTGGCAGAACTAAAACCATTTGGTTCGGTCATCCCAGTTTCAAAAAAATCCACTGAAGAATGGGGAACACTTCAACTTCCTTTTGATAGGAAATAGCTCCTGCTATATATTGCAACTCAGCAATTTGGTACTCCAATGAAAAGGATTTCAGAGGGAACATCAGCATCAGAGTTTCGTGCTAGGATCAACCTCCTTAGTGTCTTAACCACTTCCTCATTGTTAGAAGTAGCCACAAAAAGGCTTCCAGAAGAATCTAGGATAATCTGTGTTGTTGTGGTTAAAAGCCTTATGAGAACATTATGGGAAGCTCACGATGACTTTTTAGACTGGCGCATAAAAGTGTAAATGGAGGTACAGGGAAACTCCAACAAGTCACTTCCCAATGTGACTGCTTTATTACAGTCTAATGCCTTCTGCCGAGACCTGTTTAAGTGAGTCTATGTGACTCAAGTAAAGAGCAAGCACGTCAACAAAATTGCAGTGTATGCTCTACTAGGAAAAGACTTCAGGAAACCAAAAACTAGAAATTTCCCCTTTCCCAATCCAAAAAAGGCACGCTTTGATAAAAAATAATCATATAGGCCTTCTTTCACTTCCAATAGCTCTCCTCATATGCAGATAGGTAGTTAAAAGGGACAGCTCCCTCAAAAGGGACAACAACCTGCTCAGCAAAAAGTGTATCCTTTTCACAAGGTCCAAAATCTGGGTTATAAAGGAAAAGCAACACCTGGAATGCCCATTAAAGGAAAAGGCAGAGGAAAGGGGGGGATCCCAATAGGAATTGTTTGGTCAGGGGTCGGCTTCAGAAATATCACAAGGAATGGAAGTCTTCTTCTTGGGGACTGGGGTGGAAATGGTCTCA
This sequence comes from Macrobrachium nipponense, assembly GCF_015104395.2. Lineage (NCBI taxonomy): Eukaryota > Metazoa > Arthropoda > Malacostraca > Decapoda > Palaemonidae > Macrobrachium > Macrobrachium nipponense. The sequence continues at coordinate 38,073,599 of NC_061108.1, forward strand.
CCCCCCTCCACCTTTGAAAGAGTTCTTTCAAAAACTGGGCCCCTCTGTGAAAGATTATGTACAGAAGGCCCTCTTAAAAGGAGCCATAGAGAAACATTCTTACGTTCGTCACCAAGCATGCCTCTTCATTGTTCTCATAAAGGATTCTTCAGAATGAAGGGTGATCCTTGATCTGTTGACGTCGAACAAACACATTGTTTTCCAGAAGTTTCTAATGACTACCATATCCCAATTACGTTCTGTCATCCCAATAAATGTATTGCAGCTGGCAGACTTATTCCTTTATTTAAGGAATACGAGGAAGCTAACGTCAACCACTATTAAAGGACATAAATCTATGCGAAGTTCAGTCTGTAGACACAGAGGACTAGACCTTTCAAATAACCAAGATTCAAGTGACCTAATTTGTTCCTTTGACATGTCGAAAGTTACATCGAAACTAACACAAAAGACACTTTTCTTAGTAGCATTGGTAACAGCTAAATGTCTCTGCGAGACTCAGCTGATGGATAAGAGAATACGGTTCAATCAAGGAGATGCAGTGTGGTCCCTTTCTCTGCCCTTTCTTGCCAAGAATGAGAATGCACCTGCACCTTGGCCTCTATCATTCATCATAATTTGATGGATATCCTCGGGCCAGAGGAAGAAGAGAGGCCATTTCCCTCTTCTTGAGAAGCCTTATCTGCCAAGCCCATTCGCAGATTCAAGATTACTCTCTCCCTCATTTGAAAGACAAAGCACATGAGATTTGATCAGTAGCCACTTTGTTAACCTTCTGCCACAGCATATCTTTGGCTTCAATTCTGCAGATGACCTTTTGGAGGTCAAAGTCAGTCTTCGCCTCACATTATCTAAAGGACATCGAAACAATGTTTGAAAATTGTTATACTTTAGGACCTATCTCCGTGGCTGACATGATATTAGGAGAAAAGGCGTAGGGGACTATCTGTCCCTTATACTAATATCTTCTCGCTTTGGGTTAAGATGTTGAGGTTTTTGGTAAGCCTGGGGTTACAATGTACCCGGAGTACCCTTCAGTTCTTATTTTGGTGGATGAGATTGTGGTTTTTTAATCTGGTGCTGGTGTCAGTGTTGTTTTTTTCTGGTTTTTGCACCTAGGGCAAGGTCAATGTTGTCTTCTTTGTCGTCTCATCAGTATACTACCATGAAACCAAAGTCCTCACTAAGTAGAAGTTACTCATGGCCAATATTGCCAAGTCTTCTACAACTTGAAGAGAGAGTAATAACCTGCAGCTACTCTTCTCAAAGTAAGGTACAATAAGCATTCGTGCAATAGTAGCAATTATCTATTTCAAGCCATTATCATTTCTATAATGTTTTGGAGTAGTTAATCCATGATTCCCACCTCCTTTTAACGTGGAATAAACTATGTAAAGGCTTGGTAAGTTACTTGTGTAAAAATGACACTTTTATGATGAAACTAAGTTTTACACAATATAAACTTACCAAGCAGTTATATAAACAAAGCACTCCCTCCTCCCCCCAGATGGATGTGTTTTTGGACAAAAACGAATTGGGAGGTTCTGCTAAATTGTACCTGGCTATCCCGAAAGTGGGGGGCTCCCATTTACCTACACCAGAGATGGTTGCGCCACCACAAAATTTGAATTTTGAACTGCCGAGGTAGGAAGCTTTCAGCTATATAACTTCTTGGTAAGTGTTATGTAAAACTTAGTTTTATCATAACAATGTCATAACATGGTAAAATTAGCATAGTTTTAAGAATGTCTTGGGAAAGAAACCCTTCACATTATTGGAAATATTCACTTTCAACTTCCCATGGAAGGTACAGAAAATTTGTCAGAATTTTTTTTATACCAGTACATTTACCCTTTCCATTGATGTGTGTTTTTTAAATTGGCCAAGTTTAAAGTTTGCCCAGTTTTGGGTTGTTCTTAATATAGATTTTAGCTTAGCCTGTTACGGTTAAAACGTAGCGTTAGAGGTGTAAATTAATCATGTATATTTATCATATCAATGTAAATTAACCTCCCTTTTTTTTACTTTTTTCTTCAGAGTTGAATCATCAAGTGACAGTGAAGGCGAAGAAGGTTTAGAAGCTGGAAAACATGATATTATTGTTTTGTATGAAAAAGCAGGGACACACAGTATGTTTAGAAGTCGAAAACACCATCCTATGTTTCCTTTCCATGAAGAGAAGGTGAAGTTAACAAATAACTTAATTGCCGTAGTATATACTTTATATTTTACTGATGATATTAAATAGTGAAAGCCCTTCTCACTATTAGTTAAATAGCTGAGGTTAAATATGTTATAAAAACTTTTCACACAACAAGTCATCACTTACAAGGGAAAATTTAAAACTTACATACATCAGAAACCCATTACTTATGGACAGCCTTTTGTCATGCAAAATTCTCAGACTCTTACAGAAAAAAATACTGCTTATCTTGATAAGTTATAATGATGCATTTTGTTTCCTTTGATTCCCAGTTGCTATCTTGTAGAAGATATACGTAATTCAAGATATTACTAGCATTTATAGAATTATTTCAGATGGTCTTCAGATATTTATTTCTCCATTTTTTACTAATCTTTTTGGTGTCATTGATTTAGTTTTGTTTATTTTTGGTAAATGATTTTTATCTCAATGACCTTTGATAACACAACACCAAGGAACTTCTTAAATCAGTCAGCTGGGTTTAGACTTTATTGGATAATTAAGGATTGCAATTTCATTTCATCTCTTCTGCATTTTCATCCACGTAACATTTTATTCATTATCTCTTGCATATTGTGTATTGTTGGAAATTTTTTCTATTTTCCCTCATCTTATATTTTATCTTCCTTTTCTCTTCCCCACATTTGTTCAGTAGCTGGCGATCCAAGCCTCAATGTGCATGTTGTCCTCCTCATACCCATGTAGGTTAGTTATCCCTTGTTTAGTTGCAGCGCTTTTAATTGAATCCTTTTGTGGTGCAATGCTTAGGCTTGTTTATTGTCAGGATTGTAGCTGTCTTAATTGAAATTTGTTGACTTTCCTTAAAAATAACCCAGGAGATTAAGAATTGTATTCAAACAGCTGGGACAGTCCTTGAATGTCAGTATAGATTTAAATATTTTTTCTGATCACTCATGTAGGAAGGGGTGACCTCTCTTCCCCGTCCTCTACTTATGTCATTAAGAACTAGTTAGTCTTTGAGGAACTTTTAACCCTCTTACGCCGATTGGACGTATTAAACATCGAGATAAATTGTCTCCCGGGTGCCGATTGGACGTATTAAGCGTCGACATAAAAAAGTTTTTTTAAAAAAATTTGCGGAAAAATACTTAGGCCTCTACCAGCCGAAAACTTTTGAATCACGCGCCATGGGGGATGCTGGGAGCTCAAGGATCAAGGTGTTGTTTTGTTTACAATCGTTACGCAGGCGCGCAAGCGCGAATTTCTTTCTTATCGCACTAAAAAGTATCAGTGACACATCTCAGAAATTATTTCGTCACTTTGACATAATTTTTGCACCATTTTAAATTAGCCGTTACATGGAGTATTATATATGAAAATGTGCGCAATTTCATGTAGAATACAATACTCATGATTGTAGCTTTTATCAGTTTTGAAATATTTTCATATAAATAACGATAAGTGCCAAAATTTCAACCTTCGGCCAACTTTGACTCTACCGAAATGGTAGAAAAACGCAATTGTAAGCTAAAACTCATATATTCTAGTAATATTCAATCATTTACCTTCATTTTGCAACAAATTGGACGTCTCTAGCACAATATTTCGATTTATGGTGAACTTATGAAAAAAGGGATTTTGACGTAGGAAAAATCTATTTCTGGGCGAGGAAAGCCGTGTTTTTCCTTACGTCCGCGTGGTAACTCTTCCGATAAATTTTTTTGTGCGATTGTCGTAATGCTTGCACCATTTTAAATTTGCCATTACATAAAGTTTTATGTATGGAAATGTGCGCAATTTCATGCACAATACAACTAAAAAACAACCCATGGTTGTAGCTTTTATCAGTGTTGAAATATTTTCATAAATAACGATAAGTGCCAAAATATCAACCTTCGGTCAACTTTGACTCTACCGAAATGGTCAAAAAACGCAATTGTAAGCTAAAACTCTTATATTCTAGTAATATTCGATCATTTACCTTCATTTTGCAACAAATTGGAAGTCTCTAGCACAATATTTCGATTTATGGTGAATTTATGAAAAAAAAAATTCCTTACATCCACGCGGTAACTCTTCCGAAAAAAAATCAAATTTTTTCGTGCAATTGTCGTAATGTTTACTCCATTTTGAATTAGCCGTTACATAAAGTTTTATATATGAAAATGTGTGCAATTTCATGTAGAATACAACCAAAAATAATTGAAGGTTGTAGCTTTTCTCAATTTTGAAATATTTGCATATAAGTCACGATAAATAGAAAAAAAAACCACGTTCGGTCAACTTGACTCTACCGAAACTGTCAAAAAACGCAATTGTAAGCTAAAACTTACAGTCTAGTAATATTCAGTCATTTATCTTCATTTTGAAACAAATTCGAAGTCTCTAGCACAATATTTAGATTTATGGTGAATTTTTAGATAAAACTCCTTCCCTCCGCTCGCAGATTCTCCGCCGCAAATCTCCGAAATGCGTACATCGCATTATCGTTTATATGTATGCTCGTTTCTTATTAGGCGTTTCATAGAGTTTTATATATGAAAATTTTGCGCAATTTTGATGTAAAATACAACTAAAAAATAATTCGAAGGTTGTAGCTTTTCTCATTTTTAAAATATTTGCATATAAAAAAAATATATAAAAAAAATTCTACATTCGGTCAAATTTAACTCGTCAGAAATGGTAAAAAACTGCAATTGTAAGCTAAAACTCTTACAGTATAGTAATATTCAATCATTTATCTTCATTTTGAAACAAATTGGAAGTCTCTAGAACAATATTTAGATTTATGGTGAATTTTTGAAAAAAAAAAAAAAAGTTTACGTTTTTCACGCGTTACAAATTCATGCATCATTTTGTGATAATATTTTCTCTGTGTTGCTTTGATCGTTTTACAATGTGTTATATACCAAAATGATTGCAATTTAGTGTACAATACAACGAAAAAAATTAACTCGTTAGCTTTAACCGTTTTGCTCACAGCGCAATTTGAATACAATTATATATGAAATTTTGTTTTCGCGCTATCATATATCGCATTATTTATATATGATAATGATATTTTTTTCATTTCTGATGGTTGCATACTAAACTTCAGGCAATGACAAAAAAAAGGAGCCAAAAATGAACTCTTAATCTTGAAAACTAAGCGCGCTGTGATTTTTTGAAAAAAATATTTTTTCCGCTTCGCCGCTCATTCCGTGAACGCCTTGACATACGGGAGACGATTTTCATATGCCCCTTCGGCGTAAGAGGGTTAATTGTGTAATTTCATGTATGACTTAGAACATGAGTATTAAAGATTGTTCTGTGGTCCTGTATATCATCCCTTCTCTCCACAGACCATTGATAATGAGTTTTTTCAAGGTACTCATCAAGACTGTTTTTGTCAACAGGTTGGGTAAAATGACTCTTCTAAGAACACAGTCCCATTCTAGTGGAGGCCTATCTTTTCAAGAATTAATGAGACTATTTCAGATGAGGAAGCTTGGGTAAAAATCATTAATTTAGGTCAGAGTGATCTTTACTTCCCATCTTTTCAAGAAAAATCTTGATACTTCCCATCTTTTCAAGAGAAATCTTTATAATGATTGTCTTAATGGCAAGCCACTTAGTTTTCATCTTAGAGACAGTCCTTGCTAGGCACCTGGTTTAGAGGCGCCAGACCATTTTACTACTATTTATCTAAGAGCTGTTCCTTTCAAGTTCATAGGTTCTTATTGTTTAGGTCCAGTGGTGGCATCAAGTCAAGAGATACCTATTTTGGTTGGTGATGTGAGATCACTGTCGTCATCTTCAAGATATTAACCTTTATACTTCAATACTGTATACAGTTGACCCCTGCTGTTCGCGGACTCGCCTATTCGCAGATTTTTCCATGGACTATTTATACCCATTATTGTGGAAAATTCATTTTTTGACTGACAAATATTCACAAATTTCTGGATTTTCATATAATTTTGGTGTTGAAATGCACTTTTTGGGATAAAACTATTAAAATACTTAGGTATAAGCATTTTTAGAGGGTTTTTGTGTTTTAACCATCAAAATACGTACTGTTCCACTATCATGGTCTTGTTCAAAATTGGTATCCTGTTTTGTATTTGAAATTCTTTGGTGGATTGCTACATCATTACAGTAGTACCTCATACTTCGAACTTAATCTGTTCCAGTAGGCTGTTCGAAGTACGATTTGTTCAAAAAATTAAACAAATATCCCCATAAGAAATAAAGGTAATCAGGATAATTCGTTCCAGCCAACCCAAAAAGTCCCCCTTTTCACATTTTTTCTATTAATGTGTTTGGAAGTTGAATTAAGAGTGTAAAGTAATGAACCAGTACGTTATATGAAGTAAAATTTTCTCAATTTTATTTTTCTATGTCCTATTTACAAAGTGTTTGGTAAAATCAGTTTTATTCACATATTAGGTACTAAGACAGTCAAAGGAATCGATAGTGTGTGTGTCTGAGAGAGAGAGAGAGAGAGAGAGAGTAATTGGTGTGTTTACACTTGGATCTTTAGTGTACAAGAAGGATTAATTATGCCACAGCACATCAACTTACTGTTGGCAAATGGCAGACTGTTAAAACAAACATGAGGATTTTGCAAACAAATAAGTAATAAGTCTAGAATGCAAGAAAAGGAAAGAGAGATAAAATAACTTTTCACAAGAAAGCCGTTTCAACAAACAATCAAAGGCATGCAGAAGCTGAAAGCGACGCCAGTTTGTTTATCACAGAGCAGAGTTACTTGTACAGTAGTAATGTATCATTACAAGCATTTATCACCAGATTGGTATTTTACCATAAAAAAAAATAAAAGTGATTTGGGAAAGTCGAGTGTAAGTGAAAGAAATGGGTGAATAATCATCCCAGATCAGCTAAATCAGTGGGAAGCAGAGCCATTCCTCTCTCTCTCTCTCTCTCTCTCTCTCTCTCTCTCTCTCTCTCTCTCTCTCTCTCTCTCTCTCTCTCTCTCTCTCTCTCTCAGTGCACAGAACACTGACTCGAGCAAGCTTTTTTTTTCTATTTACTGTATGCATTTGTTTTCATACTTTATCATTATGTTAAATTTATTGTGAAATAATTTTATTTTTTATGTGTATTGGTATTGCTTTTACATACATATTATAGTAAAGATTTTACTGTCCCTCTACCTCAAGTTAGCTGTGTATCACTGCAATGACAAATAATTTTCACCCGATATATGCACGCATTGCCAGATCTCACAAGCTTCCTTGCTTTTCATCTGCAATTTAACTGGATCCAGCTAGGCGCTAGAAAATTATCCTATTGTTAAGACCTCAGGTTTGTAGCTATGAAAAATTTGTCATTTTACTTTAGGGTCTATTGCTATCTCTACTGTTCATTCACCTCTGTTTTATGCAAGAACAAAGTTAATATCGTAAATTATGGAGGAGCTTTGATAACTAGTTGTAAATGCATTAACCAACCAAGAGGAAGAATTCTGTTTTTCTCTGGAAGTGTCTTGGATTTTTGCACATGGCATAGAAGGCTATGTATACTTATGGGTTCGTCTTGATAACATTGATATTAATGAATTAAATATTTCTAAACTTTTACAGGTTCGAAGTGATGATTATGGAGAATTTATTAATTTGGATGACTATGATATTGCAGCAATGAGAGAAGAAAATAAAGAAAATTTAGAATTACAGATGCCCTATGAAGAGGAAGAGATCATGGGTATGTGTGACTTTTAGCTGAAACAGACATAATAGAGTTATGGTTTTTTGACTAAAGGTCCTGTAAATGTACAGACTAAATATAGATGAAAAAATGTATCTCTTCTTCGTTTATACAGATCTTTCTAAATTATATTTTCTTCTCTCCCCACACTTTCAAATTAATTATAATAATAATAATACTTCATTGACAAAAATGACAGTTCCTATGCTTTTGAGCTTATACTGTGACTTCTCAACTTGGTGTATAAGTTTCTACATTTCAGAATGTAAACCATAAAGCAGCAGACTAAATTTCATTTACTATTATCCTGACAATCTGGTAGTCAATTATACCATTAACAAAGTTTAAATGACACCAAGAGTACATACATGATAGTATTTTTATACCAGAAAAGTGGTTTACAAAGAAGAAAGAGAATTTTTTATTCAATGACCACAACTGGGGAGCTCTTCTGTTGGATGTGAGTCTTCCTTAGTGATAGAAGAGCTGATTGGCTAGCACCAAGGAGTCGTGCTCACAGGGCTCGCAACTCTAGTAGGAGTGTGGCTGTTACATTATCTCAGGCAACCCATCTTATTCTCTTTATAAAGTTCAAAAGGAGGAGCATACTTGGTTAATATTAAATGTGGGTTTCCACCAAATAACAAGGGCCTCCTTGCAGCAAATGGTGGCTATAGTCCATGTTGTCATTGAATTTTGTGGTGTTTCTCATGACCTGTTGACTTTTGATGTTGTGTATAGTTCCCATGTGCATTGTTGGAATTACCATACTTTCTTGCAGGCAGATGTAAATTTTCTTGTAGGGTCCACTATAGCATCTACTTCAATAGGGGTTACATGAGCCTGAATGATGCTTTTCAGGGCAATCTTATCCTTCTTGTAGTTTGTAAAAAAAATTTTATGGTCCTCATACCTTCAAGGGGTACACAGCTCTCCTTTTGGCACCCTTTGTTGATGGCACTCCCTGACACCCTTGTGAGAATACCACTATCAACCTCTGTCGGGCACTGTACTGAAGTTCTTCAGAGGTGGCAATCCCGTATAAGCAGAGGGAGTGTTTTTAACCAATGTTTCAAATTTTTCAGGGCATTCTCTATCACTGGTGAGACAGAACCAATGTCGTTCGGTTTTATATGGACTTGTGTCTGGTCTGGAAGCCCTGGGAAGTGATGGTAATACAGATGTCTCAAAGGGGTGGTATTGTCAATAACTCTCTGGCATGTGAAGTGAAAACCTCTGGCATGTGAAGTGAAAAACTGATTCTCTGAATGTCCAAGGAGTCTTCAGCTCTTCCTCATTAGCAATATAGACAAATGGGATCTTGCTGAAGACATGCTGCTTGATAATTCTCATATAGAAGTTGATGCACTGCACATCAAAGGGGGTCCAACTCTGCCTCTACTACAAGGAGGCCCTTTCTATTCTTCCTCCTAACCAGTATCATGAGAACAATGAGGTACACCCCCTAGATAATGCAACAGCTGCCCTCCTTTTCCAGCAGTGAGCCTAGCAAGCAAAACCCTTGGCACTAGCCAGACTCACAGCCAATGGGAGAGCTCTCTGGCTGTGATCATCAAATAAAAAATTACCCCTCTTCTTTGTAAACCCATTTTCAGGTATAAATACCATATATGTACTCCTGGTGCCCTTCACTTTGAAAATAGAAGCGTGGACTACCGAAATATCAAAATAATAAATGAACTTCGGTCAGCTGCTTTATGATGAACCTGCTGAAATAAAGCAACATATACAGTTACCTCTCAATTAATGTGAGGGTTATGTTCCTGGAGAGCTCGTGTTAATTAAAAATGCGTTGTTTAATCATTTTTCCCATAAGAAATAACAGTGATAAGGGCGGTTATGTTCTTGGACTTATGGAATTCTGTACTTTTTTGCTAAGTACAACCGAATTGGATAACAGCAACATCCGTTTGGCTTGGATTTCAACCATCATACGGTAGTAAACAATTGCTGTAGTTATGTTATAAACAACATTATGTAGAATAGGTCTGATATATTTTTATGTAATAACTTTATTTGCTATAGATCAAAGATCAGCAAGGAAATATGCTGTTAAGTTTAAACCAAATTGTAGCAGCAGCTTAGCAGGCTGTTCAAGCTGCTAATGACTGTTATCATGTATCGGCAACAATGATAAAACTCCTGTAAAGTTATGCCATCAAACACAACTGTAGATAAAATCAAGAGGAAATAATTTTAATCAAAACTACTGGGCTTGAAACAATAAATTTTACTGTTATTTTCACACCAATAAAAGATAAATAACGTTGTGGCGGGATCACAAAAAAATAAGTAAACTCCCCACAGTTATGTTAATCTACCTTCCCCTTAATGTTACCTTTAACCTACAGGACAGTTGGTTCAATTAAATACCAAACACACAAAACACAAACAGGTACTCACCTCTGGCTTCTGATACTCAGGGCTAGGCTGTGCTGTCCACTGGATATAGGCTATAGGCTAGCCGACACACAACCACTGCTGACAACCAAACACAAACCAACCACCTGAGACCCACAACCCGACAAATCACTGCAGACAAACACCAACAGCCGGAAAGAACACGACAACCACACGACTTCCCCCAGCACAATAACCCGCCAAAACCAACACTGCCCCAAACACCACTCACAGACACCGAAAATGCACCACAAACCACTTCAACCTCACCACAACCAGACAGACACACGCACAACAACTTCACCACCCAAAAATCTGTCAAATAACACCAAAACAACTAAACACCAAAGGATAACTGCTGCCAAAACCGACACTAACTTCACCAGACGCCTCACTGCTTACGACTCTCGTAACAGACTTCCACTGACTTACTAAAGAGCGCCACAACAGACATGCTTCCGACCGCCATTCATTCTTCCACCAATCTCTCTCTCTCTCTCTCTCACACAACCTTTGGAGATGTTGTCAAATATAAACTATCATTACTCCTCCATAACATAAGGCTTATATTATGATGAAATCAAGTGAAAATAGCAAATGGAATCACATCTCTTTTTTTTCACACAAACATGCTCCTAACACAAAAATAATTTAGTTCACAAGTCATAGTTCGACTTAAAAATTTGTTGTATAACGAAAAATTACCTTGTCTTATTTACGTAAAATGTCTAGATATTTGTTTATGCTGACTAGAAGCAAGAAAGTTCGCACAGAGAGGAGTTAAATATGGCGAAATAAACTCTTATTTGCCATCAGCTGATTTCCAAACCAAAACATTGACTGCAGTTATTATTATATAATAATACAATTATATGAGAAAACATACAATATTGGTGGATACAGTGAAATAATATATAAATTTTGGTAATTATACGTACCCATCAGCAGCCTGACATTGCTCAATTATGCTGATGTCAGAACGAAGCTGTCCAATTTTTATTTATTTAATTTTTTTGTACTGAATTGTCATAAGCCAGTATGATTTGAACCCAGAGAATTAGCTGAAATTAATAATTACTATACCGTATAATTATAAAGTACGTATACTGTGCAGTGTAGGCTAGGCTACCCTATATATAAAGATGGTACTGATTACCCTAGTGTAGGATAGGCTATATTAGAGATAAGATTTTTGTACATGAACTTCCCTGCCAGATATATACTTAGCTATAGTCTCCGACGTTCCCGACAGAATTTCAAATCTCGCGGCACACGCGACAGGTAGGTCAGGTGGTCTACCTTACCCGCCGCTGGGTGGCGGGTGTATGAACCAATCTATCTCTCCAGCCAGATTTTTTTCTGTCGCTGAAGCGATAACAACTGTTGTCGTTTCATTCCGATAGATTCTTCATTTCTCGCTTGCCTGGAGATTGATTTGGACTTTTTGGTGACGTATTCGCTCTATTTTGGCTTGGCATACGCTGATTGTGGACCGTTATTGACTTTGCGCTGGATTTTCCTGTAGAATGTCTGATTTTGATTCTGTTTCCAAAACTCCGGTTTTGTTTAGAGTATGTTTGACTGATGGATGTAAGGTGAGGTTACCGAAAGCTGCGGTTGACCCTCACACTATCTGTGTTAAATGTAGGGGGAATGAATGTTCGTTTAGTAACGCGTGTCAAGAGAGTGAGGTTTTGAACGAAGATGAATATAAGGCTCTTTCTTCTTATATTAGGAAACTTGAAAGGGATAGGGTACGTAAAGCTTCTTCCAGGAGTTCGAGCAGGTCGAGAATGAGTGAGAATGAAACTAACATTAATGTAGTTTTAGAACCTTCCTCCCAGGTCTCAGCTCCTGCTCCCCGCACCGAAGCCGTAGATTCGTCTTCGGAGGCGGCGGCCTCAAAAGCTTCCTTGTGTTCTAAGGAAGACAAGAATCTTCGTACTGATCAAGGTAAGAGTGTCAGTGATGATAAGTGCAGTGTACCCAGTGATGTGGAGGGTGCGTCTGACCGGGTCCTTAGTGCCTCCAGGCCTAGACCTCTTCCAGACTCCCAGTTCCAGTGGAGGAGGAAAGTCGAAAGCCGCAGGAGGGCTAGGGAGAGCCCCCACCGGTCAGGAGGCGTCCCCTCGGCAGATCCTGAAGTTCGCTCCCAGGCTGCCTGGATCGTAAGAAGAAGGATATTCTTCGTCAGTGTTTTTCGTCGTCCTCTTCTCCTTCGCCGAAGCGTGGTTGGAGCTCTAAGGAGGCGTCACGCCCGTTGAAGAGGGCTGCGGAGGCTCGCTCCCTTCAGTACGTTAGCGTCCAGCCCAGAAGACTTTTCTGATGTAGCTTCCTTGCAAGCAAAGAAGCCTAGGAGATCCTGTGATCGCCCTCCTTCTCCCGCTCCTCGCGCTGAGCTTGCTTCGGAAGAAGTTCCTGGGGACTAAACCTTCTCGAGTGCTAGCGGGCCTACAAGCTCAGATCACAGCCTTGGCGGACTCCTTGGCATCGAGATCACGTAGAAGGAAGGATTTGTCTCTCCCTATCAAGAGATCGAGGCGCTTTTCGTCGGAAGAGCGCTCTCCTTGTAATCGGCGATCTCCTTCTTTTGAGGATACTTCTACACATCGTAGGATTTCACGAGAGGAACACCACTCCCGCTCGGAGGTGTCGAGGCGCCATTCGTCGGATAGGCGCTCATTGGACTATGAAGATATTTCCCCAGATCGGATTCCTGCCTCAGGTAGACGCTCCGCCCCTTCTGTTTCTCCTTCTTCTAGAGTTCGTGCAAGAAGAGAGAGTCGCTCAAGCCATAGAAGACTTATTTCGTCGTCTCCGTCTCGTCTTTCTTCTCCTCGCCTTCTCAGAGACCCTAGGGAATGCCCTTCTGAAAGTAGGCGACTTCTCCTTCCGACTACTGTCGTCGGACGTCGGATACCGTGACTTGTAGGCGCTCATCGCATGGAGTTCGCTCCTCCCCTGTAAGACATCAAGAGTCTAGTAGGAGCCCTGCGCCTGGTAGGCGTCCTTCTTTTAGTAGCTGTTTTCCTGGAGAAAGGCGCCTTGATCCTCGTTTGCTTCGTTCTCCTAGTAGGCACTCTTTGTTCTCGAGGCTCCCTACTCCTGATCGGTCCCCTCTTGCTAAGAAGTCAAGAACGCCTCAAGCGCCCTGCTTCTGTTAGGCGCTCGGAGCCTTACAGACGTTCTCGCCCTTGGTAAGGACCAAGATCTCGTCGACCCCCTGTTCCGTTTAAGCGCTCGGAGCATAGCAGCCGCTCTCCGCTTCGTAGGCATCAAGAGCCTCTCAAGCGCCCTGCTCCTGATAGGCGCCCTATTTTTAGCAACGTTTCGCCGCTTGGTAGGCGCCATGATTCCCCTAAAGCTCCCCTGTGACAGTTAGGCGCTCGGCGCCTAGTAGCCGCTCTCCTCACGATCGGCGCCAGGATTTTAGTAGGCGCTCTCCCTCTCGTAATCTCCCTAGGGATAGACGTGGTCTTTCTAGGGAAGGGAGTCCTTCCTCTTTTGCTGTTAAGAGTTTGTCTTCGTTTAGGAAGGAATGCGAGATGAGACAAGAATTTTCGGATAAGCGTCCTTCTATTACGACTCGTCGTTCTCCTGTACGGCGCTCTACTTTGGAATCTTCTCCTCATTCAAGACGTTTGTCTCCTTCATCGCACTGTACCCCAGCTAGGAAATCATCTAAGGATTCTCATAAGGATCCTCATCCTCGTTCTCCTCATCCTCGTTCTCTTCTTCAAGAAGACCAGGAAGCCTCTGAGGAAGAAGCTAATACATCGGCAGCAGTTTCTTCGTACAAGAAGCTCACAGAGCTTCTCCTTCAGGAGTTCGGAGAGTCTTTGAGCCCTACTGCTCCTCCTTCTCCACACTCGTTGTTCTCCACAGCGAAAGCAACGAAAGGATCTTCGTGTGTGAGAATGAAACCGACTCTTTCTATGAAGAAAGAGCTCGAGTTTCGGTTCATGGATGCGTACTAAAGAAGAAGCGGGGAAAACTATGTTTGCCTTCCCTCCGTCGAAGATTTCAGGACGGACAGGATTTTGGTATGAGACAGGAGAACCCTTGGGACTGGGCCTTCCGTCTTCAGCTGACGCAGATTTTTCGGCACTAGTAGACGCCACTAGAAGATCAGCTTTGAATTCGGCCAAAACTACGTGGGCAGTGAATGAAATAGATCACATTCTAAAAGGCATTTTTAGAGTCTTGGAAGTTTTCAACTTTCTCGATTGGTCCCTCGGAGTCCTAGCCAAGAAAACTCAAGGACCGGACACGTTTTCTCCGGAGGATTTGAATTGTGTCTTATCCTGTATGGATAAATCGGTGAGGGATGGGGCCAGCGAAATAGCTTCACTGTTTGGGGCAGGGGTCTTGAAGAAAAGATCAGTATTTTGCTCATTTTTAACAAAGTCTGTCTCACATGCTCAGAGATCGTCTTTGCTTTTTGCCCCTCTCTCTACGCAGCTGTTTCCTAAACACCTGGTTCAAGACATTTCGAAGGCTCTCTCTGCCAAAGCTACGCAGGACCTTCTAGCACAGTCTGCAAGGAAGCCGCGCCCTACCTTCCAGACTAAGACGAAGAAAGCGAAGCCGACCTCTCAGGAACCCTTTCGAGGGGCTTCTACCTCTAGATCCTCTTCGTTCAGAGGTCGGAAACCAAATAGAAGAGGGAGGACTTTTACGAAGTCAATCAAACCTCCCAAGTAAGACTCAAGTCCTTCAGACAACTGTAGGCGCCAGGCTTTTACAGTTTGCAGAAGTCTGGGCCCAGAAAGACGCAGATGCCTGGACCCTGTCAATTTTGAGGAAGGGCTACCTCATCCCGTTCTCTTCGAGGCCTCCCTTGACGAATACCCCAAGGGAGTTGACAGCCAGATACAGGGACCCCATCATGAATCAAGCCCTCCGACTAGCGGTAGAATCAGATGCTGGAAAGGAGGCGATCGAACTAGTGGCAGATCATCTTTCGGCAGGCTTTTACAACCGCTTGTTCCTAGTTCCGAAACCCTCAGGGGATGGAGACCGGTGTTGGACGTAAGCGCCCTGAACTTCTTCGTCGAAAAGAAGTTCTCACGATGGAGACCACTGCCTCGGTGTTAGCAGCACTCCGTCCAGGGACTGATGGTGTCCTTGGACTTACAGGACGCTTACTTCCACGTACCAATCCATCCTTCCTCGAGGAAGTTTCTAAGATTCATGATGGGGGAAGAATCTTCCAATTCAGGCCCTGTGTTTGGCCTCTCCACGGCCCCCCAAGTCTTTACGGCCATCATGAGGAATGTAGCACAATGGCTTCACCTGAAGAGGGTGAGGATTTCGCTCTACCTCGACGATTGGCTTATAAGGGCCAATTCCAGAGATCGTTGTCTGAAGGACTTGAAGAAAACCCTGGATTTGACTTATTCCTTAGGACTTCTGGTCAATCTGCAGAAGTCAAGTCTGATTCCCGCTCAAGAGTGCGTTTATCTGGGGATCCAGATGAACTCTCTGAGTTTTCGGGCTTTTCCGTCACAGGAGAGGATAGCCCGGGGACTCGAAAAAGTAACAACCTTTCTTAGGGAAAGAAGTATGCACAGTGAGGGATTGGATGAGTCTGCTGGGGACGCTCTCCTCACTGGAGCAATTTGTTTCCCTAGGAAGGTTGCACCTGAGACCGCTCCAATTCTTTCTTCATCGGAATTGGAGTCGTCCTTTCTCAGGATTTGAAGTTCTCCCTGTCAATTTCTCATCAAATCAAGAAGGGAGTTAGCATGGTGGGCGGATCCCAACAAGTTCTCGCAGGGACTGTCTCTTCAATCCCAGAACCCCAGCCTGGTGTTGTTCTCCGATGCTCGGAAACAGGTTGGGGGGCGACTCTGGGAACCAAGGAGGGGTTGTCAGGAACTGGTGGGGGACCAGTCTTCCTGGCACATCAACAGGAAAGAACTAATAGCCGTGTGGCTTGCTCTGAAGGAGTTCGAGTCAGATGTGACAGGAGCAGTTGTGCAAATAAACTCGGACAACACCACAGCTCTGGCATACATCAGGAAGCAGGGGGGGACGCATTCCTTCTCTCTGTACGAAACAGCAAGAGATCTTCTTCTGTGGACAGAAGAAAGGGGGGATAAAACTTCTCACCCCAGGATTCGTACAGGGAGAAAAGGAATGTAAGGGCAGATCTCCTCAGCAGGAAAGATCAGGTCCTTCCCACAGAGTGGACTCTGCACCAAGATGTTTGCCAGAGCCTTTGGAAGTTGTGGGGCAGGCCTCTCTTAGACCTCGTTTGCAACTTCAAAGAACAAAAGACTGGATCTTTATTGCTCGCCCATCTCGGATCCAGGAGCAATAGGGATAGACGCTCTCCTACTCGATTGGAAAGGACTCGACGTATACGCGTTTCCCCCCTTCAAGATTCTGGGGTGGACTTTAAAAAAGTTCGCAGAGTCAGATTCCGCGAGGATGACTTTGATAGCTCCCTTTTGGCCAGCACAAGATTGGTTCACAGAGGTGCTGGAATGGCTGGTGGATTTTCCAAGATCGCTTCCTCTAAGGAGCGATCTACTCAGACAGCCCCACTTCGACAGGTACCACAAAAACCTCCCCGCTCTCAGTCTGACTGGCTTCAGACTGTCCAGAAACTGGTCAGAGCGAAAGGCTTTTCGTCAGCAGCTGCTAAGGCAATCGCTAGAGCGAGGAGGTCTTCCACCTTACGAGTGTACCAGTCGAAGTGGGATGTCTTCAGAAGATGGTGCAAGAGGAATAACGTTTCCTCTTCCAGTACCTCTGTGAATCAAATTGCAGACTTCTTTTTATTCTTAAGACAAGAATGTGGCTTAGTCGTTTCGACGATTAAAGGCTATCGTAGTATGTTGGCGAATGTCTTGGCAGGCAGGGGCCTCAACTTATCGGAAGATAAGGACCTACAGGACCTTATTAGGTCTTTTTGATACAACGAAAATGCAGTCTCCTAAGACACCTAGCTGGAATTTGGATGTAGTTCCTTCAATTCCTTGGGTCCTCTAGGTTTGAACCCCCTAATTCAGCCTCATTCAGAGACCTTACCAGGAAGACTCTGTTTTTTTGATGGCTCTAGCTTCCACCAGAAGAGTGAATGAGCTTCAGGCGATTGATGGTAATGTGGGTTTTTTAAGGAGGACTCTCTCATTTGCTCTTTCCTTCCTGGTTTTCTTGCGAAGAATGAAAACCCATCAAGTCCATGGCCCCAAGAACTTCGAGATTCGTGTGGGATCTTCTTTGGTAGGAGAAGAACCTGAGAGAACTCTTTGCCCAGTGAGAATGGTAAAAAAAAATACTACCTTAGAAGAAAAGAGCAACTGAAAGCCAACCGAGAGGTCCTGTGGTGTTCAGTAAAAGACCCTACTCGTCCATTGTCGAAGAACGCATTGTCCTTCTTGAGAAGCCTCATCAAAGAAGCACACGGATCCTGCAGAGAAGAACATCTTAGGCTTCTTAAAGTGAAAGCCACACGAAGTAAGAGCCATCGCAACTTCTCTTGCTTTCAACAAGAAATATGTACCGTGCGAAATCTGATGGAGACAACATTCTGGAAAATGTCAGTCAGTGTTCGCAAACCACTCTTAACTTGACGTGATGAGAATCACTTACGAAAAATGCTTCGCCTTGGGCCCGTACGTATCTGCGGATTCAGTGCTGGGGCAGGGGAGCTGGAACTCATCCTGTTTAGTAGTATAAATTTTCCCCTGTATTTGTTGTTGTTGGTTGCCTTAAAGAGGATGCATGAAGGCATCTCTTTAGGTCGTAATACTAATCTTTAGTAGTTTGGTTAGGTGGTCTGATGAGTGTGGCTCCTTGCAGTAGTAGTGGTTAGGACCTGTTAAGATAGGGACGAACTCCCTTTAACAGGATCCGACTTGGATTCTACCACACAAAGGGATCATATATCCCAGTGGTAGATCCGAGAGTCTTTCAGCATCAGGTCACGTCCTAGCTGTAGCTCTCCAGGCAACGCAGACTCAGAGACAGTATCAATGAAGTCTTCTGCCTGAACAGGTAAGAACCAAGGTTATTTATATCCTACAACATCAGTTGTTTCTTATCTCTCTTTATTACTTTAGCTGTCTCTTACCCTCCACCAAGGGTGCCAATCAGCTAAGTATATATCTGGCAGGGAAGTTCATGTACAAAAATGATATTGTTAAACTACAATAAAGTTTTGTACATACTTACCTGGCAGATATATACGTCTAATGGCCCACCCAGCCTCCCCTCAGGAGACAGGTGAAAGAAAAAAATCTGGCTGGAGAGATAGATTGGTTCATACACCCGCCACCCAGCGGCGGGTAAGGTAGACCACCTGACCTACCTGTCGCGTGTGCCGCGAGATTTGAAATTCTGTCGGGAACGTCGGAGACTATAGCTAAGTATATATCTGCCAGGTAAGTATGTACAAAACTTTATTGTAGTTTAACAATATCATTTTTCCAACAAATGAAGGCTTTTTGGAACCTAACCCCATCGTAAGTAAGAGAATACCTGTACTATGTAGGTCAGACAAAAAAGAAAAACAGAACACAATCTTTTGCTTTATTAACAAATAAACAGTCTTTTGCTTTACGTATTAATAAATACAGTATAGTACAAAGTCTTTGGCTTAATAATTAATACACTCAGTGGATTTTGCTCTATCTTTGTTTATGTCGACAGCCGTCGTCTGCAGTATTGATGCAAGGGTGATTTGGAAGTGAAGAGGAGTGTCTGAAAATCAATACAGGAGTGTATGAGGGGATTGTTGTGCCAGCTTCCCTTTGAGGAAGCAGTGTGTATGTTGAATACTTCATTGAAAAGAATGGCAGTTTGTATGGCAGTTTGTATTTACAGTCACCTCTCAATTAACACGTTCAATTAATGCGTTTCAATTTAACGCAAGCTAGAAAATATTTTAAAACGTTTAAAAAAAGCAAAGATTTCTAATTAATGCTCGGGCACCAATTTGCATTAAATAGAATTTTTTTTTTTTAACGTTTTGACATATTTTTTAGCTCACGTTAAATAGAAAACACATTAATTAAGCACTCGTTAATTGAGAGGTGACTGTATACAGGCGGCCCGCGGTTAACGGCGCAATCGCTCAACGGCGAATCGGTTTTACGGCTGGCGTGAAAAATATTCATTAAAAAAATAAGGCATTTTAAGGTATTTTTATGGCACAATTTTCGGTCAACAGCGCCGCTAGCGCTGTTATGTATAACAAGTACATACTTTTCTAGAAATACCGTTCAACCCATAAAGGTTATGCAAATGATATTAAAAAATTGTATTGAGAGTTATTACATAGGTAATAGGGTAAAATATATACCTCTGACGCTGTTCTATGCTGAAAATATAGAGTTAAATGAGTGCAAATTTAGCTATGGATGTGTCGATTTATAAATGTTCCCTGCTTTTATGTTTAAAATGTGTATGAAAATGTATTACGTATGGGTATTTTTATTTCTGCACATAAATATGAAGATGTTATCAAATATGTTTTTTCATGTTCATTCTTGTAAGCCGATGGCTGCCGCTCTTCCGAAAATATCGAGTTAAAATAAGTGCAAATTTAGCAATCGATGTGTCGATTTTATTAATGTTCATGCTTTGTTTAAAATGCGTATGCAAATGTATTATGTATAGGGTATTTTTAATTCTGCGCAGAAATATAATACTAAGGCAGCTTTTGAAACTGCCCTTCACATTATCAGATACGATGTTTTTTCATGTTCATTCTTGTAAGCAGCTGCCTGCCGCTCTTCCGAAAATATTGAGTTGAAAAGAGTGCAAATTTAGCGATGGATGTGTCGATTTTATAAATGTTCATGCTCTTATGTTTAAAATGTGTATGAAAATATATTATATATAGGGTATTTTTTTTTTACATAAATATGATACAAATTAAGGCAGCTTTTGTAACTACCCTCCACATTGTCAGAGGATGTTTTTTCATGTTCGTTCTTGTCTGCCACTGTTCCGAAAAATGCATGGTGTTATTTTATTATTTATGCGTCTTTTCCATAAATCCTTTAAAAAGTTATACATTACTTCACTGTATCCAATAATATTGTATGTATTCTCATATTATTGTATTATAAAATACTACGGCAAATCTAAGCTAGTATTCCGCGGAGCGGCCAATGTTTTGGTTAATCAGCTGATGGCGAACACAAGTTTGTTTCGCCACATTTAACGCAATTCTGAGCAAATTTTCTTGCTTCTAGTTGGCATAAACGAATATCTAGATCCTTGACTTATATGAGACAAGGTTATTTTCCCTTATACGACGTGTTTTTAGGTGGAAATATGAATTGAATATGTCTCGTTGTGATTGTGAATGTTTTTTTTTTTTTCGTTAACAGATTACGTTGGCGGCATGTTTATTGCATAAAAAAATTATGTGATTCCTTCGCAATTTTCCTTTATATCATCGTAATACAAACTTTACGTTATTTATCTTATATCAGCGTGAAACCAACAGTAAAATGTGTTCTATCAAGCCCAGTAGTTTTGATTCAAATTATTTTATCTCAATTTTATCTACAGTTGTGTTTGATGGCATACGATTACTGGAGTTTTATCCTTGTTGCCGATGCACGATAACAACCATTAGCAGCTTGAATAGTTTTCTCAGCTTCAGTTAAAATAGGTATAAATTTAACTGTATATTTCCCGATTGATCTTTGATCTATATTGATCTTTGATCTATAGCGAATAAGTTATTACATTAAGATACCTCAGTTTTATTCTACATAACGTCATTTATAACAACTACAGTAATAGTGTACAATGATTGAAATACAAGCCAAACGGATGTTATCGAATTCGGCTGTACTTATAAAAAAAAAAAAGTCGTTTCACGTTCGGCAAACGGATGTTATCGAATTTGGCTGTACTGATAAAAAAAAGCCGTTTCACGTTCGGTTGTTCATGGCTGCACACATTTACGCAACAAGTACAACGTTAAAACCATCTTTCTCTTTTGCTGTTTTTGAACTTATGTAACTAGAAGATGGGATAAATTTAGGCTATTGTAATTTGGTCTCTCATAAAATCGGATTATCGTAAAGCAAATTATCGGGACCTGAACATTACAAGCTACCTGTACACTGTATAACACCTTATTATATCTTTACATACTCCACACACCTAAAGGATTAAAGCTAGGCTTTTTTCACTTTACAGTATTTATAATATTATAATGTACTGTACAGTAAATTCTATAGATCTATGCTGCATAAATATAATTTTACTTATTGCGCCATCGCGGGATTAAGGCGCCGTTTGACTGGTCTAGGGTGCTGTTAACTGCTCCAGAATTTCGAAAGAAGGTGTGCGGCGGCCGTAGGCTTTAAAATCGCTTAGTGTCGAAAATCACTTAGCGTCGAAAATCACTTAGCGTTGGCGGCCAGGAACGGGCCCCCTGCCGCTAACCGAGGGCCGCCTGTATATATAAGTTGAGAAGACAGTATAAACTCACTACGTACAAACTGCCATTCTTTTCAATGAAGTATGTCTCAAAGAGGATGTTCTTCCAGCAATATAATACTAATAGAATTCTTACTACTATGCACTACTAAAACATTTCATCTCAAAGATCTTCATCTGTACTTTTTCGTCAGAATTCAACATACACACTGCTTCCTCAAAGGGAAGCTGGCACAACAATCCCTTCATACGCTCCTGTATTGATTTTCAGACACACCACTCTTACAAATCTTTTCGAAACATGACACTACTTCTTATGCTTCACCTATTACGTAACCCTTTCCCCCCCACCTTATCAACTAGTGCATTTACTCTTAAATAACTGTAAGGCTGAGGCATTTATAATTCTATCTTCTTGGTTTCCTTATATTCTTTTAGATACAAGCATTTTTAAATTCATTCTCAAGTTCCTTTTAAAATTTTGGCCTTATTTTTTTTTTATTGCAGAGATGGAAGAGGCACCAACCAAATGTGTTTCTCAGACAGTAACAGTTAGAGTCACTGCACAAGTCCTTTTTATTGATTTTGAGGGTCGTAGTGATGGAGAAAGTATACGGAAAATAGTTGAGGTAAGACTATGCCCAGTGTCCATGAATATAACAAAGTACACTTGTTAATGGCAGTGGTTCTGTTCTTGGCTGAGCGGTGATAACTGAAAATCGCAGATAATTTTGGTAATAAATAGCGTTTATAACATTGTAAGCGGCAATAAACTGCTTATCAGCGCTGCTAACTGTTTATTGGTGCCAATAAACCACTTACCAATGCTGATAAACCACTTACCAATGCTGTGAAACTGCTTACTGATGCTGATAAACCGCTTACCAATGCAGATAAACCATATATTGATGCCGAAAGTTGCTTACCGTCACCGAAAATCTAGTTAGCGACGTAGTTAGCCAAGCTCTGTAAAACCATTCATGATTTCAATTTAGAATAGCTTAAATCTTTTGAGCTTAGATTTCAAATCTTCCTATCATGGCTTATGATGAAATTTGAACATAGTTCTTAAAGATTTAAGGTTACCACAGTTTGAGCCTTTGGAGAAGGCATCTCTTTAAAGTTCTGAAGACACTTTTCTTTTAGCTCTTGCTACAGCAATGTGTATTAGTGAGCTTCAACCCCCCCCCCCCCCCCCCCCCCCCCCCCCCCCCCCCCCCCCCCCCCCCCCCCCCCCCCCCCCCCTTCCTGTATGTGGGCTTTTTTCTGGTTTGAAACCTCTCTCTTTTTCTTCCACTGCTTAGAGAAAAAAGACAGAAGTGGAAATCCTTTCAGATTTTGTGTCAGCACATAATTTAACTACCTTGGTAGGCAGTGAAGAAGTGGCCTTAATATGTCCAATTAGAACTCTAAAGGTTTACCTGGACAGACTTAAATCATTAAGAGAAGGAGTTGAGAAATTACAAGTATACTGCGGTGTTAGGAGGCAAAACATTCCTATATCAAGAGTACTTACATGTGGAGTTGATTGCTGAGCTTTTACTGTTTTTGAAAGTAAAGCCTCATGGCATCCATACTGTAAGCATGTCTTTTTATTTCCTTTGAAACCTTTTTCTAGAGAAGGTTTTCAGTGCAGCTTAGATGAGATGATCTATATGTTTTTTGTCCCACATTATTTGCGAAACATTCAAATTTCATATGAGACATGTAAAGCCCCTAGTCTTATTATTGCAGTGGGGTTGTTTTCTCCTGAACCAAATACGATAGTAACCTTGCTTTTTTCTTATCGTTCGTTGTTAGGAAATCTGGTATTGAATTTTGGGAGCATAAAGGCACACTGTGTATAGGAGCACACCTTCATATTTGATGGTAGTTGTTTTCTTTAGTTCTGGACTGTCGGTTATGAGCTTTTGACTTAGGCACAGAGTCACTAGTGCTGTAGATAGTCCTTTTTCCCTGTAAGAATCCTCTTAACAAGTCTTGCTACAAGGACTTGCACCTTGCTGCAGTTTTAACTTCTGGCAACAGTGCTTAGCAGGAAGGTCCACACAACAGGCAGGAATGTTTAGAACCTTTTTTCCTTTCATTAAAAAGCCTTTAGTTTGCTTGGCTGAACAGTTCTTTATCTGGCTGCAGTAACCCATCATCATCAAATTTGGTAGTCAGCTAATAATCAGCTAACTGTAACAGTAGGTAAGATTAATTTCAAATAAAGAGAATTTTTATGTTAAAATTAATTGTTTGGATACTTACCAACTGTGAATGTGAACCACCCAGCCTCCCCACATCTAAGTGGGTGGTCATTAAAAATTCTGACAAGACGACAACCGTTCCAACACCACCTGTTGGGAAACAATTTATTACAGATGCTCCTAGCTGGTCAGCCAAGCATTATTTTGTTTATTTTGAATGTCAATTGCACCCAACAGAGCAAAGGTGTAAGCTAACTTTAAAAGTAGGTAGGAATCCAAATAATTAATGTTATTAAATTTTCATGTTGTTAGATCTTTCCCATCTAGCTTTGGCAGAAAATTTTATGAGGCTATAATTTAGGTTATAATTAATTTTAAGATTTGAATGAAAATTTTAAATTTTTTACTATGTTTCTTAGATTTATAAAGTTCTATAAGAGTTTGTTTGTTCTTTCAGGCAATGCATCCATTAAGAGTTATTTTAGTACGTGGATCTCAGACAGATCTTCAAGCCTTTGCACAAAATATTAGGAGCATGACAAAGGCCAAGGTGTTCACACCAAGTTTAGGAGAAATTGTCAATGCTTCCATGGAGTCACATATTTATCAGGTATTTTTAATTACAAATATTTCAAAGGATGTAGTTTTAGTAATTAATGTTACACACCTGTAAGGTTATTTTAGGAGTAGTATTCACCATTGTCCTTCTTTTAGTGTGCAAAACATGTTCAGTAACTCAAGCATAAGCTCACCAAGTTTCATGAATTTTTATGAATCTTTTAATTAGCTCTTATTACTCCATCAGTTCCTTACTTTATTAAGGTAGCTATTATGCTGTGAAAGTATCAAGTGTGAAACAATTTTTGGTGGATTTCAGTTAATTTTTCTTAATTGTTGTATTTTATATGGAAAAATTCCTTTTAAATTAATTACCCTGTTTTTTATCATTTTGTACCCTTAAGTGGGTTCCCTAGGTCCTAGATGTATTACTTATCTGTCTGTTGCTTTTTTCAACTGGTCTCACTCTGATTTTCACCTTACATTAAAACAAATATTTGGGAAGCCTTGTGTGATTTTAAAAATTTAACTCAATGGTGTTGTTGTAGTACTTTTAATAATAATGATGGTAATGTGTAAGAATATTTTCAATGAAAATGTCCCCTCTTAGGACGAGGTTGGTAGGAATTTCAGTAATTTATTTTCATTTGCAGTTTTGTATTAACAAAAACACTGGATTATTCAAATATAGGAATGCAACAGACATTTGAATACCAGGTGTGGCCAAAAGTAGTTAATGAATTTGAAGAGAAATACTGTATATACTCATCCAACGTGTGATCTCATGTATCGTGCGACCCCCAGATTTTCACCCATCTTAGTTTCAATTTGTGGGTTAATCTTCTGCTGATCAGAAGAGATGCAGCATTGTCCAGGATGGAGAGATTGGTTGACCCTGTGTCCTTGATGGCGCTCAGGAATGGGGATCCGTTGGATTCTCAGTTCTTGTTTCCTCGGACTGAGCTGGAGGACACGATAGACCGGTGACGAGCTGACACAAAGGACAGGTTGGTGCACCAGGCTGTCTCTAAGTTGGAGTCTTGTTCTCGGAGACATCCCCCTCCTCCTCCCCCTCTTGTTCAGCAACAAATGAAGAGATCATCCCTAGTAAGCCGTCTAGAAGTTCGACTTTGGCTGGGCCCTCTCATTTGTCATCTCAGCCAAAGTTGGATGACCAACGTCCCTTTTGGCCCCACTCTAACAGGTCAAGGAGTTGGTTCCAGGGCTAGAAATAAGGGGGGTTGTCGATAGGTTGGGCACCTCTCCCTCTCCTGTGCCATAGGTTGGGGATGGGGGGGGCAGTTGCCTGGCGGGCCAGTGGGCCAAGTGGCAAAGTTATGGGTTGGAGAAGTGAGTAGTAGATGTCCTTCGTGTGGGTTATCTACTACCGTTCGACTTCGCCCCCCTGCTCTCAGACAGACCTCTGCTCAGGCGAGTGTATTCCCCCAATTCTCCAAAGTTCTTATCTCTCCGGGAGGAAGTGCAGAAAATGCTGGACAAGGGTGCGATAGAGGAAGTGGTGCGTCCCTCTCCAGGGTTTTAGTCACATCTTAGTGCTGAAGGCATCAGAGGGTTGGAGGCCTGTGATCAACCTATCCTCTTTGAATCATTTCGTCAGGAAGACAAGATTCAAGATGGAGACCCTGTGATCGGTGTTGGCAGCAGTGAGGGAAAACGACTTCATGCTGTCGATAGATCTAAGGGACGTTTCCTTCCAAATCGCTATTCATCCATCGTCCAGGAAGTTCTTTCGCTTCTCTTTTGGAGACAAGGTGTTCCAGTTCAAAGTCCTGTGCTTCAGATTGACCACGTCCCCTCAGGTGTTCACAAGGGTCTTCTCTCTCGTCTCAGCTTGGGCTCATGCTCAAGGGATCTGTCTGCTGAGGTACCTCGACAAATGGTTGGTCTTAGTGAGTTCCAGACAGAAGCTGCTGCAGGACAGAGATTGCCTGCTTTGGTTTTGTCTGGAACTCAGCATTTTGGTGAACTTAGAAAAATCGAATCTCGTACCATTCAAAGAATTCTTTATCTAGGTATGATCATCGCTACAGTAGCATCGAGGGTTTTTCCGTCAGATCAGAGGTTGGAGAAATGTGAGTAGTGGCGTGTGACTTCCTGTTGCAGCCAGATCAGTCAGCTCATTAGTGGCAGGTTCTGGGAAGTTTATCTTTTTTGGAGAAGCTGGTCCCTCATGGGCGACTTCATCTTCGGTCTCTGCAATGGAGAATAAGATCTTCATTGGTGGTTGGACGATCAGAATCTCTTGGAAGGTTTTCCTCTGCGTTCTCTGCTGCTGGACTTCCCTCTGTTTTCAGATGCCTCCCTCACAGGTTGGAGGGCTCATTTAGGCAGCCTCATTACTTCAGACATTTGGAGTTTAGAGGACAAGGAGCAGCATATCAACGTCATGAAGTTAAAGGCAATCTTTCTTGGTCTGAAGGAATTTCAGGAGTAGATAGAGGGACATTCTGTACTTCTCATGTCAGACAACGCCACGGTGGTCACTTATGTGAACAAGCAGGGGAGACTGGTTTTGCATCAACTTCACACTTTGACAGTGGAGATTCACCAGTAGGCGGTCAACAATTCAGTGGAGCTCTCGGCCACGTATATCCCAGGCAAAAGGAATGTGGTTATGGACAAGCTCAGTTGTCGGGATCAGGTCCTAGGCACAGAGTGATCCCTTCATCAGATTGTGGCGGACAGGCTTTTCTAGGTTTGGGGAATGCCTATGCTGGACCTCTTTGCAACTCGGTTCAACAAGAAGCTAGAGGCTTTCTATTCAGTGGTTCTGGATCCTCTGACCAGTTTTCACCCAATATACACGCGTTGCGAGATCTCACAGATTCCTTGCTTTTCAATCTCTGATTGTTTAACCAGATCCAGCTAGGTGCTTGAAAATTATCCTATTGTTAAAACCTCAGGTTTTATAGCTATGGAAAATACAAATTGTCTTAGAAAATTTGTCATTTTATCATGCATCTTGTGTATCATCCAAGTTCCTATTTTGAGTGTCAGTTCATGAGGTTGGTGGTTTGATGTGCTAACAGCTGATGTGAGTCATTTGGATGTGTGCTGCTACTCAAATTGTTTTTCTTTTGAAATCCCAAGAACTGACCACAGAAAATTCCAAGATTAACAAAAAAACCAAGATAATAATAAAATAATTGCAAATTTGCTGTGTCTTTGGGTGTGTCTGCCTACGCCCATGGAGACTTTTCTAGACTCATAGACTCCACAAGAAGGTCAACCATTAACTCAGCCAAAATAATGTTTTTGGCGTTGGAATTAGACCATCTTATTAAGAATATCTTCCATGTGTTCAAAGTAGTGAACTTGCTTGATTGGATTTTTGGAGCTTTGGGCTCCAAAATCAAGGAATGTTCGGTGCTGGATGAGGACTCTTTTTACAGACCTTTGAGGAGTAATTTCCTGCCTGGATAAAGGTATCAAGGACAGTTCCCTGGAATTGACTTCTCTTTACATTGGGCATTCTGAAAAAGAGAGAACTCTGGTGTTTTTCCACCACCACCAAAGGAGTGTCTCGGACACAGAGGTCCGCCGATCTTTACTCACCTCTGGATAGTAAACACCTTTTTCCGCAGAAAGAAGTAAACATATGACCTTCTCTCTCATTCAGCCAAGTGCTCTCATG
This sequence comes from Macrobrachium nipponense, assembly GCF_015104395.2. Taxonomy (NCBI): domain Eukaryota; kingdom Metazoa; phylum Arthropoda; class Malacostraca; order Decapoda; family Palaemonidae; genus Macrobrachium; species Macrobrachium nipponense. Next base: position 38,101,713 of record NC_061108.1, read on the forward strand.
ATACCACTCCTAGCTCACGCCCTTCACCTTCCACACGCTCTCAATCCTTTCGTTGCAGGGGAAACGGTAGGTCATTCCCTAGATTGAGGGGAAGAGTATGTTTCACTCCTCAAACCATTAGGAAATCCTCCTCCAAAATCCCACTAAGAAGTGAGGGGGCAGTCCTCTGTGCACCTGTAGGAGCAAGGCTCCGCCAGTTTTGGATGAACTGGGAAGCAAGAGGGGCGGAACCTTGGATCGTAAAAGTGTTGAGAGAATGCTACAACATTCCCTTCAAGAGCGTTCCACCCTAATACAGCTCTCTGATAGCTTTGACAACCTACTTGGAAAATCCAGAAAGATTCATTCCCCTGTCAAGAGAAGTTTTATTCTTCTTGCAGATGAAGGCCATAGAGTTAGTAGTAGACCCGCAAACTCCCAGGTTTTACAACCAACTATTTTTAGTCCCGAAGGCCTCGGGGCTGGAGGCCTGTGTTGGATGTAAGCACTCTGAATCTTTTTGTCCGAAAGACAAAATTCAAGATGGAAATGAATCAGACAGTTTTGTCTTCCATTTGTTAAGGGGGTCTCCATCTATGTGGAAAAGGCTTACTTCCATATCCCAATTCACCAGGCTCCAAGAAGTTTCTTTGATTCGTTTTCAAAAACATAGTAGTATACCAATTCAGAGCTCTGTGCTTCGGGCTTTCAACAGCCCCACAAGTGTTTACCTGTGTCTTAGCCCCTATTGCAAAATGGCTGCTCCTAGTCAGGATAAAAGTCTTTCTTTACCTGGATGATTGGCTTTGGTTGCAGACAGAGAAGAAGTGCACATAGTACCTGCAGAAAAACTCTATCATTGGCACAGGAGCCTAGACTTCTGATAAACTTGAGGAAGTCACAGATAGTCCCCTGTCAGAAATTATCTCCTCACCTTTATGTAGGGTGTTGAGTCAAGGGGGAGCATGGGGGTATACAATGATGTACCTGGAGTGCCCACCAGTTTTCAGCAGATGGGTTGTGGTTTTTATTTCAGTGCAGGTGATAGCCTTGTTTGATTATTTTACTCTGGTACTGTGCCCAGGGCAAGGGCATCTGTTTTTTAGCTTTGCAAGCCATTAGACATATCCTTCACCAAAAAACTCCCACCTTAAGTAGAGGTGCCCCGTGGCTATACCTCCACGCCACTACAGATTAAGATGGCCACCAACCAGAGGCAGTATTTACTTACTGTAGCTCTCTTACCAGGTGAGGAAACAACAAGCATTGTATCAGTCTAGCAAATTTTTCTATTTCAAATTCATTACCATGCCTTAATGTTTTGGAGAAGAATATGTCCATGTATCCCACCCCCTGTCAATGTGGGATTCAGCTATGTAGTAATTACATGAAAGTGTTTTTTCATGATAAGATTAAGTTTCATATATACTTACCAAGTAATTACAGGATCAGATCCCTCCCTCCTCCCCTCTCATGGACATAAGGGCACAAACAAATTGAGCTCTTAAGCTTTTTTATTTTTACGGTTCCACACTAACAGACGAGGCTAGTCACCTACACAAAAACATTTAGGCTACCACACGAATGGAAACTATAGCTATGTAATTATGTACTTGGTAAGTATATATGAAACCTAATTAGATCGTGAAAATAACATTTTAGATTGGTTCATGGACAATTTTGTTCATGTCTTGTACGGCACTGAACAACAAATTGCAAAATAAACTTGTAAAACAATTGTGAGAAAAATTAATTAATTAATTGTTACCCACCAAAATATTCCATTCTCTCTATGGGACTTTTAAGAGAAAATGTGTTATATTGATATAGGGATAACTTACTCAAAGATATCCAGATTCTCTGAATTTTTGGAGGTCAAATAAAATTTTTCTTATGCTGTTCTCAAAACTAAATACTTATTTTACTAAGAAGACAGCCAAATTCAATTAAACTTTTACTATATACTAACTTTATTATGTCATCAGGAAAATTTCTTTTATATGCACCTTTTTATTTTACTTATTAATTTTCAAAAGTGATCTCATGATTTTTTCAAATGCAAAACAAATGATCTTAGGAGTCAAATTTCTAAATTTCCCCACGAAAGAAGTTTCATAATTAATTGTAGAATAAATGGTAAAACTGAAGCAAAACCCTTCAATTCCAGGTTAGAAACAAGCATTTACTTTATAAAGGGGTATTATGTCATCGGCATGCCCCTTAAATGCCTTTTAAGAGTGCTTATGCTTCCTGACCACATGCAGCCATTCTAAGCCACATACTTCTCCCAGTCAGTTTCCTCTAAGAATACATCTCCATTTTGCCCTCTATTTTCAATGACAATACTCAAGTACTCCTTACCTTCTAGTACACCTCTTTAGTATATGTTAACTAAATCAGCTTATCACAGCCTCTCTTTTGCCAAAACCAAGCCAGGCACAGATTCAAACCTGTCTTGGAAATGCAGTCTTCACTTTGTCTTTTATATCCCTAAACCGTATGCACTTAGTATTTCACCCCTTTCATTGTTTTAGTAGATATTTATTATATTTTTCTTGCAGGTCAAGTTAGCAGAATCTTTAGTATCATCACTGGTGTTACAACAAGCTGGTCGGGATGTTGAAGTTGCTTGGGTTGATGGTACTGTTTCATTTCCCACAGAAAATACTGATGAAAATATAGAAGAATCAGAGAGACAAGGTAATTTTGCTTACTCAATATTTTTTCTATGTTTTAAAATTGTATAATTGTCAATTGTCTTAGAATGTTCTTTTAAGGAAAAAAAAAGAAGTATTGATTATTTAGACTGAATCTTACCCACTGTTAAAGTTAGCTTATATCTTTGCACCTTTAGGTACTATCAGCATTCGAAACAAAAAACAAGAACGAAAGATGCATGGCTAACCCAGCTGTACTGTCTATAATCACCATTTTCCCAACCAGGTGGCTTCAAAATGTTTGTGTTCTTGTCAGAATTCTTCCTCCCATGTCCTTCTTCATATGGTGTGGTTTGGCTGTAATAATATTGAATATTTCTGGCTGTATTTTTCCTGCATCATATTCCTCCATTGCCCTCTTTTACTCCTGCGCCACCTTCCATTGCCCCTGAAATGGTTCAGGAGAAAAGATTAGGTAAACTTGAAGAAGATATTAGTTTACTGTTATCATCAGGTACATATTTAACTGAATATATGATGGTCAAAAATCACAATGCCTCCATATTAGTCATCTTTTTCTGTTTCCCCCATGAGAGAGAAAGTGTCAAAGCCTTCAGTTGTCTGTAGCCCACCCTCTGGACTGTCCTGGTGTTCCCTGCTGACTAGGAACCAAGGCATATCTCAAGACTGAGATTTGTGCCCTTTTTCGGCCATCTCATAATCAACACGTTTTTTTAAATATATATTTGTTCATGTGCAGAACCAACCCTCAGTCTTAACAATAGGATAATCTTCTTGTGCCAGCTGGAAACCAGTTAAAAACAATCAAAGATTGTAAAGCAAGGAATCTGTGGTATCTGGCAACTCATGAATACACGAGGTGGAAGCTGGTCACCGACCATGCACAGAACTTTGTGACATGCTAGTCTTTCTTTGACTGCCTTGGAGAGTAGTTGTTTTTGCTCTCCTCCCAAGCTGGTTCCTTCGTTTGCCCATGATTTCTTTGATTTCAGTGTGTTTGTTTGAGTGATAGATGTGCATCATGGAGTCCACCAATTCTTCTAAGCCTTGTCACCGTGTGTGCCCGGGTGTTCGAGGATTTCTGTGTTCCAGGTTTTTGGCTGCTGTCATTTCAGATCCCCATATGACTTGCAGTAGGTGCCGATCTAATTATTGTACTATTACTAATTCTTGCACAGAATGTTGTGCCTGGCCTGTCGCAGTGGAGGGCATTCAAGAAAAGGGAGTATGGTAGAGTTTCTTCTTCATGAGAGGGGTTTTCACCTCCTCGTTCGGACGTATCAGCTTCCCCCTGCTTTGGTTGAACCGCTGTCTCCTTCCTTTTCTTCCATCGATTCGTCATTGGAAGTATCGGGAGTTGCACAGTATATAATTATGTCTAATTTAGCCCCCTCTTCTCGGGTTCTAATTTCCTTCCTTAGAGGGAGGAGGCTTCTCAATCTGTTTCTTACATTTCAGATTCGGAATCTAACAAGATGGCAGCTTTTTGGGGATCTCTAGGTCTACAGGGTCCCCCCTCCTTGGATGACCTTCTTTCGTACCCCACCCCCGGTCCCATCGGCAGTCCCCCCACCTCTAGGCTTACATTTCTTTGGGTCTCATGTGCCGCCTCTTCTCCCTCTCCTCCTCGCTATTGAGTCAGATGTTGGAGGATTGAGGACTTTGTGGCTTCGTCATCGTAGAGCAGGAGGAGTGCTTCGCTGGCTTCCTTACGCAGCTGTGCCTCTCCACTCCCCTACGTGTTCATGATAATGGAGGGGTTGAGAGTGAGAGGAGTGCTTCGCTGTTTCCCCTACATGGCCGTGTCTCGCCCCCATGCGTACATGTTTGTAACAATGGAAAGGTTGACAGTGAGAGGAGTGCTTCGCCATCTTCTATTCACAGCTGTGTTTCTCCCTCAAGTCTTTGTGTTCATGATCAGGGGAGTGTTGTGGACATGAAGGGTGCTCCCACGACTAAGGTTCACAGCCGTGTCTCTTCCTTTCACAGCCATGTTTCTCCTTTATGCGTTCGTGTTGGAGATCTTGGAAGTGTTGTGGTCAAGAAGAGAGCTTCACTATTTTCTCTACATGGGCGCCATCGTGTTCAAAGGAGTGTTAGCCCCGTATCTCATCCGTCTCCTGCTCCTGTTCCTGTTCCAGTCCGTCGTAAGGATGATAAGGCGCCGATTAAGAAGTCGAAGGTGCCTGCTACAAGAGTGTCTTCGGCTGCTTCCAAAGATTCTTCTCTCATCAGTGTCAGTTGATGCTTGAGATTGTGAGAAATTTCTTGTCTGCGGACATGTTTCTTGTTCTACTATTTTGTAGAGTTAATTGCTAATGCCAACCAACTCATGTGTTATCATTATCTGGCAGTTCTAGTGTTGCATGTGATCCTGTTAGTTATCTATGAATTTTAGACATAGTATTCCAGTTGCTTAGGCAGTTTCTGAAGTGGATTTCAGTACTTCTGTCATACAGTTACCTGGCCTGTCATATCATGTTTCTGTTCCTGACATTAACCATTCCCTCTTACTCAATCGCCACCTCTTTTGCTATGTTTTCCTTCAATATCCTGTGACATCATTGCTACTAGCCCCAGGTTCATTATCTTCTCATTCACTTGAGGATTTACAGGTCTCTGCTCCCCCAGTTCTTCCATTAGATGTTTTGGATTTCAACCCGGATTTAGATGATTCTCCACTATTGTTTAAGTTCTTTTTAAATTGTGTTGCTTCACTTTACCCACACCTTTTTCCAGAAGATGAGTCAGTTGATCGGCAATCAGTTTTGCCTGCTGCTGCCTCAGCTCCTTTTCAGGCAAGTAAGAAGTTAAAGTTATTTTGTTCTGTTAATGTACATTTTTAGGCGATATTGAAAACATTTTCGTTTAAAGCAGATTATTCAAATGCAATTGCTCCATTTCCCTTTTTCATGAAACTGAGGAGAGCTAATTACTATGAAAGAGGAGCATTGCTAGATCTCCATTCTTTTTAAGTTGCTAGATTTTTCAAGTTGCTCGACCCAATGAAACATAGTTGTTGATCTGATGGCTCCTGTAACAGATTCTTTTTTTTCCCTTACCACGATCAACGTGGAGACCGATCAGCTTAATCAGATACAAAAAAAGGAGGGGGGGTTGAAGGCCAAATACAAGTTAAGGGAAAAATCGTAAGTTGAATTTACAGGAAAATGTATTTACACCTAAACATTACTCTACTGAGTTCAAGACACCAATATACTGAATTCAAGGCACCAATAAGGACGCTCATGACCCTCACATAGAGCCAAATACTAGATTGACAGCTAGGAGAAATGAGCATGTGTCCAGGGCACGTGAGATGATTCGCATCGTGCAATTTCTGGCCCAGAGCAGAAGGACAGGGAAGAATCTACTGTGGCGGGATCACAAGCTAAAAAACAAGTGGGCAAGACCCCCCTCATAAATTTAACCACTCTAGCTGCCAAACTCACCCTCAGCCACACTTTCCTCTTTTCACCACGGAGTACACACAGGACAGTTGACTTACCTACAGAAACACATGTACTCACCCCAACTCCAGATACTCAGGGCTATGCTGTGCTGTCCGCTGAGCTCAACAACAACAACACGACAACAACCAAAGACCACAAACCCACAACACAACAAGCAACCTAGTATCACAACCCCACAACTCAACAACACAACAAACAAACAAGGACTACAACCACAACTCAACAGCACAAAAAACAAGATAAGGGTTCCTCTGTCCTAGAAGTGAGAGAAGATCTTTGTTGGTGATTAGACAATCAGAATCTCTTGAAGGGTGTTCCTCTGCATTCTCTGCTGCCGGACTTCCTTCTGTTTTCAGATGCCTCCCTCACAGGTTGGGCCGCTCATTTAGGTGGGCTCATTACGTTTTGAGTTTAGAGGACAGACAGTAGCATATCAACATCATGGAGTTAAAGGCAGCCTTTCTGGGTCTGAAGGAATGTCGTGAGAAAGTAGAGGAACATTCTGTATTTCTCATGTTGGACAACACCATGGTCGTCGCTTATGTGAACAAGCAGGGGGGACTGGTATCACGTCAACTTCATGCTTTGACAGTTGAGATTCACCAGTGGGCAGTCAGTAATTCAGTTGAGCTCTCACCCAGGTATATCTGGGTATACCCGGGCAAAAGGAATGTGGTCGCGGACAAGCTCAGTCATCAGGATCAGGTCCTAGGCACAGAGTGGTCCCTTCATCATGTTGTGGCGGACAGGCTTTTCCAGGTTTGGGAGAAACCTATGCTGGACCTCTTTGCAGCCCAGTTCAACAGGAAACTAGAGGTTTTTGGTTCGGTGGTTCTGTATCCTCTGGCGTTAGCAGAGGACGCATTCCAACATCCCTTGAACAACCTGGAGGTGTATGCCTTCCCTTCATTTTGTTTGATCTGCTAAGTGCTGAACAGGACAATGAGCTTGCAAAATCTCGGGATGACATTAGTAGCTCCTCTGTGGCTGCAGGTGGAATACCACATAGAAAGATTCCACCAGTCAGTAGAATCCCAGTCTCTTCACGGTCGGAGGCCATCAAATATTTCCTCCGAGCAAGAGGCTTTTCTCAGACATATGTCTAGCAATCTCAGGAAATCTACCTCTGCCGTTTACCAAGGTGAATGGGCGATATACTGTGATTGGTTTCGTAAACAGGGTTTCTCTCCACTCAGAACCTCTATTCAGCACATAGCAGACTTTTTGGTCTTCTCATGGATGAGAAAGTCTTGTCCATTTCCACTATTAGAGGCTACAGGGTGGCCTTGAGTTTAGCGTTACGTCTTAAGAGGTGTTGACATCTCCTCATCCTGGAAACTCTCCTGGCTGTTTAAAGGGTTTGAGAGTCATGTTCTCCAAGGGAGCTTAAGCCTCCAATGTAGGATGTTTCCTTGGTCCTGAGAAGTTTCACTAAAGCTCCTTATGAGCCTTTACATCATTCATCAGACAGGAACTTGACACTCAAGATGGTTTTCCTCTTGGCCTTTGGCTTCTTCAAAGAGAGTGGGAGAGCTTCATGGCCTGAGCTATGATGTGAGCTCTTGTTGTGTCCTGTCAGGGCTCTGCGTTGCTATCTTAAGAGGATGAGACATCTTAGGCTAGATTGTCATAGGCCTTTTGTTAACACAGGACGTTCTAAGAAAGAGGTGTCCAAGAATACTATCTCCTTTTGGTTACACGAAGCTATCAGGCAGGCGTATTTGACTCTTGATTCCGCCGCCACATCTGTGCAGGCTAGAGCACATGGCGTCAGGGGTATTGGTCCCTCTCAGGCTTTCAAGAAAAATATGGCTGTTCATAGAGTTCTGAGTGCTGGTACTTGGTTACGCCAGTCCACATTCACCTCTTTCTATCTTAAGGAAGTTGCCCACAGATCTATGGACACGTTTTTCTTGGGTCCTGGGGTGGCTGCCCATCAGATTGTGTGACTCATTGTTGCCCTTAACTGGGCACATTTGTATCTTATCTAAGACGATTGTGTGGAAGAGAGAATGAGTGAGTTGGCTGGTCTCTTTCTTTCTCTTGTTCCTTTCCTTCTTCCTTCAGGTGGGTTGAGGAATAGACTCATCATTTGCTGGACTGGTCTGGGACAGGTGAATAAGGTAGTAGTACTGGTTGTTGTTTGCTTTGTGTTCAAATAGTCAAACCCTCTATTCAGTAGCATATAGTACTCTCTCTCTAGCAAGGGGGCATGAGGAGTGATAACGAACTCTGATGCATTGGTTTGTTATCGAACAGTCATAATTTCTCTTTAGTTCCCTACTGCGATGAATCTTCCCATATATCATTGTAACCCAGTTGGTTGAGTTGTTGCTTCTCATGGGCATTAGTCCCTCTCATGTAGATATTTCCTTTGGAGTTGGACTGGTGGGTTGGCCCCCAGCTGGTTTAGGATGTCTGTACCTCCCACCAAGTATAAGTCTATCCTGTTGTTAAGACCGAAGGTTTGTTCGCATATGAACAAATGACAAATTGGCAAATGTTCATATTTTGGTGGATTTAAAATGACAAATTTTCTAAGACAATTTGTATTTTTCATAGCTACAAACCTGAGGTCTTGACGTTTTACTGCCCACCTCGAGCCGCCCCTCTTGTCATCTTATGGCATACCGGGTTGAGAAAGACTAAAAATGTGGTAGTGTGGGTGCATGGTCTTTGACAAATTTTCACCCGATATACGCAAGCATTGCCAGATCTCTCAGATTCTCTGCTTTCAATCTCCGATTGCTTAACCAGATCCAGCTAGGCGCTAGAAAATTATCCTATTGTTAAGACCTCAGATTTGTAGCTATGCAAAGTACAAATTGTCTTAGAAAATTTGTCATTTTAAATCCACCAAAATATGAACATTTGCCAATTATTGACCAATATTTGATGTGCAAGAAAAGCAAATTGAAAAATTGAAAAACTATATAAAATCAGTTTGTACAATGCAGCAATCCTTTGCAACAAAATATGCTTGAAAGAGGATCTTCTTTCCTATTATTAATATTATTGATTATTATTATTATTATTATTATTATTATTATTATTTTTTTTTTTGCTCTATTACAGTCCTCCAATTCGACTGGGTGGTATTTATAGTGTGGGGTTCCGGGTTGCATCCTGCCTCCTTAGGAGTCCATCACTTTTCTTACTATGTGCGCCGTTTCTAGGATCACACTCTTCTGCATGAGTCCTGGAGCTCACGGTTCAGCGTCTAGTTTTTCTAGATTCCTTTTCAGGGATCTTGGGATCGTGCCTAGTGCTCCTATGATTATGGGTACGATTTCCACTGGCATATCCCATATCCTTCTTATTTCTATTTTCAGATCTTGATACTTATACATTTTTCCCTCTTTCTCTTCAACTCTGGTGTCCCATGGTATTGCGACATCAATGAGTGATACTTTCTTCTTGACTTTGTCAATCAACGTCACGTCTGGTCTATTTGCACGTATCACCCTATCCGTTCTGATACCATAGTCCCAGAGGATCTTTGCCTGATCGTTTTCTATCACTCCCTCAGGTTGGTGCTCGTACCACTTATTACTGTAAGGTAACTGATGTTTCTTGCACAGGCTCCAGTGGAGGGCTTTTCGCCACTGAATCATGCCTCTTTTTGTACTGGTTCTGTGCAAGTGCCGGGCATTCGCTTGCTATGTGGTTTATGGTTTCATTTTTCGTATTGCACTTCCTACATATGGGAGAGATGTTATTTCCGTCTATCGTTCTTTGAACATATCTGGTTCTTAGGGCCTGATCTTGTGCCGCTGTTATCATTCCTTCAGTTTCCTTCTTTAGCTCTCCCCTCTGTAGCCATTGCCATGTGTCATCGCTGGCTAGTTCTTTAGTCTGTCTCATGTATTGTCCGTGCATTGGTTTGTTGTGCCAGTCCTCTGTTCTGTCTGTCATTCTCCTGTCTCTGTATATTTCTGGGTCTTCGTCTACTTTTATTAGTCCTTCTTCCCATGCACTCTTTAGCCACTCGTCTTCACTGCTTTTCAGATATTGCCCCAGTGCTCTGTTCCGATGTTGACGCAGTCCTCTATACTTAGTAGTCCTCTCCCTCCTTCCTTTCGTGTTATGTATAGTCTGTCCGTATTTGCTCTTGGGTGTAGTGCTTTGTGTATTGTCATATGTTTCCTGGTTTGCTGATCTATGCTGCGGAGTTCTGCCTTCGTCCATTCCACTATTCCTGCGCTGTATCTGATTACTGGCACTGCCCATGTGTTTATGGCTTTTATCATATTTCCGGCGTTGAGTTTTGACTTGAGTATCGCCTTGAGTCTCTGCATATATTCTTTCCTGATCGTGTCCTTCATCTCTTGGTGTTTTATATCCCCTCCTTCCATTATTCCCAGGTATTTGTATCGTGTCTCATCTATGTGTTTGATGTTGCTCCCATCTGGTAGCTTTATCCCTTCAGTTCTCGATTATTATTATTATTATTATTATTATTATTATTATTATTATTATTATTATTTTCACAGTTATATCCAGTGAAAACCAGCTAGACAGCGAGATGCCTACATTGAGTGTTGTTCCACCAGAAGAGGTAAGGCATACATTTTGTGTTTTCTAGAATACTGTAGTAAATTTTATATTATTGCTAATTTTATGTTTGTTTTTTTTAGCCAATGTTTATCTGGTTAAGGAAAATTTTGTTGTACAACTAGAGTACCGTTCATTTCCATTTGTATTAACATTTATCATGAAAGCCAAACAGTCTAGAAGTATTTAAATTGTTTATAAAGGAATATGAATATAGTCCAAACTAATCTATGAGAATTACAGAAGATGAAAATAAAACCTTGAAAATATGAAAAGGGAAGCAAATGTCAAATTTTTTAAGTAATTGATCTGCTTCATGTTAGTTGTTAGACCCTTTTGATTGAAATAAATTAAGAATTCATGAACAGCTTTTTGTATTGCAAATGAAAAGCCATGTTGCAGCATCTGTGATCTAGCTTATTAGTGCTTCATCAGTTTCATTTTGTAAATCATTGAGAATAATGATTAAGAAGGAAGCATTGATGTTTGCTCTGCCATTCACATACCATATACGTATACTTGTATAACATGCGATCTCGCATATCATGCGACCCCCAAATTTTCACCGTTAAAAAATTATTTGATCATGTATCTTATGTAACATGCGTGTTCAATTTTAGAGACCAAATTACAGAAGGCTAACCTCTTCGTCCTCTTTATCTATCCCATTTTCTAGTTAGACTAATCCCTTTCCCTTCATCTCTTTATTCATCCCATCTTCTATTTGAGTTAGAAAAAGTAAAAGAGAATGCTAAAAGTATCGTTAGTAATGTTATACTTGTGTAAACGTATACAGCCAGAAACAGTTGATTTTCCATGAACAACTGAATCCAATAACAACAGCGGTTTGCTTGCATTTCAACCATCGTATGATAGTACAAAAATTACCGTAGTTATGGTACAAATGACGTTAAGTAGAATAGGACTGATATATTTTTACATTACTATAGCCTAATTCACTAAGGAGAAAAGATCAGCAAGGGCATGTATGTACTGCTAAATTTAAGCTGCTAGTTTTAGCTGAAGCTGAGGAAAGAATGTTCATTAGCTAATGACTATTATCATGCATCGGCAACATGGAAACTTCGGTATAGCACCGTCAAACTCGAGCGTAAACAAAATTTGAGAGAAATGTGTTTTAATCAAAACTGTTTGGCATGAAAGAACATATTTTACTGTGTTCACGCCAATAAAAGATAAATATTTAAGGCTTGTAATGTTCTGATGAAATCAAGTGAAAATATTGAACGCAATCTGTTAATTTTTTTTACGCAATAAATATGCCCTCAGCGCCATCTACTAACAAAAACAATAACTATTTAATATCATTCACAACAATACATATTCATGTGATATTTTTACTTTAAAACACTTTGTATAGCATAAAATAACCTTGTCCCATATCAATAGAGTATCTTGAGATTCATTTATGCTAACTAGAAGCAAGAAAATCGCTCTGATCTGAGTTCAATACAGTAAAATAAACTTACCTCACAATCATCCTCAGCTGATTCCAAAACATTGATTGCTATGTTTGTATTTTATGATACAACAATAGTAATATGAAGATACATACAATATTATTGGATGCAGTGAAGCAAAGCAATACATTCATTATGTTTGTATTTTATCATATGATACTAATATGTGAATATTACATACGCTAATTTTATATCTCATGTATGATGCGACCCCCTTAAAATTATCTCCAAAGTTAGGTCTTCAAAAGTCGCGTGATATGCGAGTATATACGGTATGTGGCCATACAGTCGACAAACCTATTTTGCACATGACTTATATCCAATAGGTATAATTAAAAAAGATGTCCATTATTTAATATATGACACCTTTCAGTTTCAGTTCTTATTTATCTAAAATGCTGTGTTAGTGTTTACGTAATGTGATATTTATAAATTAATAAGTATATCAGTAAATAAGATGTTATTTGTGTTTTGACAGTTTCACCAAGATGCAAATATGAATGTTTGTGGTTTTCAGTAAAAGTGAATGTGTTATTTGATGCTGCTAGTGCATCTCCAGGATAAGATGCGTTTACCAGTAATTCATAACCTGAAGTTTCCATTCAGGATAAACTTTCAGATGGACTCTGCATTGGTTTTTCTGGTTCCATGTGTTACTTTTGTATCATGCACTCTTCTGGTTCTGTTTGTTACTTTCATGTTATTTAGGCATGTTACTTCTTCATCTCCACCCCCTTTTGCTGACATGCACATCTACAATGGACCTCACACAATAGAACAAAGAAAACAATGGTGCCATCACCTTCATATAGGGGAGCAGTTGTTCTGTGATATGTGTGACAGGTAGATACCCGTGAGCTGGAACTAGATTTTTCATTGGTCAATGATCTAACAATAACTGTCATAGTACAATATGTAGTATTCAGTGCACAACCATTCTGGCAACTATGGATACTGTCTTTTAAATGACAAGTAATTTTTTGAGGTAGCAGTGGGTTGGTGATCAGTTTTGTAAAACTTAGGCATTGCTATGAGACTACATAGAAACATTCAAGTAAACATTATTGTTGTTGACAAGAATTCAGTCCTGACCAGAGATATAAAGTCAGCACATGATTCACCTATCTGTACCAAGACAGATTTGAAGCTCACAGTTCTGTAATTCCTGACAATTGGATTGTTGTAGAGCCAGACTCAGTTTCAGCTCATTCCTGGCTGGTCTCAACTCAGTATTGGCCCATCCCAGGCCTTGACATAATCTCATGCCAGATCCTGATTCCTTCATGAACCCAGATCAACCAGGACTCAGTCGGCTAAGGGGAATCATTCATTTTAAAATAATCACTGTATAGTCCAACCTCTTAAATCTGGTATTGTGTGGTCTGGAAACTCCCATTAACCATGTCTATTTTTGAATCGACTGCCATTAGTTCTTGAGCGGCTACAAGGGCAGAGACAAATGTCATTTCAGTTTTTGAATTGGATTTCAGAACTAAAGCTTGCTTTGGAAATACGCAAGCACAGTTCATTTCTAACGAAACTCAAAAATATAAAGCATACAAAAGAACTGTAATTGCCCACTATACTCATGTATCATCTGATCTCTTTTATCATGCTATCATTAAAATTTTGTTCAAAAACATGATTTTATCATATACTATATCATGTATATAGCAAGATGTATATACACTAGATTAAACTAGGCTAGACTCTATGCCTGTCTCAGTTTTGATAGATGCCATTGATAATGCATATTACAGTGGACCCCCCATCTGTATTTGAGCTCTCGACAATTCTCTATGGACCATATCTACCCATTATTTGTGCGAAATTCACATATTCACAGTATTTTCCTATGAGGGATATCCACAGATTACTGTTATTTCCATATCAATTTCATGATTAAATGCACTTTTTGTTAAAACTATTTTAAAAATCCAGGTACATAAGTAATTTTAGTGGGGTTTTCTTGAGTTTGAACTAACAAAATATATAGTTTTAAATGTTTTCATAGGGGTTCTAAGTATTCGTGGATTCTAGCTATTTGCTGGTGAGTCCACTGTATAGTATATATCTGAGTTAGCTTTTAATAAATAAACAGGCATAGAAGCAAAAGTTCATTAGGTTAAATGCCAATCTTTCATGACACCTGTAGACCAACAGATTTTAAGTTCAAGGAGTGAGTGCTTGAGGGTTACACAAATTTTCTATACTCTTGGTTTTATTCAAAGTAAGACCGCAAAGGTATGTATTTATACATACTATTAGAACACACCTGTAGAAAAAAGTCCAAGACTTATTATCCCTCTTTGCAGGGTTGTATAAGTCTACTTTTATTTTCTAGTATTACTGCAAAGTTTAAAAAGCATTTTCATTATTCAATGTATGTAAACCTGATATGTATAGTATCCTCCTTGGGGTACTGTCCTTCCATATCAGCGCCAAATATCCAGTTATCATTGTCACTAGACAAGCATTGTAAAACCAGATTGCTGATAATCAAGGCTGCTAATAACCAGGGGACTGCCTGTATAGGTTCGTGTGTTGTTTCCTGTTCTTGATTGCCAACCTCTTGGGTATCTGGAATAAAAAAAAAATGGTTGATAACCTGGAACTGTACATTGGACCAAAAATTTATCTAGGTAGTTGGGATTTATTAGGAGCTAAGCAATTTTGTCACATGTAAATTTCTTTTGTAAGCTAAGCTCTTTTGAGGACGAACAGCAGCTATGCTATGAACAAACACGTTTTAATGTAGGAAAAACCTGGTTTTGGTAGCTGCTGTAAGTCCTCAAACCCACTCACTTTCCATGACAAAAAGACATAGGAATGGTCTGAACATTTATTTTGCAAAGACCTGGTGTGTAATGAGGAAGTTAGCCAATATATGCTGTTGTACATCTGTGTGAGTACGATGAAGAGAGAAGTGAGGCAGCCACTGTGGACAGGAGACAGAGCCCTCCTGTCCTGAGTCCTTTATAATCTATCACTGTGCCAATAAGTATTATTCTGACTGAGAACAACTATAAGAGAATTCTTTTGAGATTTTACTGTTTTTTTTCCATCTGTCCATCCGCCTGTGGTGTTTGTGCATGGCAACACTGCGTCCCAGGCTTTAAAAAATATCCTATTTCGAATATTAACAGTGTATTTCGCATACAGTAAATTATTAAAACACTTTTCAGTTTCAAATGTACACCAAGATGTTTTTTTATTTACCTAAAAGTTACACATAGCGTAACTTTTAAAGCCCGTGACGCAGTGTTACCATGCGCGACCACCACAGGCGGATGGACTGATGAAAAGATAACAGAGTATAGTTCATCTGTCATATAGAGCCTCGGGGACCTTAAAAGTGTACAGTAACTCCTTTGAGGACACAGCAGCTACCAAAAATGTTTTTCTAATTCAAAACTTATTTTATAACCATGCACTGGTCACTTCAGAAGTATTATTTTCTTGTCAATGATTTTTATCAAAATGCAAAATTACTCTTAAGACACATGTGAATTCTTTTTCATCCTTGTAAATGGATGTGACTTCTTTGGAATACAGAAATAAATATACTTTGAATGTTTGAAAATATATTTCCACAATTTAGATTTATTTGCAGTTTTAAATATAAAGTTTGTATGTTGTTGAAAAGATATCAAAGATTCCAAAGACTGTCCTAAAGAATTGTTGCAGGGTACAAATTTTAAAGATTATTTTTCAACTTAGTCAAGAGAAAATTATTTTCATACATTGTGGTAACAATATTTTTTGCATTTCAGAGTTTAGGTTAATCTAATCACATGTTAGTTTGAAGTAATGTTAAGGCACATCATTGTATGTTTAGTGGTTAAGTATCAATAAATTTGTTTAATGCTGATAAGGAATACTTACAATGATTCTTGTAACTAGGCTCCTTACCATGATCCTGTATTCATCAACGATGTTCGCTTGAGTGAATTTAAACAAGTTCTCAGCCGAGCAGGAATTAGTTCAGAGTTTAATGCCGGTATACTTTGGTGTTCGAATGGAACATTAGCACTAAAAAAGGTAAGTTAGTATATAAATTCTTTTGTTGTACATTACATATATATAATATTCGTATATACAACCTGTAGGGGGGTAGTGCTGTCAGGGCACCTCATACAGTGCACTGTAGGCATTGCTCAAGGTTCTTTGCATCATCCCTTCAGCTCTTAGCTGCAACTGCTTTTACTCCTTTTTCTGTACCTCCGTTCATATACTCTTTCTTCCACACCCTCTCTAACAGTTGTCTCACAGTGCAACTGTGAGGCTTCTCTCCTGTTATGCCTCCAGACCCTCTTAACGTCCATTTCTTTTTCAGCTCTGAATGACCTCATATGCCCCAGCACTTGGCCTTTGGCATAAATTCTATAACCCATCCACACATATGCACATACTATGATTATATATATATATATATATATATATATATATATATATATATATATATATATATATATATAGATGTATATATATAGATGTATATATATATATATATTATATATATATATATATATATATATATATATATATATATATATATATATATATATATATATATATATCTATATAATATATATATATATATATATATATATATATATATATATATATATATATATATATATATATATCTATATATATATATATATATATATATATATATATATATATATATATATATATATATATAATATATATATATATATATATATATATTATGTTACGTATATAGCGGCCTTGAGAGAGGCTAGATACGTAAACGGAAGTAAATTAGGGATTTCAAGAGGGAATTGCTTTAACTTACCATAAAACTGAGTTATTATTAATTTCTTTAGAGGAAGGTCGCCAGAAAACTCAGCTCGTTACTTAACAACTGTTTATTTACAAAAAGGCCCGTGCTGGCCTGGAGAAAAGTTAAATGATATTGGCCCCCACGTTGGGGCTTATAGTCTCATTCAATTCAAGCTGATTTCATTCACTTGGGGTAATGCACACTTGCGGGCAGAGAACGGCACGTGACTCATGGAATCTGGAAAAGAATCCCAGATTAAACGAGATAAAAGGAAAAATGACTTCTTGCTTTGATTAAGGCTGATTAATTCTCTAACATTGGGGAAGGTAAACTCGAATGGTTGTTTCACTGAGGTATGCACGAAAGCTTGGTCTTTAACAAGTCACAAAAGGGAGCACGTGGGCCCGATGAGGACAAGGGCTTTGATGTAGAAGGGGTAAAAATGAGAATTGAAAATGAAGTTAGCAAGAGTTCGTATGTAGTAAAAGTGCTGGGGTTGAAGTTTACACTTTCAGACGTACCTTTATGCAATATTCTGTGTATCCTTGTAGAAGAATGCAGCCTGACCTCTGTTCAGGTCTGGGGTTCATGTCCACCAGTACGTCGTGGGTAGGCCTATTTTGGGAGGCTGGCAATTTGACCTCTGTCCGAGATCACGTCTCGCAGCCGACTGAGAGCGATACTGGTTGTTTTCGAATCACGGGGCTTCCAAAAACCGCCTCGAGCATTGCCTGAAAGGTGGTAAACACAACGCCAGCAAATTGGGAAGGAAAATAGGTCTTATTGTAGAAGTCCCTAAAATCCATCTCGAAGCCTAGCTACTCTTGTGACTTGCCTCTCTTACCCTAAGCTTCCGTCAGAAAAACCGGAAAAATCATTACCTACGACATACCCACTCTCCCAACAAACAGTCGCTTCAGGAGAAGGCATGGCTGCTACTTTTATAATTAAAATATAACTAAAACTCTGCTGGGAAGCGAGGCGTTCTATAGACGTAGCAGCTCCCCTGTTAAGAAGGCATTCACTCCCTTTCAGGCGTGAAGGTCTTGGCTTAAATAAGTTGATCGCCTCGACTACCAGTTCTCCTACTCAACTTGAAGTTTTTTTTGAGCAGCGATACGGCCTGACTACAGTGGCCTACCTAACGTATAGGCGGAGATGCTACGTGTACTAAACTTAATGGAGTAATGTAGTCTAGCCTAAGTAATAACTACGGGTTGTGTCTTGTGACGACAGTCTACTCTACCCCACCTAGATAAGGTTACTTGAAGATTCTACTTTCTACTAACGTAATGCCCTGGTACTAAATCATTAGCCTAACCTACTCAATACAGTTAAATGGAGACGCAATCATTCCAGAGTGTGGTACGCACAGCAGTAGTTCAGCGACGGAATTGTTAAAATACATAATGAGAGGTAATGATGCTTGGGGATGATGAGTGGTTAGTGCGTTACCAGGATGGAAATGTAATGAGGTAATTATATTTTAAGTGAGGGTTAGTATCACAATGGCTAGGGGTTAGAGAGTTAGTGCTACTGGCAGAGATCAGGCTGGCTACCTTCTCTGGGTAGGTGCCAGGATCATTCTGCAAATGAATGCGACACTGTACCTCGGGCACAGGTGTCAGGAGAGCATGTGGCTCTTTTGTTAATTTATGTTAATGATTGGTTACGCCCCTTCTTCTTCTTATTCCTCCAGGACCTGGCTATACCAGTCCTAGGAGTAGACGGAGGCACAGACTCGGGGAAATGGAGGCCAGAAACGCCGGCAGGAGCAGAGGCAGTGGTAGCCTGAGAGATTTCAGGAGAACACCCTACTTCGGTATCTGCAGCAACCGTCGTAGGGGTGGAACCTACTGCAGGGGAGGCCCTCACTCCGGCTGCTGCGACAGCCGTCGTAAGGGGAAAACTCCAGGCTGACTCCTGGTCGGGCAGCTCCTGGTTTTCCACAGGAGGTATGAAGGTTAGGTCTGCTGGCACTAGCTCGGGGCCAGGCGCAGAAGTCAAGTTCGGTGGTGGTGGTGGGCTCTACGCCCAGGCTGGACGGAGCTTGGCACTGCTCAGTGCTGCCAAGTGGCACTGGCAGAGAGTTGAGGTCGACTGGACCTGTGGCGGGTACTGGAGGTGCAATACCTCTCAGCGTGCCCTTGGAAATGGGAGACCTCAGGTCATGCCCTAGGATAAGGTCGTAACCTCCTGGAAGGTAGCTTGCAACTGCAAGTGTACATACCTTGGCAAGGTGAGGTCGTACGACTCTCAATTGGACGGTGGGCAAGGATCATCTTACTATGATTGATGCCTTCAATCGTGATCAGTTGCCGTCTATCAATGGTAGCCCCTCGGGGGATTTGATCTTCCGTATCAGGGAGATTTGAGCGCCGGAGTCATCAAAGGGCTCTGACATGGCTTGGTGGATAATGACCTTGGATGGGTGCGACGGTTATAGGGCCCTGAGCTGGGGGGGGGGCGGGGGGTCCTAGTAACGAAGGATTGGTAACTGCCATAGCGATGGCAGGAATATTGTAATTCGCGCACCCCAATACGTAGTTGGCAGACATGTGACCCTTGCGGCCACAGTCTCGGCAGAACTGGTTCGAGAACTTCTTCTGTGGCATTGACGGTAAGGCCGAGATGGTCCCCACAGGTTGCGAATCTGTGGAGTCACCAAGGCTGGCAGTGTGCTCTGGCACAGGTGAAGAGTCCTCTCTGGCCGTGATTTGAGGTGGTGAGGTAGCTTGGCCCTGAGTGGTGTGGGGGAGGGACATCCCCACGAGGAGGTCCCGTCCCAATAGGAAACCTACTCCATGCCGAATCGTACGTACCACACCTAGGCGGTGAGGTTTGGTGCACCAAGGAGTGGTGACCTGCAGGACGACTGTGGGAACGGTCTTGGACTGCCCTTCGCGACCCAAGTCATGGCCCACCTGATGTGCTCGTCAACTGTGGCACTGGCTGGCACTTGGTCCCGGTCTATAAGACACAGATCGGAGCCGGTATCTACCGTAACTGGCAGAGTCACAGGTAGGGTAGAGCCATCCACCGGGGTGCCACTGTGACTGAAGAGGTCCACAACCCGCTCAGGGTGAGACCTGGACTCGGGCATAACGGCCGAGGGGGTTGTGGCACTGATCAGGTGGACGTGCCGGGTCGAAGGCACGTGCTTGAGGCACCCGGATATCCAGGGAGTAGTGCCCTGTAGCCCCACAGGCTCTGCAGGAGTCCCTCTGCTGGCTGGTCTCCGGAAGGCATCTGATTGGTCTTGAGAGGAGGCTGAGGCACCGTTCGGTGGCCTAGGAGGGTTCTGAGGGGGTTTGTGGCTCTCAGCGCTCTTGAGGCGGCACTCTGCTGCGAGGTGACCCACTTTCTTGCAAACGTTGCAAGTCCGTGGGTGTCCTTGGTGGGCGGTCCTTTGGCCGAGTGGATCCAGAGAGATGACCGGGTGGCACTATGCGTCGTGGGCGGTGCTGTGAGAGGGGTTGAAGGTCTCCCAGTCGTCAGCCAGGCGACAAGCTTCCGCAAGTGTCTTGGGTTGCTTGTCGTTAAGGTGCACTGCGAGTGGCCCAGGTACACACTGGTAGAGGTCTTCCAGCATGATCCTGTTAAACAGGTCCTGGAACTCCGGTGCACGACATGGCCTCGAGCCAGCGCTTTCCGGCTTGGATTTTGTAGGAGTAATCTCCCCGGCCCAACCAACTTCCTTTGCCTGACCTCTGAAACGCTGCCTCCACCTCTCCGGGGTGATTCATAGGCCTTTGTAATGACCCGGCGAACTTCCACCAGGTCCCCTCGCTGACCCTGATCCAGTGAGCGGAGGGCAGTCTTAGCCTTGCCGTCCAGGTGCTTGGCAAGTAGGGCGGCCCTCTCTATCTCAGTGGTAGGGTAGTTTCCGAATAAGGCTTCCACTTCTTCCAGCCATGCCTCGGGCTCATCCTCAGTCCACTTCGGGATGAGAGCGTTAATGCTGGCAATAGGGTTGGACGACACTGTAGGCGTGGGGCTGGGAGCTGGCTGCATGGCTAGGGCTTCGGCATTCACCTGTCGTGCCTTCTCCACCTCGAGCTCCTTCTCCTTGAGAGCCAGCTCATGCTTCCTCTCTTCTTCCCTTGCCTTCCTCTCTGCTTCTTTTTCCTTCCTCTCTGCTTCTCTGGCGGCTCTCTCTTGCAGGAGCAGATCATCCACCTGCCCCTTCACCCACTGGGTGAGTTCCTGCCCAGTGTAACCGGCATTCGTGCCCAGAGCCATGAGGGTCTGGAGCCTTTCCAGCTCCATGGATACATGTGGTTGGGCAGCAGAAGCCATTTCCTTAGGCTGCAGTGGAGGCTTGGATGAAAAAAATCTTAAAGGACTGGGTGCTCTGTGGCACTTTGGGGAGTGGCACCTTCTGATGAGGCGGACAAATCAAATGGAGTGTGCGGCGCACGTCACACTAAGGGGCGTTCCGCAGGACGGACACGCAGGTAGAATGGCTACCTGTACGGCCTGTACAGGTGCAATGGCACTTATGAGGAGGCGCTCCTTGTTTGGAGCACTGGTATCGTGATGGTGTGTCCTGTCGGACGACACTAGATGCAGTATACTTAAGTATAACCGAAGTGAAAGGGCACTGCTCAGTAGGCAGAGTTTGGTAATGGTGGAGGGAGAGAAAGTAAAAGGTGGGAGTACTTCAGCAGCCAGTCGCTGAACAGTGTCAAGAATTAGTGGCACTGTAAAATGATAAGACCTGACGTGCACTGGTGGTGGCCAGTCCTAAACTGGTAACGACTTCCCTGTCTGGAAGTAATGAATTTGCGTGGCACACTGTGCGAATTGTTGCTTGCGGTACACGCAAGTCTTTTGGGATAAAAATGAACAAGACCACTCGGGCAACGACAGGTATGGAAATTAGAAATGCTCAGGCCCTCGCTGAAGTACTCGGTAAATGAAACAAATAAATGTTTGCAAACTGCAATGGACACATGCGCATAACGTATCACGCTGTGTAAATGAAAGACACAAGAGACTAAAATAATGTTAATTCGGCATGCTATAATTAATGGTAAGATGTAGTACTCCTGGCTTCGTGAATACTGGGTTCTCTCTCTCTCTCTCTCTCTCTCTCTCTCTCTCTCTCTCTCTCTCTCTCTCTCTCTCGGAGAGGGTGAAAAATGATATATGAATGAACTCCCTTATATTTGAATTGAACTACTAATGTTAGTTTAATATGACGCAACTTGCGTTAAATGATTTACTTACGTTAACGTTTTTAATGAAAGAATTGTTTTTGGATAACGTTTTATGAAAATGATAACGCGCTCGCGGTGAACGATGTTTACGTTAATGTTAGCGGCTTGCGCTTATGAAATGATTTGCGTTTCAATATGAATTTTACAAAGACGCGTTTTACGTTAACAATTCTTGTGATTTACTCTACTTGAGATTTACGTTAACTTTATGTAAGATTGCTAGGTCCCTGTGAACAGTGAAATGACGGTAAGGATTTTAAAACGATGTTAGCAAACAATTGTGAATGAGGTTACGTTAAGTGCGAAGTGAAATGAAACTTCGCTCAGCGAGCGAGTGAGTGAGCGATGCGAGGTGAAACATGTGAGCGCACAGCATGTCGTTCAAAACAGCTGATTCTCTGTAAATGCGAAGGTAATTTACAACACGAACTTTTAGTTTCTTATTAAAGGCGAATTACGTTAATTTCTCTGGCAGGACGATAGATACTAGTACCGAGATCGATATTATTTACGTTAAAACTTCGAGACTTACGTTACTTTGCTTAAATTGTTTAGGTAATGTTGAAAGAGATAACAAACATGGCTGCCGCTGTGAGCGAAAACGAAGGCTGGTTGAGACCGCGCAGGCGCGAGAGTGCTCTAAGCTGAATTTAAGCTGAGAGGTAAACGGTTACCAACACTTGGAATGAAACTAAGTTAAAAATGGATTCCCTAACATATCACAGACAAAAGAATTGTACACTTCTTTTGCCGTAACTATTAGTAAAACACTCCTAACTAGCTAGGCTTTCTAATACAGCAATAAACCCTGGCAAAGCACTTCCTAGTTTGATCTGGTCCTTTCTGGCATCTATCTGTACACGTGTTAGTGTAAGCTCCTACCAGGACAGCACAAAGTAACAGAGAATTTTGCAGGGCAAATTGTTTGCTCGCCGCTAAAATAAAGCTCTGGCGCATTCGCCGTTACAATAATAAGATTTCTACCTACGCTCTTTTGACCACTTCAACAATAAAAATACTTAAACGTACCTTAAGCTAACATTGGTTATAGAATAATCATATTAATGAATGGAATACCTTACCGTGAGTCAGTGTGTCTTCTTTCCTGCAAGTGTGCTTGATTTACTTTTTGTAAAATAATTTACAGTTTACGTTTTACAACGGATAACGCGATTTACAAGCTTTTTTAAGCAAGCTAGGTTCATATCCTGGCAAGGTCGCCAATGTTACGTATATAGCGGCCTTGAGAGAGGCTAGATACGTAAACGGAAGTAAATTAGGGATTTCAAGAGGGAATTGCTTTAACTTACCGTAAACTGAGTTATTATTAATTTCTTTAGAGGGAAGGTCGCCAGAAAACTCAGCTCGTTACTTAACAACTATTTATTTACAAAAAGGCCCGTGCTGGCCTGGAGAAAAGTTAAATGATATTGGCCCCCACGTTGGGGTTCTTAGTCTCATTCAATTCAAGCTGATTTTCATTCACTTGGGGTAATGCACTTGCGGGCAGAGACGGCATGTGACTCATGGAATCTGGAAAAGAATCCCAGATTAAACGAGATAAAAGGAAAAAGACTTCTTGCTTTGATTAAGGTCTGATTAATTCTCTAACATTGGGGAAGGTAAAACTCGAATGGTTCACTGAGGTATGCACGAAAGCTTGGTCTTTAACAAGTCACAAAGGGGAGCACGTGGCCCCGATGAGGACAAAGGGCTTTGATGTAGAAGGGTGGGTAAAAATGAGAATTGAAAATGAAGTATGGTAGTAAAAGGTGCTGGGTGAAGTTTACACTTTCAGACGTACCTTTATGCAATATTCTGTGTATCCTGTAGAAGAATGCGGCCTGACCTCTGTTCAGGTCTGGGGTTCGTGTCCACCAGTACGTCGTGGGTAGGCCTAATTTTGGGAGGCTGGCAATTTGACCTCTGTCCGAGATCACGTCTCGCAGCCGACTGAGAGCGATACTGGTTGTTTTCGAATCACGGGGCTTCCAAAAACCGCCTCGAGCATTGCCTGAAAGGTGGTAAACACAACGCCAGCAAATTGGAAGGAAAATAGGTCTTATTGTAGAAGTCCCTAAAATCCATCTCGAAGCCTAGCTACTCTTGTGACTTGCCTCTCTTACCCTAAGCTTCCGTCAGACGGAAATATCATTCTACGACATACCCACTCTCCAACAACAGTCGCTTCAGGAGAAGGCATGGCTGCTACTTTTATAATTAAATATAACTAAAACTCTGCTGGGAAGGCGAGGCGTTCTATAGACGTAGCAATATATATAGATATATATATATATATATATATATATATATATATATGTGTGTGTGTGTGTGTGTGTGTGTAGTATATATATGTGTTGTGTATGTATGTATGTATGTATGTATATTGCAGTTTTTCCATTGACATCTAAAAGTGTCTGTGAATTTCTGTTATTGAATTGTAATTTCTTCTTTTACAGTGCATCAAATTATTGTGTAATTTCAATTTTATTATTATTAAATAATTTATTCAGACCATTGAGTTCAAAATTTTACTTTCATAGGACTAGTCAATACCTTTAGTAAACTTTAATTATTTGTGAGAGTACCATAGAAAAACTCTGACTGCTTATACAACTATTGCTAAGTAGCACATTGTTCAACTCAAAATGTCATAATTCCAGGAAAAATTATGGTTAAAAAATTTAAGTAGAGATGCATTACCTAAGTGTTCATTCATCAAGGTATGACCCGACAAAAGTTCTCCAAATGTAAAGCTGAAGAATAGCAGTTGGCAGATACACTGTTTGTACTTAGAGACCCATTGGTCCCCAGTCTGTCTGGGTTTTGACGGATTGCCATTTATGCTTACATTTATTTTTGTTTTCTACTGTCATTTTATCATTGTGTTTTAATTTTATTCACTTTAACATCTGAGCACTTAGTAGTTAATAGCAGATCATCTATGTTGATTTGCTCATCTGGTGCTAATATATACCAAAGCGTATTTAAGCACCAGTATTCTTTTCATCAAAAGAACTCCTGATGATTATGGTGGTTTCCATAATTAAGATCATGCTTTAGATAAAGATTACCTAGATTTGTGGTTGGTTTTGGGTGGTCTTAACAGTTGACTAATAGTCATTACAATAGCTAGTGCATTCTCTCACTCTCAATAATTTTCACGCCTTTGGTAGCTTTCCTCATTGCAGGTGTATGTATGACTTGGACATACGTATTGCAGTTTTAGAAGCAAAGTGAATTCTTCCCCTGCTTTTCTTGGTATATAAATGGTTTAAGGTTTAAAGTTACATTTTTTCTATCAGCTGTTTCTAATTGGGATTATTTGGCACTTTTTTCTAACATGTTAATTTTTGTTTTCTGTATTGGCATTGAGGAAGCTTTGCCTTTCTCTCACTTATCATTTTCTTGCATAATTCAGTCATTACAGTCATTTAGTATTAATCTCCTTTTTTATGTCTCTGGTTACAGTAATTTTTGTCTGCTTATTTTGTACACATCACATATGGATTGAATTCAAACAAGGTGTGTTTATTCTTTATCCTTCAGTTCTTAAATCCTAGTTGTTCAAAGTTTCAACAGTGTAGATGCCATTGGTTACCAGGTAAGCTGTGTGATACTTATACTGTAGAGCTAAAGTTGATAGGGACCCACATACATTGCAGTCTTAAAAGGGCTAGGCATGTTCACCAAGTCTTGCCTCCCCTAACTTAGGATTGATCAAGAGTAATGGACATACTCCCACCCAGTTTATGCCAGTGCCCCTCTTGCTGCTCCAGCACCTATTTCTGCAGATGCTACCACTCCATCTGTGATATTGGCTTCTTTCATAGACTTTGCCTCGGAGACAAAATGCAACAGCCAGAACTGAGATGTCTCTGTCACCAGATAAACCAGTTCAAGTAATCATTCCAGTAGAGTTCCATACCAAGCTCAGACCTACTTTATAAAAAAATTTTCAAGAAACATCTTCACTCCTTTGACTCACTGACTACTGGCAAAGACAGCAAGAAATATCTTCAATCACCTGATTTGTTAACTTCTGGAAGAGTCAGCAAGTTATCCCATAATGAGTGCAGTTCAGTGAATGGAAGCCAAGAACAGAAAAGGAACCATGATAGCTGGCTTTCCAGTGATCACTCATGAAACCAAATCTGCTCCTGTGCTGATGATCATAGCTACTCTAGGGTCCCAGCACAGGGAGTTCAAGCTGCTCCAGTCCTAAGACCCAGTCCACTTTTGTGATAGGGACATAAGCACCACTAGTTTTAAGAACCAGAGCTGCTCCAGTAGAAAGGACCTGAACCACTCCAGTATCATGAACCTAAGGTACTCCAGTACTAGGAACTGAGGTGCTCAGTTGCTAAGAAGTTGAACTGTTCAAGTACAAGGACCCAAGTCACTCCAGTACCAAAGACTTAAGTTTTACTTCCAAAAACTCTAGCTATTCCAGGACTAAGGACCCAGGCTACTCCAAGAATCAGACTCAAACCTAGATCCTTCATTGTAGTTCTGACCAACACCATAGTTACTAATAATTATGAGCAATTCAACTAAACAACTACCCATTTTCCACCTCAGACAATGGAAGAAGAGGTCGCCTCTGGTGGCAGAATGTTCAGAATTTAAGGATATGCTTATCTTTAGTCCTTAGTGCTCCAGAAAAGCTTATGTTCACAGATGCAGTTACAAGAATGAGTGGTTCACCTCATGGTCTTCAAGTCGGTAAGAAAGTGGTCATTGCAGGTGAGGAATTGCCTTATAAATTTCCTAGTGTTGAAGTCAGTTTTTGTAGCCCAGAAAGCCAGTCAACATGTGAAGGCCATAAATGTTGGATTCATGTTCAACAGAACAACTACCGTGGCTTGTCAGGAGCATCAATGAGACATAGAATCAGAAAGCCTGTGTCACTTGTCAGTAGAAATTTTGACAAGAACACAAGAACAGAAGGTGGAAAGTGATGCAAAAGTTCATACCAGATACTAAAACATAACTGGAAACAGCTTCAGCAGGAAAGGCCTTGTTTACCCTCATTAGTGATTGTTAGGTTTCCCTGGGACAATTTGGAGTTTTGCACCTTTCTTTCATTTACAATGAACAGGTAAGTCTTTGAGAAGAATTTATAATCCAGGAAACTTTATGTAACAATTACAGTTCCTCTCTGGCTGAATTAGGGGTGGTTTTTGGAACTTTTTCCCTTCTGCATCAACCATACTTTTGTCAGTTCCTCTGTTTGGAGACTGGATCTTCATGCTTTGAGGTTATTATCTGCCAGTGGATTCCAGATGTGGCCTGTATATGTGGCAGAGCTCAGTATTCAGTCTGGTTTGCCCGCCAATATGATTAGTGAGAGATGATGGTATTCTTGTATTAGCCTCAGTCCAAACAAACTGATTAGGACTATGCTTATGCTTCTCTAACCATGTTGGTGCTATGTATTCAGTTAACCATCAATCAGTCAACCATCAGGGTTGGGTAGGGAGGTGGTTATGAGTCAGTTCTTATTGGTGTTATTAGTGAAGAACTGAACCTCATGAATAGCTGGTGGTTCCTTTATAGGGCTTTCAAAGAGGGTTTTAATTTGATTTTTTTAACTTCCCTGACTCATTGAACTATGGACATGTCTCATGATGGAAGAACAACCTCTTGGCCTTCTGACATAACACAAGAAGATTCTAAGCAAGGGTATACTAAATGTTTCAAAGGCTTCTCAATTATCCATCCTTGTTTACGTATTATCAGGGGAACCATTTGAATTCAAGAACAGAATAGAAGGTTCTAAAGATAATTGTGTGGAAGTTGGCCAAAAATCTCATGAGTAGGAGATCGTTATTGGTAGCAGAAGGTACTCTAAAAGAAAGCCACAAATTATTGAGAATATCAACTCTTATCATTTTGGTAGTGTAGATACCACATCCAGTAATGTATCCCCAGATCCAGATGTCTTTATTGCTAAATATTTGGCCATACCATGACATCATAAAGAACAGGAAGGCCAGCAATATGCATGAGTTGTGGCCAAGAAGAACATGGTACAGTCGGCCACAGGACTAAGTACATGTATATATATATATATATATATATATATATATATATATATATATATTATATCTATATATATATATTATAAGATATATATATATATATATATATATATATTATATATGCACAGTCATGGCTGCGTTCATGCATGTTTTTTCATGATTATTTTTGTTTTCTCTGATGATTTTCTTTGTTCTTTATTTGCATTTTTACTGTAAAGCCATGAGTGAAAACAGTGATATCTCTTCCGAGGAATATGTTCTTTCTGAGGAAGAGTATGATAGTGATGACGAGCTCTCAAGTGATGAAATAAGTGAAATAAGTGATAATGACGTGGAAGAACTAGAGGTAAAAGGTGGGTTTACATATGTTACTAACATATTAGAGGATCATCGTCCAGCAATGTTGCCAGACTTTTCTATTCTGTTTTATATATTAATGGAAAAGAATGTGAAGTTATATATACACATGTGTATATATATGTATACACACATATACTATATTATATATAACATTTACTTTTACTTCTCGCCATATCAACCCATGAATTTTCTCTTTTTTGGGGGGGATTTTCTTGAAAAAATAATGCAGCTCTTTCATTAGCCCATGAACAGTTTTATCTCATTATCATAAAAAAAATATTAGTATATGAATCCCTAGGCGTAAGGAAAAGTGCATCCCCAAGCGCTTGATTTACCCCTGAAAAAACGTCACAAAAGTCTGGCAACATTGCTGGACGATGATCCTCTAATATGTTAGTAACATATGTAAACCCACCTTTTACCTCTAGTTCTTCCACGTCATTATCACTTATTTCATCACTTGAGAGCTCGTCATCACTATCATACTCTTCCTCAGAAAGAACATATTCCTCGGAAGAGATATCACTGTTTTCACTCATGGCTTTACAGTAAAAATGCAAATAAAGCAAAGAAAATCATCAGAGAAAACAAAAATAATCATGAAAAAACATGCATGAACGCAGCCATGACTGTGCATCAACTTATGAGTGAGGAGGCTGTGACATCATAGCCAAGAATGTCCACGATTGGCTGAAATAAAAGTAGGATGAGCTTAGTGTGTGTTATCACAGCCCACCCACGCTTGCAAAAACCAATAGCAGACATAACCCAATGCTACAAGCTTCCCTATTGTGCTATGGAGTTATGACGACGTTTATACATCACGGGGAGCGTCACTGTACCTTCCATGAGGTCGTAGAAATGTCACGGTCCCGAAGGGGTTAAATATGATTGTGTGTGTGTGTGTGTTTATGCGGCCAGAAACAATAAAGGTATACCATAAAGTAATTAATACTGCACATGTAGCATTAAAGCCTGAGACAAAGTCAGTAGGCAAATGCACATATGCATAGTGTTAATTTTTTATTTCTGTGCATTTAATTTAGTTGTGTTCTTACACGAATACAAACCCTTGGGCTCTTTGTGGGATTAACTTTCAGCAAGGTGGAAATCCAGCCATTAAACTTCTTGCAAGGTGGTTATGTAAGTTACCAAAGGTAGGGCAGAAGTGCCACTCACATAGTTAGTTCGCTCAAATCTATGCAGTTTACTTTTGGCTGCAGTCTCACTGATAATTGTGTTCCTTCTCTGTTGTGCCATTTGGGTTTATTTTCTGTGTTCGTATATTTTTGTTTATACCATGCATATCTTGAAACAATTCATCATTTTTTTCTTGTCTCTATAATGATATATTCTCTTATATAATTTTATTTTGTTTTGTGTATTCTATTTTATGGAACACACTGTCTTTTATTTTAGACTACACATTTCTTGGAATGTTTTAATGTTTTAGTCTTTCGGATGATGTATAGATGAAGATCGACACAAGAAAGTTTTTTCATGTTTCCAGGTGAAGGTTTCATATGCAGATCGTACAAAGATTTGTCTTCCTTAAATAGCGAGTTTTTACCCCTCTCCCTCAGTGCAGAATTTCTTGTCTCAAGATCTTTGACAGTGTGTTTGTCCCGACTTGCTGTCCAGAACCAATGGGAGTTCCTGTCTACGGTTCCTGTCTTGTTTCTTGCCCCGTCTCAGGAGGGGAGGATGGTGATTGAGTCAATGACTTGCTCCCTTCCCCTCTGTGTTTGTTGTTCTTGGGTCTCCTGAGCCCCTCTCTGTTTGTTGTTCTTAGTCTCCTGAGCAGTGTCGGGAGGGAGAGGGCACCATTTTGGAAAAAGTTTCTTTTCCTTCGATGGCCACCTCTTATTCTCCTTCTGGTTCCTCCATTTGCTTTATCTTTCTTGGAAGTTTTTTTTTTTTTTTTTTATTCCTCTCATTCCGTGGTGGCGGCTTATTCTCCCACTGTTGACAGAGTATCTCTTGCAGAGCTTTGGACCCCCTTCTGCAGTGGTCTGTTCTGGTGCTTTGCCTTCTGATGCTCTCATGAAACAGTTGGTGACAGAGTCAACGCTGTTTTTCAGGAGAGATTCACCCATATTGTGAAGAAGTGTTGCAGGTCTCCCTCATGGGTATTTCACTCCAGCAGAGATTGGCAATTGGGAAATCTACAGCAGTGCTTTCTTCCCTTGACCCTACTGTTTGTTGTCATAAGAGGAATGTCAAGGCTCCTGTTAGCCTTTGGGGGTAGTGAAGGCTTTGGCAGTTAACCCATTTATCAGAGTCCCGCATTCCTATGACAAACATGACAGATTCTGCACAAATGCAGAAGTGCTTCGATTCCAGGCCCGTGTCACATCGTTGCTCGCACATTTGTGACATTAGTCACCATCTTTCCAGATTTCCCTGTTCATCCTCTACCAGAAGGCCCTCTGGTCGGTCAACATTCAAGCTTTCATGATTGTCTCCTGTTGCAGATCCATGTCCGTGAAGATGTGCACATACTAAAAGTTAGTCTTCCAGTTAGTTGTTTGGCCTTGCTCCTTAACCCTTAAACGCCGAAGCGGTATTTTAAAAATCGTCTCCCGTATGCCGGCAGCGTTCGCGAGTGAGCGCTGAAGCGGAAATTTTTTTTTTTTTTTTTAAATCACAGCATGCTTAGTTTTCAAGATTAAGAGTTCATTTTTGGCTCCCTTTTTGTCATTGCCTGAAGTTTAGTATGCAATCATCAGAAATGAAAAAATATCATTATCATATATAAATATTGGGATATATGACAGCGCAAAAAATAATTTAATACTATATAATTGTATACAAATCGTGCTGTGAGCAAAACGGTTAAAGCTAACAAGTTAATTTTTTTTCGTTGTATTGTACACTAAATTGTGATCATTTTGGTATATAACACATTGTAAAACGATCAAGGCAACACAGAGAAAATATTATCACAAAATGATGCATGAATTCGTAACGCACGGACGCAAAAAAAAGTTGTTTTCAAAAATTCACCATAAATCTAAATATTGTGCTAGAGACTTCCAATTTGTTGCAAAATGAAGGTAATTGCTTGAATATTACTAGACTGTAAGTTTTTTTAGCTTACAATTGCAGTTTTTGACCATTTTGGTTGAGTCAAAGTTGACCTAAGGACAAATTTTTTCTATTTATCATTATTTATATAAAAATATTTCAAAACTGATAAAAGCTACAACCATAATTTGTTTTTAGTTGTATTCTACATGAAATTGCACACATTTTCATATATAAAACTTTATGTAACGGCTAATTTAAAATGGTGCAAACATTATGACAATTGGACGAAAAAATTTAGAGAGTTACCGCGCGGACATAAGGAAAAAGTTTATTTCATAAATTCACCATAAATCGAAATATTGTGATAGAGACTTCCAATTTGTTGCAAAATAAAGGTAAATGATTGAATATTACTAGAATGTAATAGTTTTAGCTTACAATTGCGTTTTTCGATCATTTCGGTCGAGTCAAAGTTGACCGAAGGTTGAAATTATGGCACTTATTGTTATTTATATGAAAATATCTCAAAACTGATAAAAGCTACAACCATGGGTTGTTTTTAGTTGTATTCTACATGAAATTGTGCACATTTTCATATATAAAACTATGTAACGGCTAATATAAAATGGTGCAAAAATTATGTCAAAGTGACGAAATAATATCTGAGATGTGTTGCTGATACTTTTTAGTGCAAGAAGAAAGAAATTTGCGCTTGCGCGCCTGGGTAACAATTGTAAACAAAACAATGCCTTGATCTGTCAGCTCCCAGCATCCCCAAAGGTGCGTGATTCAAAAGTTTTTGCCAAGTAAGCCTATAACTATTTTTCCGCGAATTTAAAAAAAAAAAATTTTATATCGACGTTCCATACGTCCAATCGGCACCCAACAGACAGTTTATATCGACGTTTAATACATCCAATCAGCGTTAAAGGGTTAACATCTTATAGTCTCTTATGTTCTCGTTCTCATGGGAGAGATTGGGTTCGTCATTCAAGGTCACTTGGCCACGGGTATGACAACACGGATGAATGACCATACATGTACTATTGACACATGGCCATCGCACAGGAGGGTGTGGAACTTGTCTCAAGATGGCGTGTCAGGGAACGGGCCACTCATCTTGCTCACATGAAGGGTTGAGAAGAGAATGGGATGGCATACAGCCATGCCATGTTGCACCACTTGATTTCCCATCGGATCACCGCCTCGTTCATTCTGTCGAGAGAAGAGCATTGATAGATCTACAGTCGACATTTAGAATGGCACCAAATCACACCCGCAGCTGTGCACATTGGACATCTGTCTGAATCACGCCTCCAACCTTGAGCATTTTGTCCACGACCTTGAGAGTTACATTTACAGCTGTGCAAGTTACGACCGCAGCCATGCAAGCCATGACCACAGCTGTCCGAGTCTTGTTCTTGTCCACCCGAATTTGAGCAATGTTGCGGTTTCTCTTTCCAGAATGCGAAATATAATGACGGTAAGGTGTAAGGTGGTGACACCCAAGTACAAGTCCAGCAACAGCACATTTGTGCAATGCCTTTTGATCATGTAGGTAACCACCAACAGACGTCACCATATCTACATAAAAGCAAACAGAATGGTTCTGCCAATGAGTGTGTTCAGTCAGACCCATTCTTTCTATTGTGTTCGGCCAGAGACTAGACACTTTCCAGGTAGAAAGAAATCTCCTGTTTCATCGTTCTCATTCCAAAACTGACTCTTGATTGTTCGTACATTAATATTAACTTTCAACTGCTGAGCCAAGGTAGTTACAGAGTTCTGTAGAACCATACTGCCCTAGGCTTCTGAGACAGGAATTGATCAATTTTGATTGTGCAAGATTTTTCCTGGTACAATCAGAATTACTTTCTAACTTCTTTGATCTACGGATCAGACCTGTACTCCTCAGTACAACAGCCTCAGTATTCATTTCTCAGCACAAATATGAAGGCTAATTCTAGAAGCAAAAGAGGGGTCTTGACCATCACAGCCTCTCTCAGAGAGGTGAGAGGACTTCGCCTAATGATGACACAACTACTTTTCCATTGGGTGTTGTACACACTTCCCCTCCAGAGATACATCGTGCATCAAAGCATCAACTGAAGAGCATTCACATACACTTCAAGAGGTTAGTTTAAGTTGGGTACTTAATCTAACTTAACCTAGCCTAACTAATTCTAATCTAGCCTTACCAGTCCTGAATTTCATTATCCTGGAATTTCTTGTCTAATGATATCAACCAGGAGGTAGTCTCCTATTCTACAAGGGACGACTAGGTTGGGTTAGGTATGTTTGGGTACTTAGCCTGGCTTAACTAGTTCTACTCTACCTTACCAAACCTGCTCTTCAACGTCCGGTGTCTTCTTGTTTCATGGCATCATCTTTCTTCAGGGGTCCAGGTTGGGTTAGGTTAGATACTTTCAACCTAGCCTAGACTTAACCAAACCTAGTCCAACCTGAACTATTATTCACCGCAATAGCCTAGATCTTCTTGAAGCTCTAAGCCTGAGGATCCAAAATTAGGCTTCACGTAATGTTTTTAATGAATGTTACCATGGTAGTTCCTTAGTCAATAAGAGAAGGGATGGGGGCTGGTGTCCTATCATCTCCTCTATTTATGGTGCGGGTGCACAGATTTGCAGTGGTCAACCAGTCACGCTCCAGGATGAGGGATGAATGACAGACAAGTTCGGCCACTAGGGTCGGTTTAAGAAAGAAGTGTCCAAGAAAACTATTTCTTTTAGGCTACATGAAGTTATTAAGCATGCCTATTCCTCCTCATCAGTTTCTGCTGCCAATACTGCACATACAAAAGCACAATACATTAGAGGAGTGGTCTCCTCTTTGCCATTCATTCAAGAACTTTTCTGTTCATAGTATTTTGACTGCTAGTTTCAATTCCTTCTACCTGTGTAACATTGCCCACAGGTCCTTGGATACTTTCTTCCTTGGGTCCAGTGGTGGTGTTCAAGTTGTGTAGCTCACCCAGTGCCCCTAGCGGGACAGTTTGTATTTTGCATAAGATGAGGGTATGAAAATGAGAATGATTGAGATGGCTTGTCTCTTTTCTTTCCCTTTTCACCTTTCTTCTCTTTTTATGGACATGAAGAAGATGGAGTCATCATATGCTGGAAGTGGTCAGATACTGTAGTTCAGAGCATTTTATATTCTACACAAATATACCTT
This sequence comes from Macrobrachium nipponense, assembly GCF_015104395.2. NCBI lineage: Eukaryota > Metazoa > Arthropoda > Malacostraca > Decapoda > Palaemonidae > Macrobrachium > Macrobrachium nipponense. The sequence goes on from NC_061108.1 coordinate 38,136,536, forward strand.
TCAGTAGCAAACCCTTCCTCTCTCTAGGAAGGGGAGAGAGGAACGATAACAAACATGTATAGGTGGCTACTTTAGTTTATCTGAACAGATCTAGCTATCAACAACACCTCTAAACTAAGTTTTGACAACTTGTAATTGGTCCTACTCAGTCAAGAAGTGGTGTCTAGGAGCTCCATTTCTTTTGACTTGATGCAGTTACACTCCTGCTGTGAGGAGTAGATGTAAGCTGTAGCTACTGCTGCAATTATCAGTTGATATACAACTCGAGGAGAGAGTATTGTGTGGCTCTTCAGACAGCTTCAGGAGCCTCAGTGTCTTGAATAGGCACTCCTTTAATAGCATAGCAATGACACCAATTTAGTGCCTGGTTACACTACCCTCCTTCAGGGAAATTTTCATTCTTCAGAACATTGACCATAGTAGCAAGCTCTTACTCTTCCTTTCTTGGAACTTGAACACAGTTCTTTTTAGTCTTTCAAGAGTCTCAGGATCCAAGATAGACATTCCTCAGTGTGAGAGCAACAACATCACAGTATGTACTGTAGTGCCATGATTACCAAAACAGCCTAGTGTCCATTCATTTACTCTAAGGCAGTGTAAGTACACCCGCAGACAGAAGTACATTAAGTACAGTTGCCAACCAGACATCACAAGCAAGGTGAAGTCAGGAGATAAGGACAGTTGATCTTGGAGCCTGAACTTCTGGAATTCATTCAACCTCAGAAGAAGCTTGATCATAGTCCTCCGTTTCTCAACTTCCTGAAGTTGGCTCTGTTCTGATCTGCCCACTCGTTTTACAAGTTTTGAAGGTGATCAGTGAGGTGGATTATCCTCCTCTTGTGGTCCTGTGGCACCAATGACAGTATGACACTTCTGTTGCCTCCGTGAACTAGTTTTTCAACCCAATGCCAATGAGTTGTTGTTCATTAGCTTCCACTTGCCCAAGAAATGGCGTCTGATAGTTATTTCTCTGACAAGGGAGATGATCAAATAAGCATACCCCACAACTTCCCGGTGACACCAGTACATTTTGGGCAAGATTTCTCAAGGCCAGGGTCACTGGTCTGTCCATCGCATTCAGGAAGAACCTGTTGGTCAAGTACTGGGATGGAGTGTAATCGTTCAGATCACATTCATCTTCTTTTATCTTGGGACGTTGGATCCTATGGTGGATGTTCAACAGTCATGTAGTTCACCCAGCTGCAAGGAGGTGTGTGTGTGTGTGTAGGACTGGCCTCCTCCCTTCCTCTTCCAGTGGACAGAGGAACGTGTGCATGCAGGTGATCTAGATGACTGAGTAACCTATCTATAATCAAGTTTTATTTGGATTAGTGATGCAAATCCTTCCTTCTCTCTAGTGTCAGTTCAGAGATTTACTTACAATCCTCGTCCAAAAGTAAGTCACCCACATGTAAAAACAAAGAGTTTGTATTCGTGTAGAAACAGTTGACAAATTTTTAAGTAATTTGTATTTTTCCTAATATACAAACCTGGGGTCTTTACATAGTTAAGTAAGCTGCATAGATTTGAGCAAACTCTGACTAGGTGGACTGCCCCTACCTTTGGTAACTGTTACCATAACCACCTTGCAAAAAGTTTAATGGCCAGATTTCCAGCTTGCTGAAAGTTAATCCCCTATAAAAAAGACCTCAGGTTTGCATGTAAGAAAAACACAAATTACTTAAAAATTTGTCATTTTTTATTTACATTCAACATTGTCCAGTTTAGGTTTCAAGCCACATACTATGTTTTTACAGACACAGGATGTGTCAGAAGTGTGTTTTTGAGTTACTGTTACATAATCCTCTTATGATCCAGCATGGCTTTGGATCTAAGGATGCCAAAAAATTTATGTACCTATATCAGCGTATTATTTGTAATTTTTTCATTATTCTTTGAAATTTTGAAGTTTTCACAAGATTTAATTTGTCGGGTGTCACTTTTATGTTTCTTATCTAGTTGATGGCATTTTGTATTAATTAGTTGTATGGATATTTTTTATATCACCTACTGTATCACTCATTTTATTTATTATCTCTTTTACTCATTTTATTTATTATCTCTATGATAACTTCTTATATTTGCTTTTACTAAAATTATTTCTCTTTTAATATAACTATATTTCCAGTTTTATTATTAGGTCTGGTAATAGAAAGTTATCAGGTGTGCAAAAGTGAATTTTTGAAAACTAGTAAATAAAAGAAAAGATTAATGTAGTCAAGTGCAAAGACATGAGGAACATTTCTGTCTTCATTTATAACCAAAAGAAACAAATCATGCCTCATAGCTGTTCGTGCTTGTGCTTTCTCAAACACTCAAAATCCTTCACATATTATTTCTGAATTGTAATCAAGAAGAATAATTTGTGAAGAGAACCTTTAAAAGTAATCTACCTTGTCAATATTCATACTCTCAGCTTTTTAATTGCATCTGGTTAGATTTATGGCCAGTGTTAAAAATACTGTTAGCTCCAAAGTTTCTACTCCCATATTATTGTCATTTCTAGCTCCAAAGTTTCTACTCCCATATTATTGTCATTTCTAGCTCCAAAGTTTCTACTCCCATATTATTGTCATTTCTAGCTCCAAAGTTTCTACTCCCATATTATTGTCATTTCTAGCTCCAAAGTTTCTACTCCCATATTATTGTCATTTCTAGCTCCAAAGTTTCTACTCCCATATTATTGTCATTTCTAGCTCCAAAGTTTTCTGGCTCCCTTTATGCCCATCTGAGCTCCAAAGTTCTACTCCCATATTATTGTCATTTCTAGCAAATTTCAGAGTTTCTACTCCAAACATATTTATTAGCATCTAGCTCCAAAAGATTTCTTACTCCCATATTAAAATTTGTCATTAAATTCTAGCTTTTCCAGTAAATTTCTACTTCCATATTATATAAGTTTCATTATTTCTACTCCCAAAAAAATACTACTCCCAAATTTAATTAATATTAGTCATTTCTAAAGCTCCCAAAGTTTCTACTCCCATATTATTGTCATTTCTAGCTCCAAAGTTTCTACTCCCATATTATTGCCATTTCTAAACTAATCTAAGTATATTACAACACAAAGAGTATTTAAAAACTAATTTTTTTCTGTAACATTTTTTCATAGAAGACATGAGTCATTTTTTGCTTGTTCAGCCACTTTATATTCTCATGAAATTTCTTACAAATTACAAAGGTAATTATGTTCTTTTTGTTTTTATATACAGTGTATTTTTAGGCTTTTGGATTTATTTGCTTAAAATACTTTTCCTCTTGTCTTACAGCAAGATTCTGGTGGAATATCATTGGAAGGGCCTCTGAGTGCAGATTATTACGAAATCAGGGAACTCCTATATCAACAATATGCAATTTTATAGGCCCTCTTGTGCATCTGTGTTCTCACTTTGAACTTGATGATTATGTCTCTTAAGATTTTTGTTAACAAGGTGTAGATAATTCTTACTGTTTAGTTTGAAATGTCTTTGTGTTGTACTTTTGCTTTAATGGTCAGGAACATTATGGTGGGCCAACAGTACAGCAATAATCATAAAAGTGATGTACTCGCACGTTAGAAAGATAGAGAATTTTATGTTAGGAAAAGTGGTTTATATCAAGATACAGAATTTTACACAAGGAAAAGTGGTTTATGTATATCATAAGGACACACAATAAGTATGCCATAGTATTTTTGTCTGAGGGTTGTCTACAATTACCTGAAAAATTTTGGGGGGACCAAAAACTGTATTTTTAAAGTTTGGGAAGTGCAAAATCCTTGAACTGTAGTTTTTATTTTAACTCTTCATTTGTCCCTTAATCTCATGTACATAGTATGTAAATTTTAATAACATATTTTAAACTTTTCATACCAGTTTAATATAGTTATTTTGTTGCAGTACTTAAAAGCAAGATTTAATGAATAGTACAATATTAACAATAAAATAGTTGACAATGGAAAGGAAACTGCAAATTTGTTAAATTCTTTTGCATATTTATAGTGTAGTCATATAAAAGTTAGATTATATTTTTTATTGTTCTTATGTTATCACTAAAAGTTAGTACAGCGTAAGAATTTGGTGTTTGGAGCCAAGGTGACTTTCCATGACTGATAAAATGCTTTATTGTTGAAGTTTCATTTTTCATGTGTTCATAAAAAAAATTTATTTTTGCTGTAATATCTTTGAGAACTTTGAGTTAGTTTTCTCAGTGCAGTGAAAATAGCAATAAGTTTAGAAAATTTAAAGATGCACTGTGACATTATGCTAGAAGTACATACTTTTTCTGTATATTGTATAATTTAATTCATACTTTACATACTAGTGATTTGACTATACTTTACATACTAGTGATTTGACTATACTTTGCATACTAGTAATTTGACTAAAGTCCCAGTAGTGAACCAAAGTTACTGGTCTTTTTGCAGGACTGACTGAAACATTTCATATTGTTCATTAGTGTTTGTTACTTATGCTTTCAAGATTGAAACTTGAGATCTTTGTTTCACAGAAATTATAAAATTTGGACAAACTCATGAAGATTGGATCTATTCCTTTTCATGTGCCTCACTTTGTAAGTAATGTTCTGGAGTTTGAACACATATACTTTTGTAATTTCTTGTTACAGGTTCACTGTCCCTTATCCAAACCCTTGGGCCTGGCTGTGTTTTGAGTTTTGGATTTTTTTGGATTTCAAAACTGGAGTTTCATCCATAAATACACTTAAACACTTCCTTTCCAACAAAAACTATGTAAAACCAAAAAATGTACAGCATTAAAAAGCCATAATCAACATATACACTTGTGCATGTGTTAATGTATATGTATCTTGCATCCCTTAAAACATTGTCCCCAAAACAAGATTTCATCAGCTGTATTGTGTATCGTGCAATTTCAGGAGATTACACTTGGCTATGCTTAATATGCGAGTAATAATTCTCAGCAGATTATACCATACTGTCTCAGATTCAGTATTTCCATTGATTTTGCATATTATTGCATTGCATATTATAACTAAGTTAGCTTTTGACTAATTAACAGGCCTAGAAGCAAAAGTTCATTAGGCTTGATGCAAATCATCATACAATCAAATAGGCTTACTGCACGTGGTTTGTCTAATAATTCATTACTATATCTTATAATTAACAACCACTTACTATTTCATTTAAAACAGTGCCATACACAACTGCAAAACCTAATATAAACAACTAAATTGAGAAACAGCTTTTTGCAGTTATTAATTGCTGTAACCATCACGTTTATTAAGTTACATTGCATTTAGCATGGAGAAGGTCTTCAAAGAAGTATACCACTAAATTTAATCATGTAGGCTGCAGGCTGCAAAATGTTTTAGAATAGACAAAAGCAATATCCAAAACTGGTTAAATCACACCTATAATTCATTAAAATTTACTCCATTTTTACAAAAAAAAAAATATATCTTTGAATCATGTTTCATTTAGCAACTTCTGTAATGGCTGTGAGGAGATTGGTATTGCTTAGTCACCTGCTTTTGAGAATGAAAACGTTATTGTAATGTAAATTGTATATAGCACATGATCACAATGTTCAGATTAAAAAATGCAATATGATGATAATATATGCAACATCACTGGATGCAAGTCATATACAAACTTACGTTTTTTTAAATATTTCTGTACTATTTGACTTTTGTAAATGGAGATTTCTCTCCACAATAAAAAAAATATATTTTAAGGTATATGGATAAGGGATTGTAAGTCTGTATGTAAGTCTGTACGTATACTATATGTGTATAAGATTTGGAGTATCTATTTATGTTCAAGAAAAGTAGCTTTTGATGTTCATGCCTGGAAGAGTTCACATCACCATATTGTATGTGTTTCACCACCATTGTCTTTTATAATTAATTTTCTAATTAACCATCTTTATCATTAGTTTTTTTAACATTTCTTTCTGGATTTTGCTACCACCAGAAGTTGGATTTCATTCAGGGAGCAAGGTTCTCATCCATGTGCAGCAAAGCAGCCTTGTAGAGAAAACTGCTTCAATTCAGCCAGAATGAAACAGAAGTGGCGTGAGGGGGACCCTGTGTCTGGGTCCAAAAGGTTTCTAGAATGAGTCACTTGAAATATTAAATACATTTATGATATAAAGATATGCTCCTATATAAAAATTTGTACCTTCACAATCTCCAAAATATTAAAACCCAGGATTTAAATGAAAGAGCCTAAAAGATTGCTCTTTCTTCGTTTCGGGAAGAGACTACCCGCTACTAGTAGCAGACTAAGGGCTTTACTGTTTTCAAACACGATTATGCGGTAGTTAGCAGGTAAAACCAAATTGCATTTGTACTGCAGCACATCAATCCTATCCTGAAGCAACAAATTGACTTAACACTAAATGGAGTTATAACTGCTGCTCCCATTATGAATGTTTACCTTCAATAAAGGTATAAGATATGGAGCTAGTTCTTA
>NC_061108.1:38143468-38168288 GCF_015104395.2 Macrobrachium nipponense
AAAATGAGGTAGGTTTAACACCCCAGATTTCACGATCCCTAGCCCTATCTTTCGATGCTTGGCCTCAAGTTATTGCTATGAGCTCTTATGATAACTTTTTTTCCCTTTTAACTATGCTGGTAGATGAAAACAAATGAAAATCCCCTTTTTAAAAGACTTGGTCTTCCTAAAGTGCTTCCTCACAGCTTGTGCGGTTAGAGACGTAATAAAAAAAATGGAGAGACTTGAGGCTGAGCTGAGGGGAATGATACCGTCAGTGGTAGGGGTTTAAGAATACTACCATTGTAGGTCCTGCATGTCGTAAAAGGTAATTAAAAGGACAGCTGCTGCCTAGCAGTCTTACTTTTAGTAAAAGGCTAAGCCCACGCTAGTAATTGTGGAAACTGGTGCCCTGCACTCATACTTTTTAATAAAAGGTTAGGCCCAATGCCAATAACTGTGGTTGATAACAGCAAGGGCATGCCGTCGTAAAAAACTCCTTTGCCAAAAAATAGACCTTTCTTGATATTTTAAGGAATATGAATGTGGCTAGGACATCCTCTGTAAGCAACGGAGTCAGAATCCCCCTACTGGCGTGATAAACTGGTGAGGGGTACCGCAGGGTTCATGACTGTGGCCAAAGAAGGTGGTGAAAGAGTGGAAGATAAGAGTAGGTACGTGGAATGTTGGTACTCTAACAGGAAGACTGGGGGAGATAGTAGATGTGATGGAGAAGAGGGGAGAGATTTCTTGTGTGTGCAGGGGACTAGGTGGAAGGGGATTGTGAAACTAGAGAGATAGGCAGTGGGTATAAGCTATATCACAGCTGGTCATGAGAGGGAAGAAATGTAGTTGGAATTATAGTAAGTGATAGGCTTTTAAAGTTCACAATAATATAATAAGGGACAAAGTAGACATATAATATCAGCATATGCTCCTCAGATGGGGTACAAAAAGCAAGAGAAAGAATTATTTAGATAGGAATTTGAGGCTGTCATTAGAACAATGAAGGAGGAGAAGAAAATAATAATAGGTGATATGAATGGCAGGGTGCGAAAGAGAAGAGATGGTTATGAGGAGGTACACAGAGGCCATGGGTTTGAAATTAGAAATGAAGATTGGGATTATATAATGGAGATGGCTCAAAGTTTTCAATATGCATGTATGAACACATGGTTTCATAAGGTGGATAAGCACTTGAAAACTTATGAAAATGGAGGGTGCAAAGCCAAATAGATTACATCTAGGTTGGAGGAGCCGATAAAAGCCGTGACAAACTGCAAAGTGATCATGGGAGAGGCGTGTGATAAACAACATAGGTTGGTGGTGATGGATTTGAAAATGTGAGGTAGGAAACCCAAGAAGAGAAAGAGATCTAGAATTAAAATTTGGGACCTTGAAGGAGAAAAGGAGGAGAAATTTAGGAGGACTGGGAGAGAACAGTGACTGGAGTTGGGGAATGTAGAATTTTGACAGGGTAAGAGTGGAAAATATCTGGGCAGACATGAGAGAAATGTGTGTAGAAGCAGAGGAACTGGTGGGAAGAACCAGTGGAGATGGAGTGTTGAGAGAAAAAAAGTGGTGTGGAATGAAGAGGTGCAAGAATCAAAAGAAAATCAAAAGCATTTAAGGATTGGAAAGTAAGGCATGGACAGGGTGCAGAGGAATGGTACAGCGAAGAGTAGAGAGAAGTGAGGAGTAGGGTAGGTATGGCTACTGGAAGAGCAGGAGAGCAGTTGAATGAAAAACAGAACAAGAGGAGACAAGGATATCTATAAGATTTCAAACTTGAGGGAAAGGCAGAGGCAGGATGTGGGTAAACTGGGGGTCGTCCAGGATAGAGATGGAAATATATTGCATAGGGATGAAGACAGAAGTATTTTGAACAACTTCTAATATATGCTGTCCACAGTTATCAGCAGCCCATAGTTATTGGCGATCAGGTTTTATGGTGCTTGTCTAGCACTGAGAATTGCTGAAAATAGTTTTTTTTATTCTGAAATGCACTGATTTCCAGTTGTGGGCGCCAATACATACTTACAGAGGTGCCATTAACTGGTTATCAACACCATCCGTTTATAAGTGCCATTACTAGTTATCAACACCATAATCCAGTTATAAGTGACGAAAATCGGCGATTTTTGGTTATCAGCAAGCTGTCAGAACGGAACTCCCGCCAATAACCAGGGACTGCCTTACTGAAAATGGGAAAGGAGTTGGGGGAAGCACAGAGGGTAGAGGGACCAGTGATAGAGATACAGAAGTGAAGAGAGATTAAGTAAAATCAGAGTTCCAAATTGAAATGTTCAAATTACTACTAGGTACAGAGGGGGAGAAATGGATGCTGGATTTATAAAAAGCTATATGGGAAGAGGAAGTAATACTCAGGGACTGGGAGGAAAGTCTAATGGATAATGTGTATATATATATATATATACAAGCAGAATGGAGATGTCATGGATTGTGGTAACTAAACGGGAATTAAACTAACAGAACATGAGTGAAGAGAGGATACGGGTGAGGGATTACGGAGAGATTGTAAGATCGAGACAAGCAGAATGGAGATTTGTTCATGGATGTGGAACTAAAACGGGAATTAAACTAACAGAACATGGAGTGAAGAGAGGATACTGGGTGAGGGATTAGGAGGAGATTGTAAAGATCGAGAAACAGCAGTATGGAATTCGTGAGAGGAAGAGGATGGTGGATGCCATCTCATAGTAAGACAGCTACAGGAAAAGAGGCTGGAGGAAATCGGGAGCTCTAATGTGCATTTCTCCGGGCTCAACCTGTGTCGCTCCGTGAAATGAATCCTTGATACTCATTTCTAAGGTATAAATATTGCTATATATACCAGAGAAAAAAGAGAAACGATAGTGCCAGAATATTCTGGCTCGCTCACCCCTTTTAATAAAGGTGTCGGTATAGTAAAAGAGCGAGTGGATACCACTACCAGAGGTCCCTTGCCATTTAGCTTCTTTCTCCACCAAAATCCCCCATCTACAGAGGAGCTGAACTAAGGCCCCGCTACCACTACAGTGAGCGCCTCTGACGTCATTCCTTTTGATAGCATTGTCGGCGTAACACGCATTTTTATCTGTGCTGTGCTTTTTCTTATTCGCTAGGAATTTTCTGATCCAAGATGGCTCAAGCTTCTGCATCCAAGTTAAGTACTGCTTTCAAGGTTTTAGATTTCACTTATGAAGATATCCATCGTTTTTGAGTCTTAGAAGTGAGGTAGTGTGAGCATCTTTGTTCCCGCGCCGCCTTCTCCTGACTCGTCGACCGCCCATTATGACGGTTCTCACACGTGCTCTATTTGGTCCCCTATACCATCTGGGCAACCGATGTTTAGCAGTATTTTCCTTTATCTATACATCTCATTCATATTTAATGCCGTTAGCTTTGTTTTTATACATCCTAGCCTTCACGTTGGTTGTATCGCTCCGACCGCATGTTTCTGATCTTAGCCTAGCCTAGTCAGATCTCGATTCCCTGTTGTTAGGAGTTATATTCCTCATACTCTTCTAACCTCCCTCCATTTAAGCCCAACAACACTTGGAGGGTGGCTTCATACGCTCCCTTCTCAGAAGGGATGCTCTCTATTGAAGGTTGTGGAAACTCGGAGGCTCGAGGACTTCGAGTTCTACCCCGAGAGCCTGCAACCACCATTCATGGGCTACGTTTGCCTAACGACGCAGCCATGATGAGGGAAGATAAAGTCCCTAAGGAGACCATCATTCTCCCCCGGGAAACCGGCAGGCTCAACAAGCTTGGCTACGAAGTTTGGCGGAGTGGGAGTGCGAAAATACTCGCCTCAACCGCCTTTAAGAGCCCCTTCACCATTTTCACTACGGTGGAAGGTACGCCACTACCGCTCACTCTGAAAGTGGTGGAAGCCACCTACCAGGCAGCTCTAAAGGATGAGCCCATGCCCCAGCTCCGGGAAACAGAGCCGACCTCTCTCCTAATTCCCGGTTCGGAAACTATTTTGAAGGAGCAGCTCCTACTTCACTGTAGGAAAGCTCAAGCCTGACTGTGCCACAACACTGTTTTAGCGAGAGACTACCTAGGCTCTCGGATATGCTAATCCAGACGGAGTATGATGCCCGGACTAGGCTCAGCAGGTCCCTCAACTCCTTGACGATGGCGGAGATGACGGCCCTTGTTTGCGAAACAAGAGCTGTTGTTTAAGGTTATGGTTAAGTCGCTTCTGCATACAATGCAGTGCGACTTCTATGACTTTGTCATCGCAAGGCGTAATTGCAGGAAGCATGTTCTGGCGGAGGCCACGATCCGCCACGAACCCAACAAACTTATCGCCTCATCCATATGGGGCACAGACCTCTTCCCCACTCCTGTCGTGAATGAGGTTCTGTATGAAGCCTCTAAGGTTAACCCGAGCTTGAGGGTCAGGTGGGGTCTATTGCAAAACGAAAACCCGAATCCAACCCCAAGTCGAAAAAGAAGCCTAGGAGTTCCAGTCCTTCCAGGAACCTCAGCAAGCTCTAGTCCAGACGGTACAGGTACCTCAAGTACCACAACAGGCTGTGTCAAAGACACAACGCAACAGCAGTATGTGCTTCTGACGCAACCGCCGCAACAGCCCCAGCCATCAACCTTCGCTGTCTCGCCGGCCTATAACGCGGCTTTTGAGGCTCAGTCTTTCAGCCGTTCAATAGGTTCGCCAGAGTTAGCCGGGCCAGAGGTGCCTTCCGCCAAAGAGGAGCCTGAAGGGCCGCCAACAGGGCAGGGGTTTCCGAGGAGCACGTGGAGGCCGCCCATCAGCAAACCAGCAGTGAGAGTCTCAAGGTAGGAGGGAGGCTGTAACCTCTTCTGTCAAAGGTGGGGGTTCAGCCCTTGGGCTCAGAGCATTGTGACCAAAGGTCTGGGATGGAGTTGGCTTCAAAGTCCTCCTCCATCCAACAGCTTCTATCAAAAACCAACAGCAGAATTGATAGAGTATACCCAAGATCTTCTTCTCAAAGGTGTAGTATCAAGGGTCAAGAATTTAAAGTTTCAAGGGCGCTTATTCAGTGTGCCAAAGAAAGGCTCAGAAAAGCGAAGAATTATCCTAGACTTGTCCATCTACACTCATTCATTCTTTGCGACAAGTTCAGGATGCTGACCGTTTCGCAGGTACGGACCTTACTTCCCCGTGGGGCCGTCACTAACTCTATAGATCTTACAGCATGCCTACTATCATGTCCAATAGCCAGACCACTTCCGCCCCTTTCTAGGCTTCAAACTGGGAAGGATAGCTTACTCCTTCAAAGTGATGCCATTCGGTCTCAACATTGCACACCCAGAATTTTCACAAAGTTGGCGGAAGCAGTCGTCCAAGAATTGAGGGCGCAAGGAATAATGTTGGTGCCTATCTAGACGATTGGCTTATATGGGCAAGGAACCCCGAGGAATGCCAAAAGCGACGGTCAAAGTAATCAAATTCCTGGAACACTTAGGGTTCCAAATAAACAGGACCAAGTCCAGGCTAACACCGGAATTACACTTCCAATGGTTAGGCCTACAGTGGGACTTGAGATCCCATACTCTATACAATCCCGCCGTTGAAAAGAAATAGCCAACGTCCACAAGGCAAGTTCTCAAAACAACGTCCTGACTTCTCGGAGGAACCCAAGAGAGAATCTTAGGTTCACTCCAATTGGCTTCAGTCACGGACATTCTTCTGAAGCCAGGCTGAAGGACATAAACCGGGTCTGGCGTTCAAGAGCAAACCGCAGGTCTCGGGACAAACTAGCCTCCATCCCGGTGGTTCTACGGAAACGTCTCTGCCTATGGACGGAGGTCAAGAACTTATCAAGAGCAGTACCTCTCCAGTTTCCCCCACCATCATTAGTGATCCACACGGACGCTTCACTAAGCGGGTGGGGTGGGGCCGGGTACTCACAGTACAAAAAGGTCCAGGGAACCTGGTCCCTACCATTTCGCCAGCTGCATATCAATGTACTGGAAGCCATGACAGTATTTCTCACTCTGAAAAGGCTCCGGCCCCCCAAGAAAATACATGTCAAGCTAGTTCTAGACAGCGCAGTAGTAGTACACTGCATAAACAGGGGCGGATCCAAGTCAAGTCACCTGAATTATGTACTGATAGCCATTTTTACCTTGGCAGACAGGAACAAATGGCACCTGTCAGCCACCCACCTAGCCGGGGTAAGGAACGTGGTAGCAGATGCTCTATCACGCTCCGCTCCGCTGGAGTCGGAGTGGTTCTAGACAAGGAGTCATTCAAATGGATCTGTCAGAAGGTCCCGGGGATTCAGGTGGATCTCTTTGCCACAGAGTCAAATCACCAACTCCCTTGCTATGTGGCTCCCAACCTGGACCCTCTGGCCCATGCCACGGACGCTATGGCCCTGGATTGGAACATGTGGAAGAAGATTTATCTGTTTCCCCCAGTGAATCTTCTTCTGAAAGTACTGGACAAGCTCAGAACGTTCAAAGACGCGTTGCTTAGTAGCCCCAATTGGCCAAAAAGCAATTGGTTTCCCCTACTCCTAGAATTGGGACTCCGGCCTCAACAGATTACCAATCCCAAACTGACTCAATTAGTACAAACGCGGACTGTGTCCGCTTCCTCAAGATTCAGAAAGCCCTAACTTTATGGATTTTATGAAGTTTGCGCCACAAAGGGATGGTAAACATCGATCCCCAAAAACATCAAATTCTTAGAATCTGATAAAAGCGAATCCACATTGCGTCAGTATGACTCAGCCGTTAAGAAACTGGCTTTGTTCCTTAAGGGTCCAAACGCACAAACCATGACCACAAATTTGGCCATAACTTTCTTCAGGACATTGTTCAAGAAAGGTCTAGCAGCAAGCACAATTACTACTACCAAATCTGCTCTTAAAAAGATCTTCCTATTTGGTTTTAGTATAGATCTGACAGATTCTTATTTCTCTTCTATTCCAAAGGCTTGCGCTAGACTCAGACCCTCTGAGAGACCTAGGTCAGTCTCATGGTTTTTAAATGATGTCCTTAAATTGGCCTCACAAATCTATGACTCTTGTGAATATATAGCTCTTTTAAGGAAAACGTTATTCCTAATAAGTTTGGCCTCAGGAGCTAGAATTTCAGAACTGTCGGCTTTTTCAAGGGATCCAGGTCTCATTGAATTCCTTCCCTCAGGAGAACTTCTCCTTTCTCCAGATCGTCAATTTTTGCCAAAAACGAAGACCCACCAAGAAAGGTGGGCCCCTTGGAAAATCATACCACTTCCACAGGACCAGTCACTATGTCCAGTCAACTCCCTAAAAGCCTACTTGAGTAGGACTACCCTGATATCCTCAGGCCCATTATTTGTTAGAGAAAAAAGGTGGTACAATTTCCTTAAAAGGGATTAGGCAACAAATTTTGTATTTCATAAAACAGGCCAACCCAGAGTCTTTCCCACGGGCTCATGATGTTAGGGCAGTTGTCACCTCTATCAATTACTTTCAACATATGAACTTTGACAATCTTAAGAAATACACAGCTGGAAATTTCCGACAGTATTTAAACGCCACTATTTGAAGTCTTTAGAAGCACTTAAATTCTCTGCAGTGGCAGCTGGAAACACAGTTTCCCCTGACACTGCTTGATATATACTTACTTAACCTTATCTCTGTAGCTCTTTCCTTCTGCCTGCCTCACTAGCACCCTTGCTTAGCTCGGTTGTCTCTGTATATTTTACCTTGGATGTAGTTGTACATATAATGAATGTTGTTGCTTTATGTTTGGGCTTAGTTCTCATGTTTGTTTGCATATCCTTACCATATCTATTGCTATGGTTTTGTATCCTTATTATTAAGTTACTTTAAGGTCTATTAAAAACGCATTATTTCTGTATATTTTTATCACTTTGTTGTAATCTGAAGTTGTATATTATAGCAACTAACCTTACTTGTGTTTTAATTTACCTATTTTTACAGTATTTATGCATAACTTTCCAAGCTTGGTGGGGCCAATTCTCTGGCACTATTTCACTGAGCGACACAAGCTGAGCCCAGAAAAGGGATTTTGACAGAGGAAAAATCTATTTCTGGGCAATGACCTGTGTCGCCCAGTGAAATCCCACCCTCTTTTTCACATTCCTCACCCTGTCTGGCCCAAGCTTGGGTGCTATCTTCAGGAATGACGTCAGAGGCGCTCACTGTAGTAGTAGCGGGTAGCGGGGCCTTAGTTCGGCTCCTCTGTAGATGGGGGATTTTGGCGGAGGAAGAAGCTAAATGGCAAGGGACCTCTGGTAGTGGTATCCACTCGCTCTTTTACTATACCGACACCTTTATTAAAAGGTGAGCGAGCCAGAATATTCTGGCACTATTGTTTCTCTTTTTTCTCTGGTATATATAGCAATATTTATACCTTAGAAATGAGTATCAAGGATTCATTTCACTGGGCGACACAGGTCATTGCCAGAAATAGATTTTTCCTCCGTCAAAATCCCTTTTATAGACCTCGAGAAATTGTACAATGAATCCCAAGAGATGTGATGTTATTTGAGACGAATCTTACTTGCTGTTAGTTAGCTATATCCTTACTTGCTGTTAAAGTTAGCTATATCTCCTCCCTGATTAGGTGAGTCTGCATTTAAACAAAAGATAGAATGGCTGCCTGGATAACTGTCTAGTTCACCTGTTCTCCACCAGGTGTGTTTTGAATGTTTTAGCTCTTGTCAAAATTCTCCTTGCCACCATTGTGCTTAGGCAATTGTTGGTATTCTACAAAGTTTGGCTGCTTTGCACCTGTTTACGGTATTGTAATTTCATTTTCCTAGGATGCCTTCCACCGGAAGCAAAACCAATGACATCAGGCTATGTAGGAATGATTTTAGTGTAAGTAGGATGTTGGAATTTGGAGTACATAAACATTTGGTTTTCACTAGCTGCGGGGATAGGGTGTGTGATCTGGGTACCAGATGTGAAGAATGTAAGGGATTGCTCTGAGGCCTTTATGCCAAAATATGTCAGATACTATAGGAAAGAAGGGAGGCTGATAGATTGCAAAAGCAATTAGTTAGGTCAGGACTTAAACCTATCAGTTCTATCCTACTAGTGCCCCTTCATCTGCAGCTATTCCTACTCAGGCTAGGCATTTTGGTAGTGCTAGTATTGTGACTTCCTTTGTAGTTCTGCCTTCTGCTTCCCCATTCACTTCAGGCGAAGCATATTAGTCCAGGAGCAAAAAAGTTATAAAGCTGATTTTCTCAGAATAATTGAGGCTCATCATACGAGGTTGTCCTTTAAAGAAGGTTCCCAAAGATTTTTCACAATGAAAAACATGATTATTGGCATTGAGTAATACATTTTTGGAAAGCTTAGACTTTTTCCTATTTTTCGACATACTCGCCGTTGAGATCAATGCATTTTTTGCATGTGGTGTACCATCTTCTTTATGCCTAAATCATAGAACTCTCCTGGCGCTCCGCTCAAAATCCCAAGAAAGTCCTCCTGGAGCTTAAGTCAGAAATCACATGAACAAATGTGAAATTATGTTACAAAATGTTTCCAGAGAACATGCCTAATATATGTACTAAGTAGCTAGGCTGCAATAAAATGAAGAGATTGGGTCCAAAAATAGTTATATTTTCGTGTAGGCCATTAATGTAAATTTTAGTATGCAAATCGCACCGATTCTCTCTTCCTTTTGGTTGCCCTACACTGGTTTGATCTCCTATATCTGTTCCTTTGTCTTCAGCAGAAGTCTCCTTCTCTTAGTAAGAGGTTGTGTATATAGAGTGAATGAATGGACCAGGCAGTAATTCACTGGGATTTTACCACTTGTCTTATCTAGCTCCATAAGCAATTAGAGATAGGCGGTCATTCTTGGACATTTTGAGACTGAATGTCATGAAGTGTCTGTCTCCATACTTTTTGGTATTTTAGCAGAGTTTAAGTGCCTTTCCAAAGAATGGACAGACTTGTGGCAGACATGCAGAAACATATTCCTCTTACAGTACATCGTAAGTCAAGCAAGTTCCTTCAAAATACATTTACTAGAAGGTATTGCTGTTCAGTGCGCTTTGGGTTAGTGTACAGCGCCTCCATAAGTATTGTCAGGGATTTTGTTGCCCATAGGTGTATGGTGTTGACTTTAGGAGCAAGAATCTTTCCTTGAAAGGGGCGAAAGCCGCTACTCTCCAAGGATTGCTCATGGAGAATGCCGGGAGGGTTTCATATGCCGGGAGTGGAAGAAGACCGGCACTAGCTGCCGAAGGAGTAACTTGAGGAGCTTGATTAAAACCAGAAAGGAGGTTCTCTTGAGTGGACATTCTGTCCAAAAGCTGGGTGAACATTTGTTCCACGCTTGACCTCAAGGAACCTACCAAGTCTCCCACCTGCTGCATTCCATCCGGCGGAAAATACAGCAGGGTCAAAGCTACTCGTAGGCACAGAACCTGACGATGTCCCCGAGAGGACTGCCAGTAGAAGAAGGGGGAAACCACTGACTCCGCCGGAGTGCGGGATCTCTCCCTGGAGGACTTGCTCCTCGACCCTTTTGGAAGTGAAGCTGAAGAAGAAGCTTTCACTTTCTCTGCTCTGGGGTAAGAAGCCGGAGACTTATGAGCCGAAGAAGACGAAGAAGTCTTTTTGGACGACGTCTTCTTAAGGGTTTTCTGCTCTCTGTGACCCTTCACCTTGGGGACCACAGAAGCAGCGGGTGCACTATACGGGAGCTCAGCGCCCGTAAAGCCCTGAAAGGAAGAAGAAGAAGGGACAGGAGATAAAGATCCAGATGCACCCAAGGGAAGCCCTTGAGTGTCCAACGTACCTACCTCAACCAACAAATCCTCTGCACCTACCGCCATAGGCTCTACATTTATATCCAGAGTGGCGACCTCCGCCGCGATGTCCTGGCCTGGTCCTTCCTTAAGGCATTGCTCCACCTGTTGCTGGATCGAAGCGATCGTCGGAGCCGCCGCAGCAGGGTCGACTTGCCTCTGGGAATAACAGAACAGCCATCCTCTTCTCTAAGATGTAGGGCTGTCCTTTAGCGGCGTTTTTCCCGAATCCGCCGACCCAGGCTTTCAGGGTCGCGAGAGCCGCCTCCTTGACTGCGGCAGCCTGAAAGAGAGGGCTATTATTAACACTTAAGTCTAAAGGTGAACCTTAACCACTAGACTAAGATGAGCTTAAGCTTAACAATATATCAGAACTCATATTGCATGAACGCTGATGACGAAAAGTACTTACCCTTCCAAAAACTGGGTCACAAGCTCATAACAGATGGAGCAAGCTTCGTGAAACCAGACCTGCAGATTACCATGGCTGGTGGAGTAGGAGCATGGGTCCTGCAGACCTCGTGCCCGCAGGGATCTTGCAGTACGGCGTTACAGCCGGGATGCTGGCAGTTGGTAGCCTGTAAGTGGAAAGATACATGAGTATCAAGATTACACTCACAAGACTACTCTAGTACTCCGCCGCATGCTGGAGTTTGATGAAAAATCGGGCATAATCCCTCCCCTGAGAACCTTTTGGGGTTAAAACAGGTGACACAACAACTCCGGTGTACACCGGAGGAGGAAATTTCATAAACCAGAGGTAATTATATAAATAGGTATAAAACATATCTATAAAGAAATTTCCAACGGAGGACAGGGGAGGGAACCCAAGCTTAAGCTAAATCACTTAAACTAAACTTAAGCATAGCGAGAATGATATCAGAGAACGACTCCGAAGCGCGGAGCTGTCCAACGTTACCGGAAGAGTGCCCCTAGGGGTAAACGCCGGAGACGATGGAACAACGGATAGCTAAAGGACCTACTGAAATCATATCCGCTCCAGGGTAGAAGAACCAGAGGTCCGTCCGCCATGGGGGGCGGGGGGGGGGGGGGGGTAAAACGAGGAGGGAAGAAATCAGATCCCGTGTACTCCGGGGAGCGCCGGCGCAACCGGAGAGGGGGGGAGGCCAACCAACAACCCCCGCCACACCGGAGCACCCCTGAGCGCAAGGGAGAACAAGGTCACTCCCAGCCTAATGGTCTGTCCAGGCTCCCCTACTCCCTCCGCGTGGGGAGAGAGGGAGCCGGGCCCGGGTGGAGCGAGCAAGGACAGATCCTCCCTCCCTTCTACTCTATGGCGAGAGAAGAAGGGGGGGGGGGGGGGGAAGCGACTGGGGACGGGCGTCCAGCAGCACCACGATCGAGGGTGGACCAAGGTACGATAACACAACACAACCGACCAGGTCGGAAAAAAACGCAAGGGTTTCATGCAACCAAACCGACCAGGATGGTGCAGCAAAACTGTAGGATGCAACAAAACTGATAAGAGATGATGCAACAAAACGGCTAATAACAGAAGCTATAGTGGACAAGTTAACAGGACTACTAGAGACCCAGGCTAATGAAGCTGGATGCCCTAAGCTAACCAAATCAAGTAAAAACTATTACATGAAAAATAATAACGGTAATAATAATAAAAATAGGGGAAAAAACAATGAGTGAAAGAGAAAGGAAGTCCAGGAGTGAACGACTGACTCGGAAGAAAGTCTACCACTCAGAGCTAGCCTAAGCCGGTAAGGAGAGCAATGGCCAGGGTCTGGACAAAGGAAAACACTCAGATGCCTACGCTAGGTAGAGAGACATGCATGCATGAACTAACACCAGGGGTAGGCTAAATCCCCTCAACGATGTAAATAGTAAAAACAATAATATAATTAAGTAAAAAAGGACTAGAGTAACACGTGAATAAGTGAAAGGGAAGGTTACAAGGTATGGGAGACCTCGAACCAACCCAAAACACGAGGCGAGGGAACGCTTTGCGCCAGACCGGGAACCTGTACGTATTCGCACCTAAAAAACGGTAAAAAAACAAGTTCACAGCTGGAAAAAACTAAACCCAAACCTTTTCAGGGCACTTAACTTAGCTGCTGCAATAGCTGCACATTCCATCTCGACGAATAAAGAGAATAAAATCCAAAAAAGCCACAGAGCAAAAGCAAAAAACAGTGTGGCTGCTAGTCCGCTAACTGAAAGGATGGCCACCAGAGGCGCGGCAGTCAGCGTGGCGTGGGGTGTAGTGGTAGTAGTTGCCGCCTTGACTATATGGGTCGGCTCTCTCAGTTGGGGATTTTGGTGTGGAAGAATTCTAAATGGCAAAAAGTTCGTGGTAGTGGTCTCACTCGCCCCAGTTACCATACCGACACCCTTCTTTTATTTTGGACGATTGAGTCAGTTATACTGACATCTTTTTGTTTTATTTTCTCTGGTATTTGTTAGCTCATTTACCTTAGAAATAATGAACTAAAGGATTATTTCACTGGGCGACACGAACCCATCGCCCAGAAATAGATTTTTCCTTCATCAAAATCCTTTTTTTTACTGAATCACTGGTTCAAGTTGGCCAACTCTGTCAACAGTATTCCAAAGGACGAAGACCTGTTGGTTCCCCTGGCCCAGTTTCTATGCATTATGATTTTTAATTCTCTAAATCCTCATTCATATCTAGTGATGTGGGATGATACTTAAAATATGCAGGCGTGTCTGTCAGAGACAAATACAGACCCTTGCTTCTTGAAGAATTTTAGGCCCGAAGGAAGCTTCCTATTTGGTAATGGCTTTCTTTATTAGGAAACATGGCTTTGCTGGGTTTTTTATCAGATAAATAATCAGGCTCAATTAATGTACAAATTACAACTAATTTTCATTAAATTTGTGCGAGTAATCCAGAACCATCTTTGTTGCCAGGTTCTGTAGAAGGGACTTTGTAAAGAAGAGATGTCCATTTTATTCTTAAGCCTATGTCCAGGTTTTGGTTTTTCCCATTGTCTTGTAACACAAAACAAAGAGTTTTAACTAGTGTCATTACACTTTTATACATAATATGGTCAACACTACCCTGGTAAAACTTTTTAGATATCAAGGCAGTGGAAAGACCATCAGAGATGCCTAGGAGGTTTTTCCCTGGTCAGAAACAACGTCCTTGTGGGAATTTTGCTGCTTTGAGTGAAATGAACAAACCTAATATTGGTTTAACCATTCATTTCTATGGAAGGGCAGTGTTTTGGGGGATTCAGAAAGATCAAACTACCTACAGATGTCCTTTACATCCGTAAGTTCGGTAGTTGTTGTGGTATTTGAGGAGTACTCGTGTAGACTAACTAGCATGTAGATAAACAAGAACACCCATTTGATCTATCATTAATCAAGTGGAAAACAACTGTGGCCTTGTGGCAGAAGCAGCTGTCTGTGTATTGCTGAGGGTGCCATTCTAGAGGTATTTTCAGCACCTGGAACCTAGTAGACATCGATGTTTTTCAGCTTTCTTAGAGATAGTAAGACCTCTTCACCGTCTACTTTGAAGGTTATTGTTCCATTCTTTCCTTGGTATTGGATCATGTGCTTTAAGATCTCGCTGTGGATCAGCACCAAAGGTGTTGATATTGAAGCCCTTCATCTCTACATCGGTCTCTCTGGAGTTTAGATGCAGGTCTAAACTTTTATCTGGATATTTACTATGAAACATGACATTTTTATAGTAAGATAAAGTTTTAATTATACATGTACTTACCCAGTAATTATGTAGCTAAAAGTTTCTACAATCAGCAGCCAGAATTTTGAAAATTCGCAAGTTGCACTATTTCTAGTGGTTAGGTGACGATGCCCACCCACTTTTGGGGCTAGAGAGGAACAACTAGCAAACATAGCTTCAATTTGATTTTGCTGAGGTTCATGCGAGGGGAGGAGGGAGGGCTCCGATCATATAATTACGTACTGGCTAAGCATAATTAAAACTTTATTATAAAAATGTAATTTTTAATTAAGTAACTTACCCAGTAATTATATAGCTGATACCCACATTGACAGGAGCTGGGAAACATGAACCCATCTATTCCAAGACATTTGTAAAGATAATGAGTTGAACATAGATAAGAAAGCTAGCATTGTAATAATGCCTGTTGGTCCTTTCCTAATAAATAAGCTGCTTCAGATACTGCCTCTGGATGCCACTCATTTATCTCATAGTGGCATGGTAGTACGTAAAGCCAAGGTTGCCTACTACGTATATATAATGGGTGCCTTGTAGCAAGGATGATTCCAATTGCTGACAAGGACTAGGTGCCCCTGCCCAGGCCACAGCACATAACAACAGAGCAAATAAACGTCACTTAACAGCCAAAATTAAAAATATACCACTACCCAACCAAAATTGACTGGAGGGTACTCTGGCACATAGTACTCCCAGGCTTCCATAAAATCCAACACCAAAATTCAAGGCAAAAAAATGATGGAAGAGATGTTTCCTGTACTTCTTCCCCTAACACCACATCAGCCATCCGAAAAAAAGACCCAATGTACTGCAATTATCATAAGACAGTTTCATTTGAGATAATGTGATGCAAAGACTGTCTTACACCTCTAAAACGTTGTTTGCAATGTGGAAGATAGAGACAAATTACGTTAATAGCCATGGACTTGGCTGTGGCACTCATTTCATGAGCTTTCACTTTACACAAAGGAAATTGTCCTCTCCTAGAGAGGAATGAGCTTCTGAAATAAGATCCCTAAGGAAGAATGCCAGGGCATTCTTAGACAGGTCGTGTGGGATTCCAAACCTAACACCATACTGATGATGACGGGCCCTGTATCTTTGCTGTCTTGTAAAGGTAAAACTTAAGAGCTCTCACAGGACATGAAACTCTCTTGGTTTGTTTGTTTGTATGGTGTTTTTACGTTGCATGGAACCAGTGGTTATTCAGCAATGGGACCAAAAACTTTAAGCGACTTCCGAACCACGTCGAGAGTGAACTTCTATCACCAGAAATACACATCTCTCCCTCCTCAATGGAATGGCCAAGAATTGAACTCGCGACCACCAAGGTGGAATGCTAACACCATACCAACCATGCCACTGAGGCGCTTATGAAACTCTCTTGGTTGCTCAGGCCTAAAATTTCTGACAATCTCTTGATCATGAAAGAGCTGGGCCAAGGATTAGAGATTTATTCTTTGACTAAAAAGCCTAGGGAAAATGAGCATACTGCATTCCCTCCTGAAAAACCTACCTTTTTATCTAAAGCATTGATTTCCCTAATCCTTTTAGCAGTAGCTAATGTTACTAGGGAAAGGGTTTTCCTAGTAAGATCTCTTAGAGATAAAGTATCTAATGGTTCAAAATGTGAGCCTGATAACCATTTTAAAACAATATCCAAATTCTGGGGAACCACTGCCACTTCCTTCTGTCTTGTCATATCCAAGGATTTAATCAAGTCCAACAAATCCTGGTTGGAGGATAAATCTATTCCTCTATGTCTGAACACTGAACTCAACATGGCTCTATAGCCTTTAATAGTTGATGTGGTGGAACCTTTCACATTCTTCAAAAATAGCAGAAAGTCTGCTATTTCATTTAAAGATGCCTGACAAGACGGTACCCTGTTTTCTCTGCACTATGTCCTAAGTGTGGTCCACTTGGCTTGGTATACCCTTTCAGAAGAAAACCGTCTGCAACAGGTGATAGTGTGCTCAGCCGACTTTGAAAATCCCTTGCGCAAAAGCTGCCTAATATGTAGTAAGAACCTGGTCAGGGCCAGAGAAGACAACCCTTGATGGAAATGCCAGAAGTTAGGTTGTTTGAGAAGATGAGTCTTTTGCAAAAGAAACCTTGGAAAATCTGCCAGAAGTTCCATCAGGTCTTGGAACCATTCCTTTGTTGGCCAAAAGGGAGCTATCAATATTTGTTTGACCATGGAAAAGCTTACAAATGTTTCCCTGACCAACCTTGTAGCATGGCGTCTGTTGCCCATGCTATGGGATCTGGGACCGGGGAACAGAACAGGGAAAGCCTGTTGTTTTTTTATGTAGAGAACAGGTTCCACCGACAATAAGATTCCCATTAGATTAATCCAGGCGTTTGCAGAGCAGCAATTTAAACTTAGATAATTTTCTACTTTTTACGGACATGATTCTATTCTTTTCGGGGATGGAAAAATCCAAAAACTCTGAGTTTATCATCATCCCTAAATAATTTAGAAGGAATCTTTGAGACTTCTCATAATTTATCATTAAACCCAACTCTCAGTCTAACTGAAGAGTTTTTGGGAGGTCCTCCAAACATTTTTGTCCTGATTGGGGTTGAAGAAGCCAATCATCCAAGTATAGGGATATATGTACACTCCCAACAGTATTTGAAAGTATGCATCCTGCATGTCTATGAATGTTATCCAATCTCCCTGGCGAATGGATGACAGAACAGACTGGTTTGTCTCCATTTTGAATTTTGTCTTCAAAATGAAGACATTCAACAGCCCTTGATGCTTTTGGCACCACAAACAGTTGATTGTTAAAGCCTGGGGAGTTCAAGTCTACAACTTCCTCTATTGCTCCTTTTTCTACATGAAACGTAATTTCTCTTGAGGTGTCTAAAGCCTCCGAGCCTTTGAAGCAGGCTACTGAGGGGACTGGAGAGTTTGATAAAGGTGGCTTTTCATTGAATGGGGTCTGATGTCCCTCTCTCAAGACACTGATTATCCAAGGCTTCGCTACTCTCTCTCTCTCTCTCCATTTCTCTCAGAAAAGGAGGAGCCTGGCCCCTACTGGAGTTCGAAGGACATGCACGTCACTTACGTCCTGTGGACTTTGAGGATGACTTCTTAACCCTTAAATGTCTATTGGACGTATTAAATGTCGACGAAAATTGTCTGTTGGGTCCTTAATTGACGTATGATACGTCGACGCAAAAAAGTTTTTTTTAAAGTTAGTGGAAAAATAGTTATAGGCCTACTTGGCAAAAACTTTGAATCACGCACCTTGAGGGATGCTGGGAGTTCACGGATCAAGCTGTTGTTTTGTTTACGAGCATTACCCAGGCGTGCATGCGCGAATTTCTTTCTTCTCGCACTAAAAAGCATCAGCGACACATCTCAGAAATTATTTTGTCACTTTCACGTAATTTTTGCACCATTTTATGTTAGCCGTTACATAGTTTTATATATGAAAATGTGCGCAATTTCATGTATAATACAACAAAAAACAATCCATGGTTAGAGCTTTTATCAGTTTTGAAATATTTTCATATAAATAACAATGTGCCAAAATTTTTACCTTCGGTCAACTTTGACTCGACCGAAATGGTCGAGAAACACAATTGTAAGCTAAAACTCTTATATTCTAGTGATATTCAATCATTTACCTTCATTTTGCAACTAATTGGAAGTCTCTAGCACAATATTTTGATTTATGGTGAATTAAAAAAACCTTTTTCCTTACGTCCACACGGTAACTCTGCCAAAAAAATAAGAAATTCTTTTGTCCGATTGTCATAATGTTTGCACCATTTTATATTAGCCGTTACATAAAGTTTTATATATGAAAATATGCGCAATTTCATGTGAAATACAACAAAAGATAACTCATGGTTGTAGCTTTTATGAGTTTTGAAATATTTTCATATAAATCTCGATAAATAGAAAAAATGTGACCTTCGGTCAACTTTAACTCGACCGAAATGGTTGAAAACTGCAATTGTAAGCTACAAAACTTACAGTCTAGTAATATTCAATCAATTACCTTTATTTTGCAACAAACAGGAAGTCTCTAGCACAATATTTTGATTTATGGTGAATTTTTTAAAACTACTTTTTTTTTTACGTCCGCAAGTTATGAATTCATGCATCATATTGTGATAATATTTTCTGTGTTTCTTTGATCGTTTTACAATTTGTTATATACCAAAATCATTGCAATTTAGTGTACAATACAATGAAAAAATAATTAACTCATTAGCTTTAACCGTTTTGCTCACAGTGTGATTTGTATACAATTATATAAGAAAAATTTTTTCCTGCTGTCATATATTCCAATAATTATATATGATAATGATATTGCTTTTCATTTCTGATGGTTGCATACTAAACTTCAGGCAATGACAAAAAAGGAGCCAAAAATGAACTCTTAATCTTCAAAACTAAGCATGCTGTGATTTTTTGAAAAAAACTTTTCCCTGCTTCGGCGCTCACTCCCGAACGCCGCTGGCATGCGGGAGACACTTCCGGAAATACCGCTAGGCGTATAAGGGTTCATTGCTCGAGACAAATCTACCTCCCAAGCGAGACCTAGAGAAGTACCGTTGGTGGCTGCCATAAAAGGGACGTGTCTGAAGAGGAGACATCGTCTTAGTTGGAGTAGACAAAACTACTTTGCGATGTCTAGAAGACTGAGTGAGAAGATCCTGAGTACTCCTCTTTTGGAGAACCTACAAAATCCCCAGAACTATATCCAGTGGGAACAAATGTTGCTTGTCCAGAGGCGAGAACAGAAGAGCCGATTTCTGCTAGGGTGTTACGCCCTTAGAAGTAAAGGAACACCACAGTTCCCACTTCTTTACAATCCCCATCGTATATATAAGGAAGCCAGTTCCAGAGAACCATCTCTGACTTCCCTACTAATGCATGACAGGACTCTCAACCAGTCTGAAGAAAGCTCATCAGAAGATCGAGACATTCCCTAATCTTATGAGCAAGAGCTCCTACCACCCAGTCAAGGAAATTAAATACTATTGCAAATACTTTAAACATACTCTTCCCAAGATGAGGTACTATCTCTTTGGTATCTAAACATAACTTGAGCTGCATGAAAAGCAGACTCCTCCTGGCATCTACCAGTCTGGAGAAGTCCCCCTGGGAGGAGGTAGAAGCTCCCAAAGAAGGAGCTTCTTCTGTGACGTAATACCCATGCCTTCTCTTATTAAGTCTAGTAGGTGGAAAGCAAAAGATGGCTTTGCCCTGGGCCCTCTTCTCTAAAAGCCAGGTGTCGATGTCTTTCAGGGCTTTCTGGGAAGATGCAGACAGTACCAAATTAGGAAGCAAGGAGGGATCCTGTACTTAGCTTCCATAAGAAAAATAGAAACAGTTGAAGGAGGAGATGCTGGAGAAAAGAAGTTAGAAAAATTGGAAAAAAGGTACTTCAGCAACGAAGAATAAGCTGAAGAACGAGAATCTTGATTCTCATCCCTTTCCTCCTCCAAGAAAACAGGAGACAAGGCTGAAACTGGTGGTTGAACTGGCAGTTGAGGAACAGAAGAAGTTTTCTTCAGTAAGTCCAAAATACTGTCAAGCTTGCTCTGAATAGGATCCACCAAAGGAGGGTCCTGTACGTCTACAGGAGGAGCCGTCGGAAGGGAAGTTGGCCGACAAACTGTCGAAGAGGCTGGAACTTAAGAAGCTTCCACTGAATGCATAATGCTAGAAATGACTTTCTCGACTCTGTACGAAGCAATGAAAGAGGGCGCTTGGGCGCTTCCGGGTACTCTGCTGCAGTCAAAGAGACGACCCTGAATGAGTGTCTGGCAGCAGAAGGGTGCTTAGGTGCTTGAGGGAGCTCTCGACGAAGACAGTCGTTCTGAAACTGGAGAACAAATGGACGCAAATGGCTGCTGAAACATTGCTTAGTCGTACTTGCTACCTCAAGAAGCAGAAGGACGCTCGGGAGCAATATGCACACCAGGAATCTGAGGGCACTCCGACAAATCTCTCTTAAGACTAAGAACACTTACAAGACAACTGGTGCTTAGAAGAAACATCCTGACTTTCTGTGACAGGAAAGCCAGAAGAAAAATGCCCTGAACTGTCCCAATGGCTGCAGGAAGATTGAGGACTAGAAGGCGGATTTCCAGTTCTCTCACATGGCACAGGTGAATGGGACACATCCCTTACTCGCATTTTCAAAGGGCGCAAAGTGTCTGAAAAACAACACTGACACGTCCAAAGAAACTCCTTTCCAATGGCTGTAACCTGGGCTTTAGCACTAGGTTCAGCAGAGAGGTGACAACCAGTTGGCAGACCCCACCGACCTTCCTTTGGCTATCAGTTTGACTCCTCCCAAGTGCTGGGGAGTGTGACATTGACTTAGGCCTAGGAGAATTGGCGAGCCAGGAAGCCCCCTCCTCACACACTCCACTTGCACTAGGCACCACCAGGCGCTCCACTGACACTGCACTGGCACTAGGCGCCACCAGGCGCTCCACTGATACTGCACTGGCACTAGGCGCTCCACTGATACTGCACTGGCACTAGGCGCCACCGGGCGCTCCACTAACACAGCACCACCACTAGGAGCTACCATGCGCTCCGAAGATATCCCTGTCATCCATCAGGACCTTTACAGAAGAAACTAATAGAGAGAGAGATTCAGCAACAAATTCGAACCTCTTATCAATCCCACTCTCGAGACTGGCAATGGTGTTGGGTTCGGAATGAAGGGAGCTGGATAAAGGAGCAGGTACAGATTAAGAATTGGGAACAGGGTCAATAGCAATGAGAGATTCAACAACATTGACATCATCACTAATAATATCATCCTGATGGGATTGCTGGCAAACTAAAGCTTTGCTAATCCATGTAGCTGTCGCCTTTCATTCTCTATCCCTTTTCAGTTTATGTAAATGTGATTTCAAGGTCTTCCATTTATTCATGTACCAATCTCTACATTCATCATATCTTGTCTATTGAACAAACTTGTCCCCTACAATTTGTGCAAATAGTGTGCAAATCATAATATTCCTTAGTCAGACAAGTATTGCACCCCTTGCTACAGTATCTAATACTATACTGGAACTACTCAAGTACAACATACACAGTTCAAAGTCCAAAATTGTCATTATCACTAAAGTCACAATCGTCAACAAATTGTCAAAAAAAGCAATAATAGAGCCCAACTCTATGTAATTGTGCCGAAAGGAAATACAAAATCAGAATAATTCCACAAAATTATGAGAACACAACATGGATAGAACAAATTCCAAAATTCAGCTTGAGGTAACAGTTAATCTACAACCATCAGCTGGCAGAAACAGATTGAAGCCATGCTTGCTAGTTGTTCCTCTCTAGCCCCAAAAGTGGGTGGGGCTTGTCACCTAGCTGCTAGAAATAGCACAACTCGCGAATTTTCACAATTCTAGCTGCCGAATGTAGAAACTTTTAGCTATATAATAATTACTGGGTAAGTTACTTAAAACTTTTATTTAGCACTATCAGCAGTTAATGAGTAAATTTATTGCAAGCACCCTTCTTTAACCCTCTTACGCCGACTGGACGTATTTTACGTCGACATTTTTTGTCTCCCGTGTGCCGACTGGACGTATTTTACGTCGACTTACAAAAGTTTTTTTGTCAAAATTCGCGGAAAATACTATAGGCCTACCAGCCTAAAACTTTTGAATCACGCGCCTTGGGGGATGCTGGGAGTTCACGGGATCAAGGTGTTTTGTTTACAATCGTTACGCAGGCGCGCAACCGCGAATTTCTTTCTTGCCGCACTAAAAAGTATCGGTGACACATCTCGGAAATTATTTCGTCACTTTGACATAATTTTTGTACCATTGTAAATTAGCCGTTACATGAAGTATATATATGAAAATGTGTGCATTTTTATGTAGAATACAACAATAAAATGCTCATGTTTGTAGCTTCTATCAGTTTTGAGATATTTTCATATAAATAACGATAATTGCCAAAAATTTCAACCTTTGGTCAACTTTGACTCTACCGAAATGGTCGAAAAACGCAATTGTAAGCTAAAACTCTTATATTTTAGTAATATTCAATCATTTACCTTAATTTTGCAACTAATTGGAAGTCTCTAGCACAATATTTCGATTTATGGTGAATTTATGAAAAAACTTTTTCCTTATGTCCGCGCGGTAACTCTTCCGAAAAAAATCATACATGCAATTGTGGTAATGTTTGCACCATTTTAAATTAGCCGTTATATAAAGTTTTATATATGGAAATGTGTGCAATTTCATGCACAATACAACTAAAAAACAACCCATGGTTGTAGCTTTTATCAGTTTTGAGATATTTTCATATAAATAACGATAATTGCCAAAATTTCAACCTTTGGTCAACTTTGACTCTACCGAAAATGGTCGAAAAAACGCAATTGTAAGCTAAAACGCTTATATTCTAGTAATATTCAAGCATTTACCTTCATTTTGCAACAAATTGGAAGTCTCTAGCACAATATTTCAATTTATGGTGAATTTATGAATAAAATAACATTTCTTTACGTCCATACGGTAACTCTTCCGAAAAAATCATACGTGCGATTGTGGTAATGTTTGCACCATTTTAAATTAGCTTGTTACATAAAGTTTTATATATTGAAAATGTGCGCAATTTCATGTAGAATACAACAGAAAATAATTGAAGGTTGTAGCTTTTCTCATTTTGAAATATTTGCATATAAATCATGATAAATAGAAAAAAAAAAAACCACATTCGGTCAACTTTGACTCTACCGAAATGGTCGGAAAACGCAATTGTAAGCTAAAACTCTTACAGTCTAGTAATATTCAGTCATTTATCTTCATCTTGAAACAAATTTGAAGTCTCTAGCAAAATATTTAGATTTATGGTGAATTTTAAAAAAAAATCTTTCCTTCCCTCCGCGCGCGGATTCTCCAACACAAATCTCCGAAATGCGTACGTCCCTTTCTCGGAATATTTGCTCCGTTTCATATTAGGCATTTCATGGAGTTTTATATATGAAAATGTGTGCAATTTCATGTAGAATAAAACGAAAAATATTTGAAGGTTGTAGCTTTTCTTATTTCCGAAATAATTGCATATAAATAATATATAAATAAAAAAAATTCAACATTCGGTCAACTTTAACTCGTCAGATATGGTCAAAAACTACAATTGTAAGTAAGTCAGATATGGTCAAAAACTACAATTGTAAGCTAATACTCTTACAGTATAGTAATATTCAATCATTTGTCTTCATTTTGAAAGAAATTAGAAGTCTCTAGGACAATATTTAGATTTATGGTGAATTTTTGAAAAAAATATTTGTTTACGTCCGCGCGTTACGAATTCATGCATTATTTTGTGATAATATTTTCTCTGTGTTGATTTTATCATTTTACAACGTGTTATATACCAAAATGATCGCAATTTAGTGTACATTACAACGAAAAAAAAAGTAACTTGTTACCTTTAACCGTTTTGCACACAGCACGATTTGAATACAATTATATATGAAATTTTGTTTTGGCGCTATCATATATTGCATTATTTATATATGATAATGATAATTTTTTCATTTCTGATGGTTGCATACTAAACTTCAGGCAATGACAAAAAAAGGAGCCAAAAATGAACTCTTAATCTGAAAACTAAGAGCGCTGTGATTTTTTGAAAAAATATTTTTTCCGCTTCCGCGCTCACTCCGAAACCCCTCCGGCACATGGGAGACAATTTTTTATTTACCGCTCCGGCGTAAGAGGGTTAAGCTGTTGTAAAGGGAATGCTATTTTTATTTTTGCTTTAGAGGTGAGGGCGATGTTATTGCTTTTTTCAGAGAATTGTAAGAATCCCAATGTAACCTCCTTATTGGGGAAGAAGAGGAAACACTTCTATGTCCTGTTGGGGCAACCTCCTTAGTGGGGAAGAAGAGGAAACACTTCTATTTCCTGTTGGTGCAGTTGAAACTTAATCATATAGGATATGCCTGGAAGAGGTAGTTATCCTTTTAAAAACCTAGAAGATCTTTGTCAAACGTTAATCCTGGAAGAGAGGCAAAGGTAACCTTTTGTTTGTGGTTTTAGGAAACCTAGATGTGGTTGTCAAAGATTAAGCTTGGTAGAGGCATATTTAACCTTTTGTTTTGTGGTTTAAGAACGTAGCTGTATTTACCAATGGTTAAACCTGGAGGCAGCAAAGTTAACTTTTTGGTTTGTGGTTTTAGAAAACCTAGATTGTATTTGTCAAAGGTTAACCCTGGAAGAGGTAAAGTTAACCAACCTTTTCTTTTGTCTTTTTAGAAACCTACAATGTCTTTGTCAAAGAGCACAAGGTCCTCTGTGACATATTTGATTAGGCTAGTGCATAAGAACTAGCT
>NC_061108.1:38168788-38214558 GCF_015104395.2 Macrobrachium nipponense
AGCTAGTTCTTATGCACTAGCCTAATCAAATATGTCACAGAGGACCTTGTGCTCTTTGACAAAGACATTCTAGGTTTCCAAAAAGACAAAAGAAAAGGTTGGTTAACTTACCTCTTCCAGGGTTAACCTTTGACAAATACAATCTAGGTTTTCTCTAAAACCACAAACCAAAAAGTTAACTTTGCTGCCTCCAGGTTTAACCATTGGTAAATACAGCTACGTTTTCTTAAACCACAAAACAAAAGGTTAAATATGCCTCTACCAAGCTTAATCTTTGACAACCACATCTAGGTTTCCTAAAACCACAAAACAAAAGGTTAACTTTGCCTCTCTTCCAGGATTAACGTTGACAAAGATCTTCTAGGTTTTTAAAAAGATAACTACCTCTTCCAGGCATATCCTATATGATTATTAAGTTTCAACTGCACCAACAGGAAATAGAAGTGTTTCCTCTTCTTCCCCACTAAGGAGGTTGCCCCAACAGGACATAGAAGTGTTCCTCTTCTTCCCAATAGGAGGTTACATTGGGATTCTTACAGTTCTCTGAAAAAAGCAATAACATCGCCCTCACCTCTAAAGCAAAAATAAAAATAGCATTCCCTTTACAACAGCTTAACCCTCTTACGCCGGAGCGGTAAATAAAAAATTGTCTCCCGTGTGCCGGAGGGGTTTCGGAGTGAGCGCGGAAGCGGAAAAATATTTTTTTTCAAAAAATCACAGCGCGCTTAGTTTTCAAGATTAAGAGTTCATTTTTGGCTCCTTTTTTTGTCATTGCCTGAAGTTTAGTATGCAACCAACAGAAATGAAAAAATTATCATTATCATATATAAATAATGCAATATATGATAGCGCAAAAACGAAATTTCATATATACCGTATATTTCGGCGTATAAGTCGACCCTTTAGCCCCAAAAAATCATGCAAAAATTAGGGGGTCGACTTATCTAACGGTAACAAAAAGTGAATCTTTATTATTTTGGCAGGAATCCAGACTTTACAGTTGGCAGCCTTGTTGAGGTAACTATGTATGCAAATACCAGTATTAAAAACATTTCACACTGGAATACGACAATAATAATACATTAGAACATACATTACGTAACTTGAAGAAACCCCAATCGCACAGCAAGTGTAAACATTGCGTAGCCATTTGTAGTACAGTAATTGAGAAGGATGCGTTCACTCTGACAGTTTTGTATTTACCGGGGTATTGTTCAAAAACATATATACAGTGGGGCCTCGTTATCCACGGGGGATAGGGCCCAGAACCCCCCCGTGATAAGTAAATACCCGTGTTATCCTGATACCCCCCTCAAAAATTGCTTAAAACTGCCTACTTTAATAGTTAACCCACCCAAGACCACTATTCCAATGTTTATAACTGCCTACTTTAGTTCAAACACCAAATATGTTTTCAACTATCACCTAAAACTAAATTCAAGACAGTTTTAAAGTTATTGTACAAAATTAGCCTTAAAAAATAAATGTAGTATATGTACTACTGTACATATGTAGCCTACTAGCCTAGGGATTACAGCTAGAAGCCTACATACGCATGGTGGGCCTCTTTTTTTTTTTTTTTTTTACAAGGAAAGAGAGGATGAGTGGTAAGAGAACTATCAAAATTATGTAAATCATATGGGTACTCACCAACAATCTATGTTGATAAAAGATGGCGACGATTTTGCAGTGCAATCCACCGTAATATAATAACGATAATGCTACCAACAGTATGCAGCGAAACATCGCTTCCCTTCGTCACAACACGTTAATAGTATATTCCACGTAAAAACCTTCATCTGACCTTTATGCGTCTTTCCATAAGAGTAAAAGAATCAGGGCTTTTGGATGCCACATAATTAACTCGTTTATATGGGTACAATTTAAAGAACGCGCCGCACACCACATTTCATAACAACAACAAACAACCGTGAGTAGGCCAGTGTTGCCAACTGGGAATGGCAATTTCTTGCTAGATTTTGTTCCATAAAAGGCTAAAAAAAATCACATACCGTATACACTTGAATAACGTGCAATCTCCCATATCGTGCGACCCCCAAATTTCACCAATAAACAGTGGTTTTGTGTTTTGTCATGTATCTCATGTATCATGCAAGTTCATAAGGTTGGTGGGTTTAGCCTGCTAATGGCCGAGTCATTAAGATGTGTGCTGATGCTAGTCAATTTACGGTAATTTTCTTATTAATCTCGAGAATTGAATAGAAAAATCTCAAGATTAAAAAAATCCCAAGATAATAAAATAATTGTAAAAATAACACACCCTTGGAGTCCTTATCTTATTCTCTCTCTCTCTCGTCTTCCTCTCCCGATCTCTCTCTCGTCCCTCTCTCGTCTCTTCTCTCGTCGTCATCTCTCTCTCGCTCTCTCTCTCTCTCTCTCTCTCTCTCATCTCTCTCTCTCTCTCTCTCTCTCTCTCTCTCTCTCTCAGGAATAAATACGTACGTACTGTAATTTGTCTTACCAACGGGTATCAGTAAATGTGTAGACATTGTGTGCGTGTTTAAAAAAAATGTGCAGTAAACACACATTCCGATGTTTCGGTTTTTGGAATTTTCAGATTTCGGAAATGTGAGGTCAGATGCATAATCAACAAACACCACTACTGCAGCAAAAACATTTTTTCCCTTTATGTTTTTCATTATTGTTATTTATTAATTACAGTTTATTTAAATAAATATTAATATAATACTGTTAAATGAATGTGAGATAATTAAGATCACCTATAATAAAATAGTGGGACAATTAATACCATATGTTCACTAATAGGTATTATTTTCAAAAACAAACATTCGTAAAACACAAAAAATATATGTACATAACAATCAAAATATAATAATGTTTTGCAGTTCAACTTGTGAATTTTAACAATAAGTATGACTATATAATATATTTTACCATATCGATCTTGAAGTTGAAGAGTCGTAAAATTCTGAGGATGGTCCGGGAAAAGGATTTGTACTTTGTGATTACGTATCGCTACAACACATGTGGTATTTTCATACCACTATATTGATGACGCATCGCTACGACACACTGGTGTTTTTCATACCACTATACGTTAAAGTTAAAAACATGACATAGAATCGACTTTGCGACTTCGTTCACTTTGATATTTTTAACGATACAATAACTATCATTTGTACTACTAAAACCATCTTCACATAAGTAATTTTTCGTAAGATATGTGTTGTTGCAAAAGCTAGCTTATACATAAAAGGCTTTTATAAATTTAAGTCATCTTAGATATACATATGCAACCCAAACTCATTGTGGGGAAATTTACTACTGTTTCCTCGGATATTGAAATACTTTAGCATCATTCAAACACTTTAATAATATAATGCATAAATACTAGGCTATACATATTTACATCGTATACAAATACTACATACAGTTTTTATATACACATACTTTTATATACAAAGTTAACAGTTATATACACATACTTTATATACAAAGTTAATTATATGAGTAGTGATCAGACGACAGCTGTGCACTGGACTACGTACGTACTACTTGGATGATAAAACGAACAAAAATTTTGTTGTTGTTAGTCGCCGGGATAGATTAACATTTTTCCAGAGATTAAAAAGCTGAATTTTGTTTTGAAGGTATGTCAACCGCGTTATTATATTATTGTTTTCACGAAGGAATAATTATATAAAGAAATTATTGAGTAATTTTTGCCATCAGCAGTCAGAAAATCACGAACATGGTAACGCTCAAACTTAGTGCCATCCATGGCATATGTCTATAAATAGAACAGAAGCAGAGGGCAGTCATTGGATAACAGATCTCCATGGCTACCAACCAACCGATCAGGTGTTAGTTATACTACTCTGTAATTTCTTAGAATGAACGTTACACACACGAAGCTAACGATGATGTATGTGTTTTGCATACAGTACGTAGTTTAGTTTTTATTATTAGTGTAAGTATTTTACTGATTTCATGAAGAATAGAATGATTCCTTCTCATTACTTTGAATGCAAAATGGCTTGAAGATTCTTCCGCAAAAAGAAGAGAAAAAAAAAAATTCCTTAGAAGATGATACCTATTTACTAACGCGGTTGACATACCTTCAAAACAAAATTCAGCTCTTTAATCTCTGGAAAAATGTTAATCTATCCCGGCGACTAACAACAACAAAATTTTTGTTTGTTTTATCTTCCAAGTAGTACGTACGTAGTCCAGTGCACAGCTGTCGTCTGATCACTACTCATATGATTAATTTTGTATATAAAAGTATGTGTATATAACTTAACTTTGTATATAAAAGTATGTGTATATAACTGTATGTAGTATTTGTATACGATGTATATGTAAGCCTAGTATTTATGCATTATATTATTAAAGTGTTTGAATGATGCTAAAGTATTTCAATATCCGAGGAAACAGTAGTAAATTTCCCCACAATGAGTTTGGGTACATATGTATATCTAAGATGACTTAAATTATAAAAGCCTTTTATGTATAAGCTAGCTTTTGTAACAACACATATCTTACGAAAAATTACTTGTGAAGATGGTTTTAGTAGTACAAATGATAGTTATTGTATCGTTAAAAATATCAAAGTGAACGAAGTCGCAAAGTCGATTCTATGTCATGTTTTTCCTAAACGCGTTGACTTAAAGGAGAACGTTATTTTGGTTGTTTTATCACTGCCAGAAACCCATAACAATGCAGTGTATGTATGATAATTCTAAACTATTATTCACTACCAAAATAACGATGATATTTTGTATTGAAAATTAATGTTACATATATTCCAAACATTATTACTACGTAGCAGATGAAAGTACTATAAATATTTCGAAAGATAATCTTGCTGTGAACGCTACCATAATTTGATTTTCATATACGTACTTACATTTTGTCAGCTGGCTGGCCTCGCATAGATAAAATTGATTTCACTGATATGGAATTACTCCACGAATAGCCTTTTTATTATGAAGATATGACGACTTAAAGGAGAACGTTATTTTGGTTATCACTGCCACAAACCCATAACAATGCAGTGTATGTATGATAATTCTAAACTATTATTCACTACCAAAATAACGATGATATTTTGTATTGAAAATTAATATTACGTATATTCCAAACATTACTACGACGTAGCATGAATAGTACTATAAAAATTTCGAAAGATAATCTTGCTGTGAACGCTACCATAATTTGATTTTCATATACGTACGTACATTTTGTCAGCTGGCTGGCCTCGCATAGATAAAATTGATTTCACTGATATGGAATTACTCCACGAATAGCCTTTTTATTATGAAGATATGACGATAATATATAAGGTAAAAAAATGCTTTTATGTATTTCGTTTACGCTTCGTCGCCAATAACAAACAGCAATACTTACGATAATCTATGACAAATAGCGTTTGTATGACTTCATTGTTCAGAGAAGTTATATACGAATACTGCCAAAATAATAATGAAGTTCGAATTAATTTTAGCCTTAATGTTATTACTACTGTAATTACACTACCACTACTATTAAAATTTCTAAAAGTTTATCAAACAAAAAATGTCGCTTTGAACGCAACCGTATACATAAACCATTTTCGTACGTAAAGGTATATGCTTACATTTTGTGGCTGGCCACTCCGACGATAAGTTGAGTGCAATGATGTGGAATTATTCTTCGAATAGGCTATTTATTATGAAGATATGACTATAATATATATGGTAAGAATGGTTTTATTACCTTTATTGTCAGTTAATATCATAATGTGAATGTTTGTGTACGTTGGTGGTATCACACTGCAACTACGCTTAGCCTACCAATGAACGTCGTACATAAACCTTGAATAGGCTATTTATTTCGAAGATAGGACAAAATAATAATATTAGGTGAGAATGGTTTTTATTACCTTTATTGTCAGTTAATATCATTATATGAGTCTTTAAATGAATGTTGGTAGTTATCGGACCACGGCCGAGGGTTAGCCTACCGAAAAAACATCGCATACGCAACACAACAAACCCGTGATGCAGCGATTCATACCAGTGATGTAACATGGAGAAACGGTCCAAGAAAAAACCCGTGATTAACTGGATCCGTGAATACTGATCCGTGAATAAGCGATGCCCCACTGTGGTATGAAATCTTTATTTATCACTTTAAGTAAAATAAAATAAAAATTGTATTTAATAGTATATATCTATTTAAAATCCTTCAAAATGACTTGAGTCATCGTCACTTGAATTAAACAATTCATCAAAAAAATTATCATTCACGGTTTCATCATAAGGATCCCAGTTTGAATCTGGTGAATCAACTGCAGGTTCGTTTTCCCTCAAATGAGCCTGTTTATGCCATAGAAGAACCAATGGTCAAGGAATATTCCAACATAATAATAAAATACCGGCACGTCGTTTTAACAACCCAATCAAAACATTAACTTGAGTGGTAGTTTGTACATACATATATACGTAGGCTGTTATGCAGCGTTAGTTAGCGCTTTGTTTGTTTACATTACACTCGAGTAACGTATCTTTCGTTTCGTCATTTCTAATCATATTTGCCGGTATTCATCTTTCATATATTACACAGATTTGTTAATATACCGAGTATATTACCTGTATTTCTTATGGTAAGTAGAGCAACATATGTACCGTAATAACATTCAGGTTATTTTATATGATACATTTTACCCTGCTGCTTATTTTGAGCGTACGGTTGGCCTCACATTTTATAGGTCGACTAATATACCCGATATTAGTTAAAATCATAAAAATTTACTCAGAACTGGGGGGTCGACTTATATTCCAGTCGACTTATACGCCGAAATATACGGTAATTGTATTCAAATCGTGCTGTGTGCAAAACGGTTAAAGGTAACAAGTTACTTTTTTTTCGTTGTAATGTACACTAAATTGCAATCATTTTGGTATATAACACGTTGTAAAATGATAAAATCAACACAGAGAAAAATATTATCACAAAATAATGCATGAATTCATAACGCGCGGACGTAAACAAATATTTTTTTTCAAAAATTCACCATAAATCTAAATATTGTCCTAGAGACTTCCAATTCTTTCAAAATGAAGACAAATGATTGAATATTACTATACTGTAAGAGTATTAGCTTACAATTGCAGTTTTTGACCCATATCTGACGAGTTAAAGTTGACCGAATGTCGAATTTTTTTTATTTTTTATATATTATTTATATGCAATTATTTCAGAAATAAGAAAAGCTACAACCTTTAAATATTTTTCGTTTTATTCTACATGAAATTGCGCACATTTTCATATATAAAACTCTATGAAATGCCTAATATGAAAACGGAGCAAATATTCCAAGAAAGGGACGTACGCATTTCGGAGATTTGTGGCGGAGAATCCGCGCGCGGAGGGAAGGAAAGATTTTTTTTTAAATTCACCATAAATCTAAATATTTTGCTAGAGACTTCAAATTTGTTTCAAGATGAAGATAAATGACTGAATATTACTAGACTGTAAGAGTTTTAGCTTACAATTGCGTTTTCGACCATTTCGGTAGAGTCAAAGTTGACCGAACGTGTTTTTTTTTGGTTTTTTTTTTTTCTATTTATCGTGATTTATATGCAAATATTTCAAAATGAGAAAAGCTACAACCTTCAATTATTTCTGTTGTATTCTACATGAAATTGCGCACATTTTCATATATAAAACTTATGTAACGGCTAATTTAAAATGGTGCAAACATTACCACAATCGCACGTATGATTTTTTCGGAAGAGTTACCGCGCGGACGTAAAGAAAATGTTATTTTTTCATAAATTCACCATAAATCGAAATATTGTGCTAGAGACTTCCAATTGTTGCAAAATGAAGGTAAATGCTTGAATATTACTAGAATATAAGCGTTTTAGCTTACAAATTGCATTTTTCGACCATTTCGGTAGAGTCAAAGTTGACCAAAGGTTGAAATTTTGGCAATTATCGTTATTTAGATGAAAATATCTCAAAACTGATAAAAGCTACAACCATGGGTTGTTTTTAGTTGTATTGTACATGAAATTGCACACATTTCCATATATAAAACTTTATATAACGGCTAATTTTAAAATGGTGCAAACATTACCACAATCGCATGTATGATTTTTTTCGGAAGAGTTACCGCGCGGACGTAAGGAAAAAGTTTTTTCATAAATTCACCATAAATCGAAATATTGTGCTAGAGACTTCCAATTAGTTGCAAAATGAAGGTAAATGATTGAATATTACTAAAATATAAGAGTTTTAGCTTACAATTGCGTTTTTCGACCATTTCGGTAGAGTCAAAGTTGACCGAAGGTTGAAATTTTGGCAATTATCGTTATTATATGAAAATATCTCAAAACTGATAGAAGCTACGAACATGAGCATTTTATTGTTGTATTCTACAAAAAAACGCACACATTTTTCATATATAATACTTCATGTAAACGGCTAATTTACAATGGTACAAAAATTATGTCAAAGTGACGAAATAATTTCTGAGATGTGTCACAGATACTTTTTAGTGCGGCAAGAAAGAAATTCGCGGTTGCGCGCCTGCGTAATGATTGTAAACAAAACAACACCTTGATCCGTGAACTCCCAGCATCCCCCAAGGCGCGTGATTCAAAAGTTTTAGGCTGGTAGGCCTATAAGTATTTTTCGAATTTTGAAAAAAAACTTTTGTAAGTCGACGTAAAATACGTCCAGTCGGCACACGGGAGACAAAAAATGTCGACGTAAAATACGTCCAGTCGGCGTAAGAGGGTTAAAGAAGGGTGCTTGCAATAAATTTACTCATTAACTGCTGATAGTGCTAAATAAAAGTTTAAAGTAACTTACCCAGTAATTATTATATAGCTAAAAGTTTTCTACATTCGGCAGCTAGAATTGTGAAAATTCGCGAGTTGCGGTATTTCTAGCAGCTAGGTGACAAGCCCCACCCACTTTTGGGGCTAGAGAGGAACAACTAGCAAGCATGGTTTCAATCTGTTTCTGCCAGCTGATGGTTGTAGATTAACTGTTACCTCAAGCTGAATTTTGGAATTCGTTCTATCCATGTTGTGTTCTCATAATTTTGTTGAAGTATTCTGATTTTGTATTTCCTTTTGGCACAATTAGATAGAGTTGGGCTCTATTATTGCTTTTTTTGACAATTTGTTGACGATTGTGACTTTACTGACAATGACAGTTTTGGACTTTGAACTATGTATGTTGTACTTGAGTAGTTCCAGTATAGTATTAGGTACTGTAGCAAGGGGTGCAATACTTGTCTGACTTAGGAATCTTATGATTTGCACACTATTTGCACAAATTGTAGGGGACATGTTTGTTCAATGGACCAGATGTGATGAATGTAGAGATTGGTACATGAATAAATGGAAGACCTTGAAATCACATTTACATAAACTGGAAAGGGATAGAGAAAAAAAGGTGACAGCTACAAGGATTAGCAAAGCTTTAGTTAGCCAGCAATCCCATCAGGATGATATTATTAGTGATGTCGTCAATGTTGTTGAATCTCTCATTGCTATTGACCCTGTTCCCAATTCTTAATCTGTACCTGCTCCTTTATCCAGCTCCCTTCATTCCGAACCCAACACCATTGCCAGTCTCGAGAGTGGGATTGATAAGAGGTTCGAATCTGTTGCTGAATCTCTCTCTCTATTAGCTTCTGTAAAGGTCCTGATGGATGACAGGGATATCTTCGGAGCGCATGGTAGCTCCTAGTGGTGGTGCTGTGTTAGTGGAGCGCCCTGTGGCGCCTAGTGCCAGTGCAGTATCGGTGGAGCACCTGGTGGCGCTTAGTGCCAGTGCAGTGTCAGTGGAGCGCCTGGTGGTGCCTAGTGCAAGTGCAGTGTGTGAGGAGGGGGCTTCCTGGCTCGCCAATTCTCCTAGGCCTAAGTCAATGTCACACTCCCCAGCACTTGGGAGGAGTCAAACTGGTAGCCAAAGGAAGGTCGGTGGGGTCTGCCAACTGGTTGTCACCTCCTCTGCTGAACCTAGTGCTAAAGCCCAGGTTACAGCTAAACGCCATTGGAAAGGAGTTTCTTTGGACGTGTCAGTGTTGTTTTTCAGACACTTTGCGCCCTTTGAAAATGCGAGTAAGGGATGTGTCCCATTCACCTGTGCCATGTGAGAGAACTGGAAATCCGCCTTCTAGTCCTCAATCTTCCTGCAGCCATTGGGACAGTCCAGGGCATTTTTCTTCTGGCTTTCCTGTCGCAGAAAGTCAGGATGTTTCTTCAAAGCACCAGTTGTCTCGTAAGTGTTCTTAGTCTAAGAGAGATTTGTCGGAGTGCCCTCAGATTCCTGGTGCTCATATTGCTCCTGAGCATCCTTCTGCTTCTTGAGGTAGCAAGTACGACCAAGCAATGTTTCAGCAGCCATTAGCGTCCATTTGCTCTCCAGTTTCAGATCGACTGTCTTCGTCAACAGCTCCCTCAAGTGCCTGAGCACCCTTCTGCTGCCAGACATTCAGTCAGGGTTGTCTCTTTGACTGCAGCAGAGTACCCGGAAGCGCCCAAGTGCCCTCTTTCATTGCTTCTTACAGAGTTGAGAAAGTCATTTCTAGCATTATGCATTCAGTGGAAGCTTCTTAAGTTGGGTCTTCCAGCCTCTTCGACAGTTTGTTGGCCAACTTCACTTCCGACGGCTCCTCCTGTAGGCATACAGGACCCTCCTTTGATGGATCCTATTCAGAGCAAGCTTGACAGTATTTTGGACTTAGTGAAGAAAACTACTGCTCCTCAACTGCCAGTTCAACCACCAGTTTCAGCCTTGTCTCCCGTTTTCTTGGAGGAGGAAGGGGATGAGAATCAAGATTCTCGTTCTTCAGCTTATTCTTCGTTGCTGAAGTACCTTTTTTCCAATTTTTCTTACTTCTTTTCTCCAGCGTCTCCTCCTGCAACTGTTTCTATTTTTCTTATGGAAGCTAAGTACAGGATCCCTCCTTACTTCCTAATTTGGTACTGTCTGCATCTTCCCAGAAAGCCCTGAAAGACATCGACACCTGGCTTTTAGAGAAGAGGGCGCAGGGCAAAGCCATCTTTTGCTTTCCACCTACTAGACTTAATAAGAGAAGGCATGGGTATTACGTCACAGGAGAAGCTCCTTCCTTGGGAGCTTCTACCTCCTCCAGGGGGACTTCTCCAGACTGGTAGATGCCGGGAGGAGTCCCGCTTTTCATGCAGCTCAAGTTATGTTTAGATGCTCAAGAGATACCTCATCTCGGGAAGAGTATGTTTAAAGTATTTGCGATAGTATTTAATTTCCTTGACTGGGTGGTAGGAGCTCTTGCTCATAAGATTAGGGAATATCTCGATCTTTCTGATGAGCTTTCTTCAGACTGGTTGAGAGTCCTGTCATGCATTAATAGGGCAGTCAGAGATGGTTCTCTGGAACTGGCTTCCTTACATATACGATGGGATTGTTAAAGAAGTGGGAACTATGGTGTTCCTTTACTTCTAAGGGCGTAACACCCTAGCAGAAATCGGCTCTTCTGTTCTCGCCTCTGGACAAGCAACATTTGTTCCCACTGGATATAGTTCTGGGGATTATTTTGTAGGTTTCTCCAAAAGAGGAGTACTAAGGATCTTCTCACTCAGTCTTCTAGACATTGCAAAGTAGTTTTGTCTACTCCAACTAAGACGATGTCTCCTCTTCAGACACGTCCCTTTTATGGCAGCCACCAAAGGTACTTCTGTAGGTCTCGCTTGGGAGGTAGATTTGTCTCGAGCAATCAACCTTAAACGCCGAGCCGGTATTTCTGAAAGTCTCCCGCATGTCAGCGGCGTTTGGTTAAAAAAATCACAGCACGCTTAGTTTTCAAGATTAAGAGTTCATTTTTGGCTCCTTTTTTGTCATTCGCTGAAGTTTAGTATGCAACCATCACAAATGAAAAAAAATATCATTGTAATAATATAAATATTGAAATATATGACAGCGCAAAAATTTTTTTCTTATATAATTGTATACAAATCGTGCTGTGAGCAAAACGGTTAAGCTAATGAGTTAATTATTTTTTCGTTGTATTGTACACTAAATTGCAATGATTTTGGTATATAACAAATTGTCAAAAACGATCAAAGCAACACAAGAGAAAATATTATTACAATATGATGCATGAATTCATAATTTTTTATGCAGGGACATAAAAAAAGTTGTTTTAAAAAATTTCACCATAAATCAAAATATTGTGCTAGAGACTTCCTGTTTGTTGCAAAATGAAGGTAATTGATTGAATATTACTAGACTGTGAGTGTTGTAGCTTACAATTGCAGTTTTCAACCATTTCAGTCGAGTTAAAGTTGACCAAAGGTCAAATTTTTTCTATTTATCAAGA
Organism: Macrobrachium nipponense; assembly: GCF_015104395.2. NCBI lineage: Eukaryota > Metazoa > Arthropoda > Malacostraca > Decapoda > Palaemonidae > Macrobrachium > Macrobrachium nipponense. The sequence goes on from NC_061108.1 coordinate 38,181,135, forward strand.
TTTATATGAAAATATTTCAAAAAAGAATAAAAAGAAAAAAGCTACAACCATGAGTTATCGATTTGTTGTATTACACATGAAATTGTGCATATTTTCATATATAAAACCTTATGTAATGGCTAATTTAAAACGGTGCAACATTATCACAATCGGACGAAAGAATTTCTGATTTTTTTGGCAGAGTTACCGTGTGGACGTAAGGAAAGTTTTTTTTTTTTTAAATTCACCATAAATCAAAATATTGTGCTAGAGACTTCCAATTTGTTGCAAAATGAAAGTAAATGATTGAATATTACTAGAATGTAATAGTTTTAGCTTACAATTGCATTTTTCAACCCATTTCAGTCGAGTCAAAGTGACCAAAGGTTGAAATTTTTGGTGGGCACATCGTTATTTATATGAAAATATTTCAAAACTGATAAAAGCTACACCCATGGGTTGTTTTTTGTTGTATTCTACATGAAATTGCGCAGATTTCATATATAAAACTTTATGCAATGGCTAATTTAAAACAGTGCAAACATTACAACAATCTGACGAAAGAATTTCTGATTTTTTTCGGCAGTTACCGTGTGGACGTAAGGAAAATTTTTTTTTCAAAAATTCAATATAAATCAAAATATTGTGCGAGAGACTTCCAATTTGTTGCAAAATGTAGGTAAATGATTAAATATTACTAGAATATAAGAGTTTTAGCTTACAATTGCATTTCTCGACCATTTCGGTCGAGTCAAAGTTGACCGAAGGTTGAAATTTTGGCACATTGTTATTTATATGAAAATATTTCAAAACTGATAAAAGCTAATTAACCATGGGTTGTTTTTTTTTAGTTGTATACTACATGAAATTGCGCACATTTTCATATATAAAACTCTATGTAACGGCTAACATAAAATGGTGCAAAATTACATCAAAGTGACAAAATAATTTCTGAGATGTGTCGCTGATGCTTTTTAGTGCAAGAAGAAAGAAATTTGCGCATGTACGCCTGGGTAATGTTTGTAAACAAAACAACAGCTTGAACCGTGAACTCCCAGCATCCCTCAAGGTGTGATTCAAAGCTTTTGCCAAGTAGGCCTATACTATTTTTCCGCGAATTTAAAAAAAACTTTTTTGCGTCAATGTATCATACGTCAATTAAGCACCCAAACAGACAATTTTAGTCGACATTAATATGTCCAATAGACGTTTAAGGTTTTAGAAGTCATCCTCAAAGTCCACAGGACTTAAGTGATGTGCATGTCCTTCGAACTCTAGTAGGGGCCATGGCTCCTTTTCTGTGAGAAATGGAGAGAAGAGAGTAGTAGCAAAGCCTTGGATAATCAGTGTTTTGAGAGAGGGGACATCAGACCCCATTCAATGAAGGCCACCTTTATCAAACTCTCCAGTCCCCTTAGTAGCCTGCTTCAAAGGCTCAGAGGCTTTAGACACCTCAAGAGAAATTACCTTTCTCATAGAAAAAGGAGCAATAGAGGAAGTTGTAGACTTGAACTCCCCAGGCTTTAACAATCAACTGTTTGTGGTGCCAAAAGCATCAAGGGCTGTTGAATGTCTTCATTTTGAAGACAAAATTCAAGATGGAGACAAACCGGTCTCCATCTTGAATTCGCCAGGAGATTGGATGACATTCATAGACATGCAGGATGCATACTTTCAAATACTGTTGGGAGTGTACGTATATCCCTATGCTTGGACGATTGGCTTCTTCAACCCCAATCAGAACAAAATGTTTGGAGGACCTCCCAAAAACTCTTCAGTTAGACCGAGAGTTGGGCTTAATGATAAATTATGAGAAGTCCTCAATGATTCCTTCTAAATTATTTAGGGATGATGATAAACTCAAAGTTTTTGGATTTTTCCATCACCCGAAAAGAATAGAATCATGTCCAGAAAAAGTAGAAAATTATCTAAGCTTAAATTGCTGCTCTGCAAACGCTTGGATTAGTCTAATCGGAATCTTATTGTCGGTGGAACCTGTTCCCTACATAAAAAAACAACAGGCTTTCCCTGTTCTGTTCCCCGGTCCCAGATCCCATAGCATGGGCAACAGACGCCATGCTACAAGGTTGGTCAGGGAAACATTTGTAAGCTTTTCCATGGTCAAACAAATATTGATAGCTCCCTTTTGGCCAACAAAGGAATGGTTCCAAGACCTGATGGAACTTCTGGCAGATTTTCCAAGGTTTCTTTTGCAAAAGACTCATCTTCTCAAACAACCTAACTTCTGGCATTTCCATCAAGGGTTGTCTTCTCTGGCCCTGACCAGGTTCTTACTACATATTAGGCAGCTTTTGTGCAAGGGATTTTCAAAGTCGGCTGAGCACACTATCACCTGTTGCAGATGGTTTTCTTCTGAAAGGGTATACCAAGCCAAATGGACCACACTTAGGACATGGTGCAGAGAAAACAGAGTACCGTCTTGTCAGACATCTGTAAATGAAATAGCAGACTTTCTGCTATTTTTGAAGAATGTGAAAGGTTCCACCACATCAACTATTAAAGGCTATAGAGCCATGTTGAGTTCAGTGTTCAGACATAGAGGAATAGATTTATCCTCCAACCAGGATTTGTTGGACTTGATTAAATCCTTGGATATGACAAGACAGGGAAGTGCAATGGTTCCCCAGAATTTGGATATTGTTTTAAAATGGTTATCAGACTCACATTTTGAACCATTAGATACTTTCTCTCTAAGAGATCTTACTAGGAAAACCCTTTCCCTAGTAACATTAGCTACTGCTAAAAGGATTAGGGAAATCAATGCTTTAGATAAAAAGGTAGGTTTTTCAGGAGGGAATGCAGTATGCTCATTTGTCCTAGGCTTTTTAGCCAAAGAATAAATCTCTAATCCTTGGCCCAGCTCTTTCATGATCAAGAGATTGTCAGAAATTTTAGGCCTGAGCAACCAAGAGAGTTTCATAAGCGCCTCAGTGGCATGGTTGGTATGGTGTTAGCGTTTACCTTGGTGGTCGCGAGTTCAATTCTTGGCCATTCCATTGAGGAGGGAGAGATGTGTATTTCTGGTGATAGAAGTTCACTCTCGACGTGGTTTGGAAGTCACTTAAAGTTTTTGGTCCCATTACTGAATAACCACTGGTTCCATGCAACGTAAAAACACCATACAAACAAACCAAGAGCGTTTCATGTCCTGTGAGAGCTCTTAAGTTTTACCTTTACAAGACAGCAAAGATACGGGGCCCGTCATCATCAGTATGGTGTTAGGTTTGGAATCCCACATGACCTGTCTAAGAATGCCCTGGCATTCTTCCTTAGGGATCTTATTTCAGAAGCTCATTCCTCTCTAGGAGAGGACAATTTCCTTTGTGTAAAGTGAAAGCTCATGAAATGAGTGCCACAGCCAAGTCCATGGCTATTAACGTAATTTGTCTCTATCTTCCACATTGCAAATGACTTTTTAGTGTAAGACAGTCTTTGCATCACATTATCTCAAATGAAACTGTCTTATGATAATTGCAGTACATTGGGTCTTTTTTTCGGATGGCTGACGTGGTGTTAGGGGAAGAAGTACAGGAAACATCTCTTCCATCATTTTTTTGCCTTGAATTTTGGTGTTGGATTTTATGGAAGCCTGGGAGTACTATGTGCCAGAGTACCCTCCAGTCAATTTTGGTTGGGTAGTGGTATATTTTTAATTTTGGCTGTTAAGTGACGTTTATTTGCTCTGTTGTTATGTGCTGTGGCCTGGGCAGGGGCACCTAGTCCTTGTCAGCAATTGGAATCATCCTTGCTACAAGGCACCCATTATATATACGTAGTAGGCAACCTTGGCTTTACGTACTACCATGCCACTATGAGATAAATGAGTGGCATCCAGAGGCAGTATCTGAAGCAGCTTATTTATTAGGAAAGGACCAACAGGCATTATTACAATGCTAGCTTTCTTATCTATGTTCAACTCATTATCTTTACAAATGTCTTGGAATAGATGGGTTCATGTTTCCCAGCTCCTGTCAATGTGGGTATCAGCTATATAATTACTGGGTAAGTTACTTAATTAAAAATTACATTTTTATAATAAAATAAAGTTTTAATTATGCTTAGCCAGTAATTATATGATCGGAGCCCTCCCTCCTCCCCTCGCATGAACCTCAGCAAAATCAAATTGAAGCTATGTTTGCTAGTTGTTCCTCTCTAGCCCCAAAAGTGGGTGGGCATCGTCACCTAACCACTAGAAATAGTGCAACTTGCGAATTTTCAAAATTCTGGCTGCTGATTGTAGAAACTTTTAGCTACATAATTACTGGGTAAGTACATGTATAATTAAAACTTTATCTTACTATAAAAATGTCATGTTTCATAGTAAATATCCAGATAAAAGTTTAGACCTGCATCTAAACTCCAGAGAGACCGATGTAGAGATGAAAGGCTTCAATCTCAACACCTTTGGTGCTGATCCTCAGCGAGATCTAAAAGCACATGATCCAATACCGAGGAAAGAATGGAACAATAACCTTGAAAGTAGACTGTGAAGAGGTCTTACTATCTCTAAGAAAGCTGAAAAACATCGATGTCTACTAGGTTCCAGGTGCTGAAAATACCTCTAGAATGGCACCCTCAGCAATACACAGACAGCTGCTTCTGCCACAAGGCCACAGTTGTTTTCCACTTCTTGTTTATCTACATGCTAGTTAGTCTACACGAGTACTCCTCAAATACCACAACAACTACCGAACTTACGGATGTAAAGGACATCTGTTGGTAGTTTGATCTTTCTGAATCCCCCAAAACACTGCCCTTCCATAGAATGAATGGTTAAACCAATATATTAGGTTGTTCATTTCACTCAAAGCAGCAAAATTCCCACAAGGACGTTGTTTCTGACCAGGGAAAAACCTCCTAGGCATCTCTGATGGTCTTTCCACTGCCTTGATATCTAGAAAGTTTTACCAGGGTAGTGTTGACCATATTATGTATAAAAGTGTAATGACACTAGTTAAAACTCTTTGTTTTGTGTTACAAGACAATGGGAAAAACCAAAACCTGGATATAGGCTTAAGAATAAAATGGACATCTCTTCTTTACAAAGTCCCTTCTACAGAACCTGGCAACAAAGATGGTTCTGGATTACTCGCAAATTTAACGAACGTTAGTTGTAATTTGTACCTTAATTGAGCCTGATTATCTATCTGATAAAAACCCCAGTGAAGCCATGTTTCCTAATAAAGAAAGCTATTACCAAATAGGAAGCTTCCTTCAGGCCTAAAATTCTTCAAGAAACAAGTGCCTGTATTTGTCTCTGACAGACAAGCCTGCATATTTTAAGTATCATCCCACATCACTAGATATGAATGAATTTAGAGAATTAAAAATCATAATGCATAGAAACTGGGCCAGGGGAACCAACAGGTCTTCGTCCTTTGGAATACTGTTGACAGAGTTGGCCAACTTGAACCAGTGATTCAGTAAAAAAAGATTCTTGCTCCTAAAGTCAACACCATACACCTATGGGCAACAAAATCCCTGACAATACTTATGGAGGCGCTGTACACTAACCCAAAGCGCACTGAACAGCAATACCTTCTAGTAAATGTATTTTGAAGGAACTTGCTTGACTTAGGATGTACTGGTAAGAGGAATACTTTTCTGCATGTCTGCCACAAGTCTGACCATTCTTTGGAAAGGCACTTAAACTATGCTAAAATACCAAAAAGTATGGAGACAGACACTTCATGACATTCAGTCTCAAAATGTCCAAGAATGACCGCCTATCTCCAATTGCTTATGGAGCTAGGAAAGACAAGTGGTAAAATCCCAGTGAATTACTGCCTGGTCCATTCATTCACTCTATATACACAACCTCTTACTAAAGAGAAGGAGACTTCTGCTGAAGACAAAGGAACAGATATAGGAGATCAAACCAGTGTAGGGCAACCAAAAGGAAGAGAGAATCGGTGCGATTTGCATACTAAAATTTACATTAATGGCCTACACGAAAATATAACTGTATTTTTGGACCCAATTTCTTCATTTTATCGCAGCCTAGTATTTGGTAGCATATTATTAGGCATGTTCTCCTGGAAACATTTTGTAACATAATTTCACATTTGTTCATGTGATTCCTGACTTAAGCTCCAGGAGGACTTTCTTGGGATTTTGAGCGGAGCGCCAGGAGAGTTCTATGATTTAGGCATAAAGAAGATGGTACACCACATGCAAAAAATGCATCGATCTCAACGGTGAGTATGTCGAAAAATAGGAAAAAGTCTAAGCTTTCCAAAAATGTATTACTCAATGCCAATAATCATGTTTTTCATTGTGTAAAATCTTTGGGAACCTTCTTTTATGGACAACCCTCGTATGATAAGCCTCAATTATTCTGAGAAAATCAGCTTTATAACTTTTTTGCTCCTGGACTAATATGCTTCGCCTGAAGTGAATGGGGAAGCAGAAGGCAGAACTACAAAGGAAGTCACAATACTAGCACTACCAAAATGCCTAGCCTGAGTAGGAATAGCTGCAGATGAAGGGACAATAGTAGGATAGAACTGATAGGTTTAAGTCCTGACCTAACTAATTGCTTTTGCAATCTATCAGCCTCCCTTCTTTCCTATAGTATCTGACATATTTAGGCATAAAGGCCTCAGAACAATCCCCTACATTCTTCACATCCAGTACCCAGATCACACACCCTATCCCCGCAGCTGGTGCAAACCAAATGTTTATGTACTCCAAATTCCAACATCCTACTTACACTACATCATTCCTACATAGCCTGATGTCACTGGTTTTGCTTCCAGTGGAAGGCATCCTAGGAAAATGAAATTACAATACCGTAAACAGGTGCAAAGCAGCCAAACTTTGTAGAATACCAACATTGCCTAAGAACCAATGGTGGCAAGGAGAATTTTGACGAGCTAAAACATTCAAAACACACCTGGTGGAGAACAGGTGAACTAGACAGTTATCCAGGCAGCCATTCTATCTTTTGTTTAAATGCAGACTCACCTAATCAGCGAGGAGATATAGCTAACTTTAACAGCAAGTAAGGATATAGCTAACTAACAGCAAGTAAGATTCATCTCAAATAACATCACATCTCTTGGGATTCTATCGTACGATTTCTCTAGGTCTATAAAAGGGATTTTGACGGAGGAAAAATCTATTTCTGGGCAATGACCTGTGTCGCCTAGTGAAATGAATCCTTGATACTCATTTCTAAGGTATAAATATTGCATATATACCAGAGAAAAAAGAGAAACGATAGTGCCAGAATATTCTGGCTCGCTCACCTTTTAATAAAGGTGTCGGTATAGTAAAAGAGCGAGTGGATACCACTACCAGAGGTCCTTGCCATTTAGCTTCTTCCTCCGCCAAAATCCCTCATCTACAGAGGAGCCGAACTAAGGCACGCTACTACTACAGTGAGCGCCTCTGACGTCATTCCTGAAGATAGCACCCAAGCTTGGGCCAGACAGGGCGAGGAATGTGAAAAAGAGGGTGGGATTTCACTGGGCGACACAGGTCATTGCCCAGAAATAGATTTTTCCTCCGTCAAAATCCCTTTTCTGGGCTCAGCCTGTGTCGCTCCGTGAAATAGTGCCACAGAATTGGCCCCACCAAGCTTGGAAAGTTATGCATAAATACTGTTAAAATAGGTAATTAAAACACAAGTAAGGTTAGTTGCTATAATATACAACTTAAGATTACAACAAAGTGATAAAAATATACAGAAATAATACGTTTTAATAGACCTTAAAGTAATTTAATGATAAGGATACAAAACCATAGCAATAGATATGGTAAGGATATACAAAACAAACAAGGGAACTAAGCCCAAACATAAAGCAACAACTTCATTATATGTACAACTACATCCAAGGTAAAATATACAGAGACGATCGAGCTAAGCAAGGGTGCTAGTGAGGCAGCCAGAAGGGAAAAGAGCTACAGATATAAGTTTAAGTAAATATTTATCAAGCAGTGTCAGGGGAAACTGTGTTTCCAGCTGCCACTGCAGAGAATTTAAGGGCTTCTAAAGACTTCAAATAGTGGCGTTTAAGGGTGCCGGCCAGAACCCCTATATATCGTGGTATAGGGCGAAAAATGTAAAGTCATAAAAAATTCATGGAGCTTTATATGGCAATTGAGAATACGTATACGAAATATTTCGTAAAAATTCCTCTTACTTTCGTAGTTACAGGGTAATTAGTTAATGTAACTCAATAAGCCTAAAACATTGATCCGTACAAGAAAAATGCAATATTTCTTCTATTATCGTAAATTTTGATCATTATTGTCAAAGAAATTGGGAGAAATGGCATCTGTGGACATTCCCTGAGTCGAGAAGGGAGACTTCAGGCTCTGCTACCAAGTCCAGTCATGATTAGTGCGATCACAAACGTCAAGTAGTTTACACGTTCGATTTCACCTCTGACATTCACTTGCTATTACGTATGTTTATGTATGTTTCGGCAAGAATTTCATCATGCTACTGAGGAAAAGACAAGGAAAACATCTCGCTAACATACAGACGAAGAAAAATCGCTCAAGTATTATTACAGCATATCATAATATAGCGTAGTTAGTGAAGAGAGAGGGGAGGGTTGCTAATAAGGGTTGCGTAGTAACGCCCCCGTCTTGCCTGACAGCACATGTCACACTGCCCAAGGCTACGATCTTTGAGCAAAGAGATCTTCATTTATGATAAATAACAAAGTTTTGGTTTTTTAATACCCAAAATGGAATATGAAATTCATAATAATCATGATTTATTAAATTGTCCTTGTAAAAAGAGAGTACACCTTCGAGTTTCACCTCTCTTGCATTTACGTTTGTTTATCTTTGTTTCTGCAAGAATTTCATCATGCCAAAGAGGAAAATACAAGGAAACATCTCGCTAACATACAGAAGAAGAAATTCGCTATAAATAAGCCGAGTTAGTGAAGGGGGGAGAGAGAATTGCTTAGGAAGGAGTGCCCCATCTTGCCTCAAGCAGTGCCCCAGGCTACGATATATGAGCAAAGGGATCATCATTTATGATTAAATTATGATAAATAAAAGAGTTTTGGTTTATTTATTAATACACAAAAAAGAAATATACATTCATAATAATCATTATTTTTTATTAAACATTGTCTTTATAGAAATACGAAGGAAAACTTTGAACGCCCGTATCTCAAAACTATACTTATTGACCTTCAAAATCTATCTTTTCACTTAGTTTTAAAGCTATAACATTGGAATTTGGTATATATCTCAGAAAGACATTATAGAACAATCAAATAGAGCCCTTTTTTCCAATTTTTGTTTCGTCTTTTTTTTTATAAATTTTTTTCTCCTGATTTATAGGGTTTATTTTTTTACCATATTGAAAAATTCATATCTAGCAAAAAAAAGACTTTTAGAAAAAAAAAACTCCATTTGATTGGAGGTCTACATCAGGTCTATATATGGTAGTAATCCCAGGTCTTAATATTAAATATCAGGGAGGAGATAGAATTTGAAAAATGGTTATTTTTGGGATAAATCGCCCTGGCGTCACAAAACCGAAGGTCAGAGGCGAAAATCATATGCAGTTAGGGAGATGTCCCAAGTCACCTTATTAAGTTGGGTATGAATATCAAAGTCCTGTCCTTAAAAAATGGCATTAGCCGCGGCCCCTTAAATACTGTCGGAGATTTCCAGCCTGTGTATTTCTTAAAAGCGTCAAAGTTCATATGTTTGAAAGTAATTGATGGAGTGGCAACTGCCCTAACATCATGAGCCCGTGGGAAGACTCTGGTTTGGCCTGTTTTATGAAATACAAAATTTGTTGCCTAATCCCTTTTATGGAAATTGTACCACCTTTTCTCTAACAAATAATGGGCCTGAGGATATCAGGGTAGTCCTACTCAAGTAGGCTTTTAGGGAGTTGACTGGACATAGTGACTGATCCTGTGGAAGAGGTATGGTTTTCCAAGGGGCCCACCTTTCTTGTGGGTCTTCGTTTTTGGCTAAAAATTGACGATCTGGAGAAAGGAGAAGTTCTCCTGAGGGAAGGAATTCAATGAGACCTGGATCCCTTGAAAGAGCCGACAGTTCTGAAATTCTAGCTCCTGAGGCCAAACTTATTAGGAATAACGTTTTTCCTTGAAAGAGCTATATATTCACAAGAGTCATTATCGATTTGTGAGGCCAATTTAAGGACATCATTTAAAAACCATGAGACTGACCTAGGTCTCTCAGAGGGTCTGAGTCTTGCGCAAGCCTTTGGAATAGAAGAGAAATAAGAATCTGCCAGATCTATACTAAAACCAAATTGGAAGATCTTTTAAGAGCAGATTTGGTAGTAGTAATTGTGCTTGCTGCTAGACCTTTCTCGAACAATGTCCTGAAGAAAGTTATGGCCAAATTTGTGGTCATGGTTTGTGCGTTTGAACCCTTGAGGAAACAAAGCCAGTTTCTGAACGGCTGAGTCATACTGACGCAATGTGGATTCCCTTTTATCAGATTCTAAGAATTTGATGTTTTGGGGATCGATGCTAGCATCCCTTTGTGCCGCAAACTTCATAAAATCCATAAAGTTAGGGCTTTCTGAATTCTTGAGGAAGCGGACACAGTCCGCGTTTGGTACTAACTGAGTCAGTTTTGTTTGGGAATTGGGAATCTGTTGAGGAGCCGGAGTCCCAATTCTAGGAGTAGGGGAAACCAATTGCTTTTTGGGCCAATTGGGGGCTACTAAAGCAACGCGTCCTTTGAACGTTCTGAGCTTGTCCAGTACTTTCAGAAGAAGATTCACTGGAGGAAACAGATAAATCTTCTTCCACACGTTCCAATCCAGGGCCATAGCATCCGTGGCATAGGCCAGAGGGTCCAGGTTTGGGAGCCACATAGCAAGGGAGTTGGTGATTTGACTCCGTGGCGAAGAGATCTACCTGAAGCGCCCCGGGACCTTCTGACAGATCTATTTGAATGACTCCTTGTCTAAGGACCACTCCGACTCCAGCAGGGCGGAGCGTGATAGAGCATCTGCTACCACGTTCCTTACCCCGGCTAGGTGGGTGGCTGACAGGTGCCATTTGTTCCTGTCCGCCAAGGTAAAAATGGCTATCAGTAGTACATGATTCAGGTGACTTGACTTGGATCCGCCCCTGTTTATGCAGTGGACTACTACTGCGCTGTCTAGAACTAGCTTGACATGTATTTCTTGGGGGGGGGGGCCGGAGCCTTTTCAGAGTGAGAAATACTGCCTGGCTTCCAGTACATTGATATGCAGCTGGCGAAAATGGTAGGGACCAGGTTCCCTGGACCTTTTTGTACTGTGAGTACCCGCCCGCCCCACCTGCTTAGTGAAGCGTCTGGGGGAAACTGGAGAGTTACTGCTCTTGATAAGTTCTTGACCTCCGTCCATGGGTGGAGACATTTCCGTAGAACCGCCGGGATGGAGGCTAGTTTGTCCCGAGACCTGCGGTTTGCTCTTGAACGCCAGACCCGGTTTATGTCCTTCAGCCTGGCTTTACAGAGGAATGTCCGTGACTGAAGCAAATTGGAGTGAACCTAAGATTCTCTCTTGGTTCCTCCGAGAAGTCTGGACGTGTTTGAGAAATTGCCTTGTGGACTTGGCTATTTCTTTTCTTTTCAACGGCGGGATTGATAGAGTATGGGATCTCAAGTCCCACTGTAGGCCTAACCATTGGAAGCGTGATTCCGGTGTTAGCCTGGATTTGGTCCTGTTTATTTGGAACCCTAAGTGTTCCAGGAATTTGATTACTTTGACTGTAGCTTTTTGGCATTCCTTGGGGTTCCTTGCCCATATAAGCCAATCGTCTAGATAGGCCGCCAACATTTTTCCTTGCATCCTCAATTCTTGGACGACTGCGTCTGCCAACTTTGTGAAAATTCTGGGTGTCAATGTTGAGCCCGAATGGCGTCACTTTGAAGGAGTAAGCTATCCTTCCCAGTTTGAAGCCTAGAAAGGGGCGAAGTGTCTGGCTATTGGAACATGATAGTAGGCATCTGTAAGATCTATAGAGGTTGTGACAGCCCCACGGGGAAGGGGAAGTAACGGTCCGTACCTGCGAAATGGGTCAGCATCCTGAACTTGTCGCAAAGAATGAAGGATTTAGATGGGACAAGTCTAGGATAATTCTTCGCTTTTCTGAGCCTTTCTTTGGCACGCTGAATAAGCGCCCTTGAAACTTTAAATTCTTGACCCTTGATATTACACCTTTTGAGAAGAAGATCTTGGGTATACTCTATCAATTCCGCTGTTGGTTTTTGATAGAAGCTGTTGGATGGATGAGGACTTTGAAGCCAACTCCATCCCAGACCTTTGGTCACAATGCTCTGAGCCCAAGGGCTAAACCCCCACCTTTGACGGAAGAGGTACAGCCTCCCTCCTACCTTGAGACTCTCACTGCTGGTTTGCCGATGGGCGGCCTCCACGTGCTCCTCGGAAACCCCTGCCCCTGTTGGCGGCCCTTCCGGCTCCTCTTAGGCGGAAGGCACTCTGGCCTGGCTACCTCTGCCCCGGCTACCTCTGGCGAACCTATTGAACGGCTGAAAGGACTGAGCCTCAAAAGCCACGTTATAGGCCAGCGAGACGAGCGAAGGAGGTTGATGGCTGGGGCTGTTGCGGCAGTTGCGTCAGAAGCACATACTGCTGTTGCGGTTGTGTCTTTGACGCAGCTTGTTGTGGTACTTGAGGGACCTGTACCGTCTGGACTAGAGCTTGCTGAGGTGCCTGGAAGGACTGGAACTTCCTAGGCTTCTTTTCGACTTGGGTTGGATCCGGTGGATTCGGGTTTTCATTTTGCAACTAGACCCCACCTGACCCTCAAGTTCTGGTTAACCTTAGAGGCTTCATACAGAACCTCATTCACGACAGGAGTGGGGAAGAGGTCTGTGCCCCATATGGATGAGGTGATAAGCTTGTTGGGTTCGTGGCGGATCGTGGCCTCCGCCAGAACGTGCTTCCTGCAATTACGCCTTGCGATGACAAAGTCATAGAAGTCGCACTGCATTGTATGCAGAAGCGACTTAACCATAACCTTAAACAACGGCTCTTGTTCGTAAACAAGGGCCGTCATCTCCGCCATCGTCAAGGAGTTGAGGGACCTGCTGGAACCTAGTCCGGGCATCATACTCCGTCTGGATTAGCATATCCGAGAGCCTAGGTAGTCTCTTGCTAAACAGTGTTGTGGCACAGTCAGGTTTGAGCTTTCCTACAGTGAAAGTAGGAGCTGCTCCTTCAAAATAGTTTTCCGAACCGGGAATTAGGAGAGAGGTCGGCTCTGTTTCCCGGAGCTGGGGCATGGGCTCGTCCTTTAGAGCTGCCTAGTAGGTGGCTTCCACCACTTTCAGAGTGAGCGGAAGTGGCGTACCTTCCACCGTAGTGAAAATGGTAAAGGGGCTCTTAAAGGCGGTGAGGCGAGTATTTTTTGCACTCCCACTCCGCAAACTTCGTAGCCAAGCTTGCTGAGCCTGTTCCCGGGGGAGAATGACTGTCTCCTTAGGGACTTTATCTTCCCTCATCATGGCTGCGTCGGTTAGGCGAATGTAACCCATGAATGGTGGTTGCAGGTTTCTCGGGGTAGAACTCGAGTCCTCAAGCCTCCGAGTTCCACAACCCTTCAATAGAGAGCATCCCTTCTGAGAAGGGAGCGTATGAAGCCACCCTCCAAGGGTTGTTGGGCTTAAATGGAGGGAGGTTAGAAGAGTCCGGCATAAGCGAAGGTAAGATTGCTTGACCGGACCGGGAATGCCCTGTAGCCAAAGTATCCCGATGCCCGTCATTGCGCTCTCCTGGGCCACAACCCTCTCCGTCAGGGATTGGATCAACTGACCCGCCAAGCCTCGACCGTATTGGAGAGTTGTGAAAACATCTCCTGGAACTTGGACTGCACTAAATTCCCGACGACGTTGCCCACCTGTTCCAAGATGATGGAAGAGAAGGCTTCGGGGTAGAAGGAGGAAGCATGAACTTTCTCCTTGCGAGGCCTGTGTTTAGGGGACTTGCCGAAGAGACCGCCTTCGTCTTGTCAGCCCCGGATGGCGAGCCGGTGACTTAAGGACAAGAGAAGGGATCGACTTCTTTGGCAGGGACTTAGATTTTGGTTTGAAGCCTGTAGAAGACTTCACTTTGGGGATCGTCAGAGAAGACTTCGGCCTAACAGACCTCTGCTTCTCCGAGAAACCCCGGAAAGAAGTAGAAGTATAAGGAAGAGATAGGGAAGGGCTCAAGGAAAGCCCCTGAGCCCCTACAGTACCTGCCTCACTCACACCCTTACTGTTGCCCGTGACGTCGACAGTCATGGGCTCCAGGTTCCAGTCAACCGGGCCGCAACTTCGCCCGTGACCTCCTTGGCGATGGCACCGTCGTCCGGGGTGCTACCATGGCTTGGATGCTACGTCCAGTTCCACCACTGACCCTTTCTTGGCACCGGGGAAGATCAGGTCCGCCATGTCCTGGGCCAGAATGTAAGGGCGTCCTTTGGGAGAATTCCTCCCAAACCCTCCGACCCAGAGGCTTTCAGGGAGGCTAGTACTTACAACTAGAGGTAGAATAACTAGTACAGAAAGTAAAATTAACATAAATGAAACTCATTGTATCAAAACAATGGCGGTCTGAAATGAGACGTACTTCGGCGGAGGCTTCGTTCACCAGGATGTAGCACGTAGAGCAGTTTTCGTGGTGCCACACAGTGAAGTCCTCCACCCTCACAGCACACCTAGCGTGAGACCGGCATACCTCGTGGCTGCAGGGGTCTTGCAGAACTGCGTTGCAGCCCTTCTCTTGACAACAGGTAACCTGTAAGTCCAACGATACATGAGTATCATTGAAAACCTCCGGAGAGGTTTAATAGTTAATTATAAGACTGCTGCCGGAGTAGCTCCAGCGTGCAGTATGCCTATGTACATATATGATGGTAAGTGTCACAACTAACTGCGGTGGGGCCTGTATTATAAAACCTGATGTCACGAGCGGAACGATGGGGAGCATGACTTCAAAACAACTCCGGCCGGAGCCGGAGTAAAAACTTTCACTGATTAATGAACTCAAGGCGTCCCCGGTGCCGGAAAGTAACATTCAAGTGAACAGGGAGAGAGATGAATAAGACCGGGTGACAAATACCTGGAGGAGTAGGAACTCCGCCGTCAAAAAAGAAAAAATAATAATATGTGTGTGCTATGGAAAAGGATATAATGTATATGTATATATCAAAAATAGAATATAACTAAAATAGAACTCCACGATAAGGCCGGAGCCTTAAGTCTGAAAAGTCCCATTCTCAAGGTCAGGGCCGGCGTCAGACGGGGCCTGAGATGGCCGGAGCGGGGAGAAGGGTTACAGACGTGAGGGAGGGTGGAGGGATAGTCATATGAAGGGTGGGAAGGGGGGGGCGTCCCGGCCTCCCGTGCCTAGTGGCTCACCTTGGCTTGGTGGAGGGAGGGGGAGGGACGAGTCCCTGAACCCTGTAGCAAGGCGGCTGGGTACGGTATGCCTGAGCACCGAGTGTGTCCCCCTTCCTCCCTAAGGACTCTCCCCCCCTTTCCTACGAAGACTCGGATAGGCTAGCTGGGTAGCAAGCGAGTCGTCACTCCACCAAGGTGGGTGGCTCGTACGCGATCAACTGGAAACCTTCTCAGCCGGGTGTGAACCGACACCCGAGGTTGGTGTGGAAGGGACCGATCGACCGAGGGAGGCCTATAGGCCAACCCAAAGCCGCGTAGCATAGCAACACATAATAAATTCAATATCAATAATAATAATAATAATAATGAGATAGCTAACTAGCCTAACACGGGGGGGAAAGATGAAATAATAAAAGGATGAGAGAAAGATATTGTCCTGGAATGGATAGGCTAATCGCAAATCTGACGATTTGGGTGTGTTAGCTTCGGCATTCAAGCAGCTAGTCAGTATGCCGTACCGAAAGAATCGGGGGGCAGGCGACTAGGAAGCAGAAGGACACGTATACGAAGGGACAAGGTCCTAACGTAAGGTATGAGGAACATAACTCCTAACACAGGGAATTGAGATCTGACTAGGCTAGGCTAAGATCCGAAACATGCGGTCAGAGCGATACAACCCCCGTCAAGGGCTAGGATGTATAAAAACAAAGCTAACTGCATTAAATATGAATGAGATGTATAGATAAAGGAAAATACTGCTAAACATCGGTTGCCCAGATGGTATAGGGGACCAAATGGAGCACGTGAGACCACCATGCGGTCGACAAGTCGAAACGATGGAGATCTTCATAAATGAGATCTAAAACCTTGAAAGCAGTACTTAACTTGGATGCAGAAGCTTGAGCCATCTTGGATCAGGAAAATTCCTAACGAATAAGAAAAAGCACAGCACAGATAAAAAATGCGTGTTACGCCGACAATGCTATCAAAAGGAATGACGTCACTGTAGTAGTAGCGGTAGTGAGGCCTTAGTTCGGCTCCTCTGTAGATGGGGGATTTTGGCGGCGGAAGAAGCTAAATGGCAAGGTACCTCTGGTAGTGGTAGCCACTCGCTCTTTTACGATACCGACACCTTTATTAAAAGGTGAGCGAGCCAGAATATTCTAGCACTATCGTTTCTCTTTTTTCTCAGGTATATATAGCAATATTTATACCTTAGAAATGAGTATCAAGGATTCATTTCACGGAGCGACACAGGCTGAGCCAGAAATGCACATTAGAGCTCCCGATTTCCCTCCAGCCTCTTTTCCTGTAGCTGTCTTACTATGAAGATGGCATCCACCATCCTCTTCCTCTCATGAATCCATACTGCTGTTCTCGATCTTTACAATCTCTCCTAATCCCTCACCCAGTATCCTCTCTAAAACTTTCACTCCATGTTCTGTTAGTTTAATTCCCGTTTAGTTACCACAATCCACGACATCTCCATTCTGCTTGTATATTATATATACTACATACATATATTATATTATATTAATATACATATCTATATATATATATATATATAATAATATAAATATATAATATATATATATAATACTATATTAAATAAAGATATATATATATAAAGATATAATATATATATAATATATATTATATGGATGTATATATATAATATACAAGCAGAATGGAGATGCTTGGGGGAAGCACAGAGGGTAGAGGGACCAGTGATGGAGATACAGAAGTGAAGAGAGATTAAGTAAAATGAAGAATGGTAAAGCACCTGGTCCATCAGTGTTCCAAATTGAAATGTTCAAATTACTACTAGGTACAGAGGGCGAAAAATGGATGCTGGATTTACAAAAAGCTATATGGGAAGAGGAAAGTAATACTCAGGGACTGGGAGGAAAGTCTAATGGTGTATATATATATATATCTATAGAATATATATATAATATATATATATATATATATATATATATATAATATATATAGATATATATATATATATATATATATATATATAATATATATATATATATATATATATATATATATATATTTTTACGTATATAGGGCCTTGAGAGAAGCTAGATACGTAAACGGAAGTAATTTAGGGATTTCAAGAGGGAATTGCTTGAACTTACCGTAAACTGATTATTATTGATTTCTTTCTTTAGAGGGAAGGTCGCCAGAAAACTCAGCTCGTTACTTTAAAACTATTTATTTACAAAAAGGCCCGTGCTGGCCTGGAGAAAAGTTAAATGATATTGGCCCCCACGTTGGGGCGGGGTTATAGTCTCATCCAATTCAAGCTGATTTTCATTCACTTGGGTTAATGCACACTTGCGGGCAGAGACGGCACGTGACTCATGGAATCTCGAAAAGAATCCCAGATTTTAAACGAGATAAAAGGAAAAATGACTTCTTGCTTTGATTAAGGCTGATTAATTCCCTAACATTGGGGAAGGTAAACTCGAATGGTTCACTGAGGTATACACGAAAGCTTGGTCTTTAACAAGTCACAAAGGGGAGCACGTGGCCCGATGAGGACAAAGGGCTTTTTGATGTAGAAGGGGTAAAAATAAGAATTGAGAATGAATTTAGCAAGAGTCGTATGGTAGTAAAAGGTGCTGGGTTGAAGTTTACACTTTCAGACGTACCTTTATGCAATATTTAGTGTATCCTTGTAGAAGAATGCGGCCTGACCTCTGTTCAGGTCTGGGGTTCGTGTCCACCAGCACGACGTGGGTAGGCCTAATTTTGGGAGGCTGGCCAATTTGACCTCTGCCCGAGATCACGTCTCGCAGCCGACTGAGAGCGATACTGCTTGTTTTCGAATCACGGGGCTTCCAAAAACCGCCTCGAGCATTGCCTGAAAGGTGGTAAACACAACGCCAGCAAATTGGGAAGGAAAATAGGTCTTATTGTAGAAGTCCCTAAAAATCCATCTCGAAGCCTAGCTACTCTTGTGACCTGCCTCTCTTACCCTAAGCTTCCGTCAGACCGGAAATATCATTCCTACGACATCCCCACTCTCCCAACAACCGTAGCTCAGGAGACGGCATGGCTGCTACTTTTATAATTAAACATAACTAAAACTCTGCTGGGAAGGCGAGGCGTTCTATAGACGTAGCAGCTCCCCCTGTTAAGAAGGCATTCACTCCCTTTCGGGCGTGAAGGTCTTGGCTTAAATAAGTTGATCGCCTCGACAACCCAGTTCTCCTACTCTAACTTGAAGTTTTTTGAGCAGCGATACGGCTGACTACAATGGCCTACCTAACTTATAGGCAAAGATGCTAAGTGTACTAACTTAATATAGTGATGTAGTCTAGCCTAATAAATAACTACAGGTTGTCTTGTGACGACAGTCTACTCTACCCTAGATAAGGTTACTTGAAAATTCTACTTGCTACTAACCTAATGCCCTGGTACTAAATCATTAGCCTAACCTACTCAATACAGTTAAATGAAGACGCAATCATTCCAGAGTGTGGTACGCACAGCAGTAGTTCAGCGACGGAACTGTTAAAATACATAATGAGAGGTAATGATGCGTGGGGATGATGAGTGGTTAATTTACCAGGAGGGAAATGCAATGAGGTAGTTATGACATTTACATGAGTGTTAGTATCACAATTTCTAGGGGTTAGAGGGTTAGTGCTACTGGCAGAGATCAGGCTGGCTACCTTCTCTGGGTAGGTGCCAGGATCATTCTGCAAATGAATGCGACACTGTACCTCGGGCACAGGTGTCAAGGAGAGCATGTGGCTCTTTTGTGTTAGTTTGTTAATGATTGGTTACGTCCCTTCTTCTTCTTCTTCTTATTCCTCCAGGACCTGGCTATACCAGTCCTTGGAGTAGACGGAGGCACCGACTCTGGGGAAAGGCCAGAAATGCCGGCAGGAGCAGAGGCAGTGGTAGCCTGAGGGATTGCAGGAGAACACCCTACTTCGGTCTCTGCAGCAACCGTCGTAGAGGTGGAACCTACTGCAGGGGAGGCCCTCTCTCCGGCTGCTGCGGCAACCGTCGTGAGGGGAAAACTCCAGGCTGACTCCTGGTCGGCAGTTCCTGGTTTTCCAGAGGACGGTACAAAGGTAAGGTCTGCCGGAGGTTCATCCTCGGGCGACAGAGGTAAGGATGAAGAAGAAGGAACTAGTGATTGGCCATGGGCTGTGGTAAGCTCCATGCCTGTTGGAGGATCTCCTGTAGGAGGATCCTTGATAAGGTTAGGCGCCGGCGCTAGCTCGGGGCCAGGCGCAGAGGTCAAGTTCGGTGGTGGCTCTACGTCCAGGCTGGACGGAGCCTTGGCACTGCTCAGTGCTGCCAAGTGGCACTGGCAGAGAGTTTGAGGTCGACTGGACCTGTGACGGGTACCGGAGGTGCAATACCTCTCAGCGTGCCCTTGGAAATGGGAGACAGAGGCTCCTGTCTCTTGTTGAAGGCTAGGCCTTGTGGAAAATGGACAGTGTCCGCTGCTGGTAGTTTGCTAGGGCACCTAGGCCAATTAGTAGAGTGCCCTATTACGTTACAGGTTTTGCAACGGAACTGCGAATGGTCAATCTCCCTCCTTGGTAACGGGGGAGACTGTTGGTGGACATACTTCCCAGAGGAAGTAGAATTTCGATGACTCCTTGCCTTGGAGTGATTTGTTGTGGGGTTAGGACCCCTAGGCTGTTTGGAATGCGAGGGAGACTTCATGTCTTTGCCCTAGGAAGGAGGTTCCGTAACCTCCTGGCATAATGTAGCTTGCAACTGCAAGGGTACAAACTTTGGAGAAGTGAGGTCTAGTGACCCTCAATTGGACGGTCGGAAGGATCAGTTTAATGTGATTGATACCTTCAATGGTGATCAATCGACGTCTATCAACATTAGCCCCTCGGGGAATTCTGTCTTCCCGTATCAGGGAGATTTGAGCGCCAGAGTCGTCGTAGGCTCTGACGTGGCTTGGCTGATAATGGCTTTGGAGGGGTGCGACGGTTATAGGGCCCTTAGCTGGGGGTCCTAGAGAAGAAGGATTGGTGACGGCCATTGCGATGGCCGGAATATTGTGGTTCGCGCACCCTCCGTAATTTGCAGACATGTGACCCTTGCGGCCACAGTCTCGGCAGAACTTGTTCCAGAACCTCTTCCGTGGCACTGGATGATAAGGCCGAGATGGCCCCACAGGTTGCGAATCTGCGGAGTCACCAAGGCTGGCAGTGTGCTCTGGCACAGGTGAAGAGTCCTCTCTGGCAGTGATGTGACGTGGGGAGGTTAAGGAAACCTCCGTTGAATCATCCTCGGAAGCAAGTCCGGGGTTAACTGGTGGGCTTACCTCTTCCAAAAGGGAGGAGGTAGGCGGTAAAAAGGTAAAAGGCTGGCAGGATGCGGCAGGAATTTCTATCTCCGGCACTGGATCAGGACCAGGCTCGCAAATCGAAAGGATGTCAGGCTGACCAGAGACAGCGGGACTAAGAGAGACAGTGGGTGCAGGGCTGGAAGCTAGCAGAGAGATTGCGTCATCTAGGAGAGCTAGCTCATGCTTTCTCTCTTCTTCTCTTTCCTTCCTCTCTGCTTCTCTTTCTTTTCTCTCTGCTTCTCCGGCTTTTCTCTGGTTTTCCCTTTCTTCCTTTTCTTGCAGGCGCGCAGCAGCCTGCTGCCGCCCTTTATCCACTGGTCAAGTGCTGGTCCAGTGTAACCGGCCTCCTTGCCCAGAGTTATGAGGGCTCCGAGCTTCTCTAGCTCTCTGGCAAAGAAGTCGCGGGAAGCAGGGGGAGACATTTCCCTTAGGCTACAGTAGAGGCTCGGAAGAAAATGAAAATAATGGCCAGGAAAGGGTACTGAATGGAATAGGAGTGCCTACTGTGGAAAGTGGCACTCACTTGGAAAGGTGTTCTGCGACGTGGTAGAGAAAAAGTCTGAGAAGACTGGGTGCTCTGTGGCACTTGGGAAGTGTCCCGTAAGTTGGTGGCACTTCTGGATTGGCACCTTCTAAAGAGGTGAAAAAATCAATGGAGTGTACGGCGTACGTCACACTTAAGGGCGTTCCTAAGTTGGGAGACGCTGGAATGGGCTACCTGTAGGTCCAATACAGGTGCACGGCACTTATGAGGAGGCGTTCCTTGGTTCAGTGATCCAAAATGGCGGATACTCTATAATGAATGAGCGTTCCGTAGGACGGACACGCAGGTATAGGGCTACCTGTACGTCTGTACAGGTGCGCGGCACTTATGAGGAGGCGTTCCTTGGGCAGCACTAGTAGTGCTGGTATTGCGGCACTTCGGGAGGCGTTCCCTTGATTGGTCCGAAGGATCACTGATCCTCGTACACGGACATTAATTATTTGGGCGTTCCGTAAGGACGGACACGCAGGTTTAATGGCTACCTGTACGGCCTGTACAGGTGCAATGGCATTTATGGAGGCGTTCCTTGGAGCACTGGTATCGTGCTGGTGTGTCCCGGACACTACATGCAGTATACTTAAATATACTGAAGTGAAATGGCACTGCTCATGGCAGAGTGTAATGGTGGATGAGAGAAAGTAAAAGGTGGGAGTACTTCAGCAGCCAGTCGATGGACAGTGTCAAGAATTAGTGGCACTGTGAAATGGTAAGACCTGACGTGCACTGGTGGTGGCCAGTCCTAAACTGGTAACGACTTCCCTGTCTGGAAGTAATGAATTTGCGTGGCACACTGTGCGAATTGTGCTTGCGGTATACGCAAGTCTTTCGTGATAAAGAAAATGAAAAGACCACTCGGGCAACGACAGGTACGGGGAAATTTTAGAAATGCTCAGTCACTCGCTGAAGTACTCGATAAATGAAACAAATACAAATGGTTGCAAACTGCAATGGACACATGCGCGTACGTATCACGCTGTGTAAATGAAAGACACAAGAGACTAAAATAAGGTTAATTCGGCATGCTATAATTAATGGTAAGATGTAGTACTCTTGGCTTCGTGAATACTGTGTTCTGGTTTTCTCTCTCTCTCTCTCTCTCGGAGAGTGTAAAAATGATATGTGAATGAACTCCCTTATATTGAATTGAACTACTAACGTTAGTTTAATATGACGCAACTTGCGTTAAATGATTTACTTACGTTAACGTGAAATGAAAGAATTGCTTTGGATAACGTTTTATGAAAAATGATAACGCGCTCGTGGTGAACGATTTTTACGTTACTATTAGCGGCTCGCGCTTATGAAATGATTTGCGTTTCAATATGAATTTTACAAAGACGCGTTTTACGTTAACAATTCTTGCAAGTGACTCTACTTTTAAGATTTACGTTAACTTTACGTAAGGACAAGTGAAAAATTACGGTAAGGATTTGAAAACGATGTTAGCAAACAATTGTAAATGAGGTTACGTTAAGTGAAATGAAATTTTCGCTCAGCGCGCGAGTGAGCGATGCGAGGTGGAACACGTGAGGCGAGAAGAGCGGGTTAGCACCACGGTGTGCTAGCATTGATGGCGAATCAGCTGATTCCCTGTAAATGCGAGGCGATTTACAACACGAACGTTTAGTTTCTTATTCAAGGCGAATTACGTTAATTTCTCTGGCAGGACGATAGATACTAGTACCGAGATCGATATTATTTACGTTAAAACTTCGAGACTTACGTTACTTTGCTTAAATTGTTTAGATAATTCTGAAAGGGATAAAAACATGGCTGCCGCTGTGAGCGACAACGAAGGCTGGTTGAGACCGCGCAGGCGCGAAAGTGCGCTAAGCTGAATTAGCTGAGAGGTAAGCGGTTACCAACACTTGGAATGAAAACTAAGTTAAAAATGAATACCCTAACATATCACAGACAAAAGAATTGTACACTTCTTTTGCCGTAACTATTAGTAAAACACTCCTAACTAGCTAGGCTTTCTCATACAGCAATAAACCCTGGCAAAGCACTTCCTAGTTTTGATCTGGTTCTTTCTGGCATCTATTCTACACACGTGCTGTCTCGTCCGACGAGCACAATGCGATTTATAAAATAACAGAATTCGCTCGGCGCTCTGGCCGTTACAATATAATAATATTTCTACCTTCACATTTGTTTAAAACACTTCTAAATAAAAATACTTAACGTACCTTAAGCTAACATAGGTTATAAATAATCATATTAATGAATGGAATACCTTACCGTGAGTCAGTGTGTCTTCTTTCCCTGCAAGTGTGCTTGATTTACGCTTTGTAAAATAATTTACAGTTTACGTTTTACAACGGATAACGCGATTTACAAGCTTTTTTTAAGCAAGCTAGGTTCAATCCAGGCAAGATTCGCCAATTTTACGTATATAGGGCCTTGAGAGAAGCTAGATACGTAAACGGAAGTAATTTAGGGATTTCAAGAGGGAATTGCTTGAACTTACCGTAAACTGATTATTATTGATTTCTTTCTTTAGAGGGAAGGTCGCCAGAAAACTCAGCTCGTTACTTTAAAACTATTTATTTACAAAAAGGCCCGTGCTGGCCTGGAGAAAAGTTAAATGATATTGGCCCCCACGTTGGGGCTTATAGTCTCATCCAATTCAAGCTGATTTTCATTCACTTGGGTTAATGCACACTTGCGGGCAGAGACGGCACGTGACTCATGGAATCTGGAAAAGAATCCCAGATTAAACGAGATAAAAGGAAAAATGACTTCTTGCTTTGATTAAGGCTGATTAATTCCCTAACATTGGGGAAGGTAAACTCGAATGGTTCACTGAGGTATACACGAAAGCTTGGTCTTTAACAAGTCACAAAGGGGAGCACGTGGCCCGATGAGGACAAAGGGCTTTTGATGTAGAAGGGGTAAAAATAAGAATTGAGAATGAATTTAGCAAGAGTCGTATGGTAGTAAAAGGTGCTGGGTTGAAGTTTACACTTTCAGACGTACCTTTATGCAATATTTTAGTGTATCCTTGTAGAAGAATGCGGCCTGACCTCTGTTCAGGTCTGGGGTTCGTGTCCACCAGCACGTCGTGGGTAGTAGGCCATAATTTTGGGAGGCTGGCAATTTGACCTCTTGCCCGAGATCACGTCTCGCAGCCGACTGAGAGCGATACTGCTTGTTTTCGAATCACGGGGCTTCCAAAAACCGCCTCGAGCATTGCCTGAAAGGTGGTAAAACACAACGCCAGCAAATTGGGAAGGAAATAGGTCTTATTGTAGAAGTCCCTAAAATCCATCTCGAAGCCTAGACACTCTTGTGACCTGCCTCTCTTACCCTAAGCTTCCGTCAGACCGGAAATATCATTCCTACGACATCACTCTCCCAACAACCGTAGCTTCAGGAGACGGCATGGCTGCTACTTTTATAATTAAACATAACTAAAACTCTGCTGGGAGGCGAGGCGTTCTATAGACGTAGCAGCTCCCCCTGTTAAGAAGGCATTCACTCCCTTTCGGGCGTGAAGGTCTTGGCTTAAATAAGTTGATCGCCTCGACAACCCAGTTCTCCTACTCTAACTTGAAGTTTTTTGAGCAGCGATACGGCTGACTACAATGGCCTACCTAACTTATAGGCAAAGATGCTAAGTGTACTAAACTTAATATAGTGATGTAGTCTAGCCTAATAAATAACTACAGGTTGTCTTGTGACGACAGTCTACTCTACCCCTAGATAAGGTTACTTGAAAATTCTACTTTGCTACTAACCTAATGCCCTGGTACTAAATCATTAGCCTAACCTACTCAATACAGTTAAATGAAGACGCAATCATTCCAGAGTGTGGTACGCACAGCAGTAGTTCAGCGACGGAACTGTTAAAATACATAATGAGAGGTAATGATGCGTGGGGATGATGAGTGGTTAATTTACCCGGAGGGAAATGCAATGAGGTAGTTATGACATTTACATGAGTGTTAGTATCACAATTTCTAGGGGTTAGAGGGTTAGTGCTACTGGCAGAGATCAGGCTGGCTACCTTCTCTGGGTAGGTGCCAGGATCATTCTGCAAATGAATGCGACACTGTACCTCGGGCACAGGTGTCAAGGAGAGCATGTGGCTCTTTTGTGTTAGTTTGTTAATGATTGGTTACGTCCCTTCTTCTTCTTCTTCTTATTCCTCCAGGACCTGGCTATACCAGTCCTTGGAGTAGACGGAGGCAACCGACTCTGGGGAAAGGCCAGAAATGCCGGCAGGAGCAGAGGCAGTGGTAGCCTGAGGGATTGCAGCGGAGAACACCCTACTTCGGTCTCTGCAGCAACCGTCGTAGAGGTGGAACCTACTGCAGGGAGGCCCTCTCTCGCGGCTGCTGCGGCAACCGTCGTGAGGGGAAAACTCCAGGCTGACTCCTGGTCGGGCAGTTCCTGGTTTTCCAGAGGAGGTACAAAGGTAAGGTCTGCCGGAGGTTCATCCTCGGGCGACAGAGGTAAGGATGAAGAAGAAGGAACTAGTGATTGGCCATGGCTGTGGTAAGCTCCATGCCTGTTGGAGGATCTCCTGTAGGAGGATCCTTGATAAGGTTAGGCGCCGGCGCTAGCTCGGGGCCAGGCGCAGAGGTCAAGTTCGGTGGTGGCTCTACGTCCAGGCTGGACGGAGCTTGGCACTGCTCAGTGCTGCCAAGTGGCACTGGCAGAGAGTTGAGGTCGACTGGACCTGTGACGGGTACCGGAGGTGCAATACCTCTCAGCGTGCCCTTGGAAATGGGAGACAGAGGCTCCTGTCTCTTGTTGAAGGCTAGGCCTTGTGGAAAATGGACAGTGTCCGCTGCTGGTAGTTTGCTAGGGCACCTAGGCCAATTAGTAGAGTGCCCTATTACGTTACAGGTTTTGCAACGGAACTGCGAATGGTCAATCTCCCTCCTTGGTAACGGGGGAGACTGTTGGTGGACATACTTCCCAGAGGAAGTAGAATTTCGATGACTCCTTGCCTTGGAGTGATTGTTGTGGGGTTAGGACCCCTAGGCTGTTTGGAATGCGAGGGAGACTTCATGTCTTGCCCTAGGAGGAGGTCGTAACCTCCTGGAATGTAGCTTGCAACTGCAAGGGTACAAACTTTGGAGAAGTGAGGTCTAGTGACCCTCAATTGGACGGTCGGAAGGATCAGTTTTAAGTGATTGATACCTTCAATGGTGATCAATCGACGTCTATCAACATTAGCCCCTCGGGGAATTCTGTCTTCCCGTATCAGGGAGATTTGAGCGCCAGAGTCGTCGTAGGCTCTGACGTGGCTTGGCTGATAATGGCTTTGGAGGGGTGCGACGGTTATAGGGCCCTTAGCTGGTGGGGGTCCTAGAGAAGAAGGATTGGTGACGGCCATTGCGATGGCCGGAATATTGTGGTTCGCGCACCCTCCGAATTTGCAGACATGTGACCCTTGCGGCCACAGTCTCGGCAGAACTTGTTCCAGAACCTCTTCCGTGGCACTGGATGATAAGGCCGAGATGGCCCCACAGGTTGCGAATCTGCGGAGTCACCAAGGCTGGCAGTGTGCTCTGGCACAGGTGAAGAGTCCTCTCTGGCAGTGATGTGACGTGGGGAGGTTAAGGAAACCTCCGTTGAATCATCCTCGGAAGCAAGTCCGGGGTTAACTGGTGGGCTTACCTCTTCCAAAAGGGAGGAGGTAGGCGGTAAAAAGGTAAAAGGCTGGCAGGATGCGGCAGGAATTTCTATCTCCGGCACTGGATCAGGACCAGGCTCGCAAATCGAAAGGATGTCAGGCTGACCAGAGACAGCGGGACTAAGAGAGACAGTGGGTGCAGGGCTGGAAGCTAGCAGAGAGATTGCGTCATCTAGGAGAGCTAGCTCATGCTTTCTCTCTTCTTCTCTTGCCTTCCTTTCTGCTTCTCTTTCTTTTCTCTCTGCTTCTCCGGCTTTTCTCTGGTTTTCCCTTTCTTCCTTTTCTTGCAGGCGCGCAGCAGCCTGCTGCGCCTTTATCCACTGGTCAAGTGCTGGTCCAGTGTAACCGGCCTCCTTGCCCAGAGTTATGAGGGCTCCGAGCTTCTCTAGCTCTCTGGCAAAGAAGTCGCGGGAAGCAGGGGGAGACATTTCCCTTAGGCTACAGTAGAGGCTCGGAAGAAAATGAAAATAATGGCCAGGAAAGGGTACTGAATGGAATAGGAGTGCCTACTGTGGAAAGTGGCACTCACTTGGACAGTGTTCTGCGACGTGGTAGAGAAAAAGTCTGAAAGAAACTGGGTGCTCTGTGGCACTTGGGAAGTGTCCCGTAAGTTGGTGGCACTTCTGGATTGGCACCTTCTAAAGAGGTGAAAAAATCAATGGAGTGTACGGCGTACGTCACACTTAAGGGCGTTCCTAAGTTGGGAGACGCTGGAATGTTCTACCTGTAGGTCCCAATACAGGTGCACGGGGCACTTATGAGGAGGCGTTCCTGGGTTCAGTGATCCAAAATGGCGGATACTCTATAATGAATGAGCGTTCCGTAGGACGGACACGCAGGTATAGGGCTACCTGTACGTCTGTACAGGTGCGCGGCACTTATGAGGAGGCGTTCCTTGGGCAGCACTAGTAGTGCTGGTATTGCGGCACTTCGGGAGGCGTTCCCTTGATTGGTCCGAAGGATCACTGATCCTCGTACACGGACATTAATTATCTTGGGCGTTCCGTTAACGGACGGACACGCAGGTTTAATGGCTACCTGTACGGCCTGTACAGGTGCAATGGCATTTATGGAGGCGTTCCTTGGAGCACTGGTATCGTGCTGGTGTGTCCCGGACACTACATGCAGTATACTTAAATATACTGAAGTGAAATGGCACTGCTCATGGCAGAGTGTAATGGTGGATGAGAGAAAGTAAAAGGTGGGAGTACTTCAGCAGCCAGTCGATGGACAGTGTCAAGAATTAGTGGCACTGTGAAATGGTAAGACCTGACGTGCACTGGTGGTGGCCAGTCCTAAACTGGTAACGACTTCCCTGTCTGGAAGTAATGAATTTGCGTGGCACACTGTGCGAATTGTGCTTTGCGGTATACGCAAGTCTTTCGTGATAAAGAAAATGAAAAGACCACTCGGGCAACGACAGGTAACGGAAATTTTAGAAATGCTCAGTCACTCGCTGAAGTACTCGATAAATGAAACAAATAAATGGTTGCAAACTGCAATGGACACATGCGCGTACGTATCACGCTGTGTAAATGAAAGACACAAGAGACTAAAATAAGGTTAATTCGGCATGCATAATTTAATAAGGTAAGATGTAGTACTCTTGGCTTCGTGAATACTGTGTTCTGGTTTTCTCTCTCTCTCTCTCTCGGAGAGGGATGAAAAATGATATGTGAATGAACTCCCTTATATTGAATTGAACTACTAACGTTAGTTTAATATGACGCAACTTGCGTTAAATGATTTACTTACGTTAACGTGAAATGAAAGAATTGCTTTGGATAACGTTTTATGAAAAATGATAACGCGCTCGTGGTGAACGATTTTTACGTTACTATTAGCGGCTCGCGCTTATGAAATGATTTGCGTTTCAATATGAATTTTACAAAGACGCGTTTTACGTTAACAATTCTTGCAAGTGACTCTACTTTTAAGATTTACGTTAACTTTACGTAAGGACAAGTGAAAAATTACGGTAAGGATTTGAAAACGATGTTAGCAAACAATTGTAAATGAGGTTACATTAAGTGAAATGAAATTTTCGCTCAGCGCGCGAGTGAGCGATGCGAGTGGAACACGTGAGGCGAGAAGAGCGGGTTAGCACCACGGTGTGCTAGCATTGATGGCGAATCAGCTGATTCCCTGTAAATGCGAGGCGATTTACAACACGAACGTTTAGTTTCTTATTCAAGGCGAATTACGTTAATTTCTCTGGCAGGACGATAGATACTAGTACCGAGATCGATATTATTTACGTTAAAACTTCGAGACTTACGTTACTTTGCTTAAATGGTTTAGATAATTCTGAAAAAAGGGATAAAAAACATGGCTGGCCGCTGTGAGCGACAACGAAGGCTGGTTGAGACCGCGCAGGCGCGAAAGTGCGCTAAGCTGAATTAGCTGAGAGGTAAGCGGTTACCAACACTTGGAATGAAAACTAAGTTAAAAATGAATACCCTAACATATCACAGACAAAAGAATTGTACACTTCTTTTGCCGTAACTATTAGTAAAACACTCCTAACTAGCTAGGCTTTCTCATACAGCAATAAACCCTGGCAAAGCACTTCCTAGTTTGATCTGGTTCTTTCTGGCATCTATTCTACAACACGTGTTGTCTCGTCCGACGAGCACAATGCGATTTATAAAATAACAGAATTCGCTCGGCGCTCTGGCCGTTACAATATAATAATATTTCTACCTTCACATTTGTTTAAAACACTTCTAAATAAAAATACTTGAACGTACCTTAAGCTAACATAGGTTATAAATAATCATATAATGAATGGAAATACCTTACCGTGAGTCAGTGTGTCTTGCTTCCCTGCAAGTGTGCTTGATTTACGCTTTGTAAAATAATTTACAGTTTACGTTTTACAACGGATAACGCGATTTACAAGCTTTTTTTAAGCAAGCTAGGTTCAATCCAGGCAAGATTCGCCAATTTTACGTATATAGGGCCTTGAGAGAAGCTAGATACGTAAACGGAAGTAATTTAGGGATTTCAAGAGGGAATTGCTTGAACTTACCGTAAACTGATTATTATTGATTTCTTTCTTTAGAGGGAAGGTCGCCAGAAAACTCAGCTCGTTACTTTAAAACTATTTATTTACAAAAAGGCCCGTGCTGGCCTGGAGAAAAGTTAAATGATATTGGCCCCCACGTTGGGGCTTATAGTCTCAATCCAATTCAAGCTGATTTTCATTCACTTGGGTTAATGCACACTTGCGGGCAGAGACGGCACGTGACTCATGGAATCTGGAAAAGAAATCCCAGATTAAACGAATAAAAGGCAAAAATGACTTCTTGCTTTGATTAAGGCTGATTAATTCCCTAACATTGGGGAAGGTAAACTCGAATGGTTCACTGAGGTATACACGAAAGCTTGGTCTTTAACAAGTCACAAAGGGGAGCACGTGGCCCGATGAGGACAAAGGGCTTTTGAGTAGAAGGGTAAAAATAAGAATTGAGAATGAATTTAGCAAGAGTCGTATGGTAGTAAAAGGTGCTGGGTTGAAGTTTACACTTTCAGACGTACCTTTATGCAATATTTAGTGTATCCTTGTAGAAGAATGCGGCCTGACCTCTGTTCAGGTCTGGGGTTCGTGTCCACCAGCACGTCGTGGGTAGGCCTAATTTTGGGAGGCTGGCAATTTGACCTCTGCCCGAGATCACGTCTCGCAGCCGACTGAGAGCGATACTGCTTGTTTTCGAATCACGGGGCTTCCAAAAACCGCCTCGAGCATTGCCTGAAAGGTGGTAAACACAACGCCAGCAAATTGGGAAGGAAAATAGGTCTTATTGTAGAAGTCCCTAAAATCCATCTCGAAGCCTAGCTACTCTTGTGACCTGCCTCTCTTACCCTAAGCTTCCGTCAGACCGAAATATCATTCCTATGCCATCCCCACTCTCCCAACAACCGTAGCTTCAGGAGACGGCATGGCTGCTACTTTTGTATAATTAAACATAACTAAAACTCTGCTGGGAAGGCGAGGCGTTCTATAGACGTAGCAATATATATATATATATATATATATATATATATATATATATATATATATATATATATATATATATATATATATATATATATATATATATATATATACACCATTAGACTTTCCTCCCAGTCCCTGAGTATTACTTCCTCTTCCATATAGCTTTTTATAATCCAGCATCCATTTTTTCGCCCTCTGTACCTAGTAGTAATTTGAACATTTCAATTTGGAACACTGATGGACCAGGTGCTTTACCATTCTTCATTTTACTTAATCTCTCTTCACTTCTGTATCTCCATCACTGGTCCCTCTACCCTCTGTGCTTCCCCCAACTCCTTTCCCATTTTCAGTAAGGCAGTCCCTGGTTATTGGCGGGAGTTCCGTTGCTGATAACCAAAAATCGCCGATTTTCGTCACTTATAACTGGATTATGGTGTTGATAACTAGTTAATGGCACTTATAACTGGATTATGGTGTTGATAACCAGTTAATGGCCCCTCTGTAAGTATGTATTGGCGCCCAGAACTGGAAATCCGTGCATTTCAGCATAAAAAATCACAGATTTTCAGCAATTCTCAGCGCTAGACAAGCACCATAAAACCTGATCGCCGATAACTAAGGCTGCTGATAACTGCGGACAGTATGTATTTAAAAGTTGTTCAAAATACTCTTCTGTCTCCATCCCTATGCAATATATTTCCATCTCTATCCTGGACGACCCCCAGTTTACCCACATCCTGCCTCTGCCTTTCCCTCAAGTTTGAAATCTTATAGATATCCTTGTCTCCTCTTGTTCTGTTTTTCATTCAACTGCTCTCCTGCTCTTCCAGTAGCCATACCTACCCTACTCCAACACTTCTCAATACTCTTCGCTATCACCTTTACATCTGCACCTGTCCATGCCTTACTTTCCAATCCTTAAATGCTTTTGATTTTCTTTTGATTCTTGCACCTCTTCATTCCACACCACTTTTTTTCCTCTCAACACTCCATCTCCACTGGTTCTTCCCACCAGTTCCTCTGCTTCTACACACATTTCTCTCATGTCTGCCCAGATATTTTTCCACTCTTACCCCGTCAAATTCTATGTTCCCAACTCCAGTCACTGTTCTCTCCCAGTCCTCCTAAATTTCTCCTCCTTTTCTCCTTCAAGGTCCCAAATTTTAATTCTAGATCTCTTTCTCTTCTTGGGTTTCCTACCTCACATTTTCAAATCCATCACCACCAACCTATGTTGTTTATCACACGCCTCTCCCATGATCACTTTGCAGTTTGTCACGGCTTTTATCGGCTCCTCCAACCTAGATGTAATCTATTTGGCTTTGCACTCTCCATTTTCATAAGTTTTCAAGTGCTTATCCACCTTATGAAACCATGTGTTCATACATGCATATTGAAAACTTTGAGCCATCTCCATTATATAATCCCAATCTTCATTTCTAATTTCAAACCCATGGCCTCTGTGTACCTCCTCATAACCATCTCTTCTCTTTCCCACCCTGCCATTCATATCACCTCCTATTATTATTTTCTTCTCCTCCTTCACTGTTCTAATGACAGCCTCAAATTCCTATCTAAATAATTCTTTCTCTTGCTTTTTGTACCCCATCTGAGAGCATATGCTGATATTATATGTACTACTTTGTCCCTTATTATATTTATTGTGAACTTTTTAAAGCCTATCACTTACTATAATTTCCAACTACATTTCTTCCCTCTCGTGACAGCTGTGATATAGCTGTATACCCACTGCCTATCTCTCTAGTTTCACTCCCCTTCCACCTAGTCTCCTGCACACACAAGAAATCTCTCCCCTCTTCTCCATCACATCTACTATCTCCCCCAGCCTTCCTGTTAGAGTACCAACATTCCACGTACCTACTCTTATCTTCCACTCTTTCACCACCTTCTTTGGCCGCAGTCATGAACCCTGTGGTACCCCTCACCAGTTTATCACGCCAGTAGGGGGATTCTGACTCACGTTGCTTGCAGAGGATGTCCTAGCCACATTCATATTCTTAAAATATCAAGAATGGTCTATTTTTTGGGCAAAGGGTTTTTTTACATGCATGCCCTTGCTGTTATCGACCAGAGTTATTGGCATTGGGCCTAACCTTTTATTAAAAAGTATGAGTGCAGGGCACCAGTTTCCACAATTACTGGCGGTGGGCTTATCCTTTTACTAAAAAGTAAGACTGCTAGGCAGCAGCTGTCCTTTTAGTCACCTTTTACGACATGCAGGACCTACAATGGTAGTATTCTTAAACCCCTACCACTGACGGTATCATTCCCCTCAGCTCAGCCTCAAGTCTCTCCATTTTTTTTATTACGTCTCTAACCGCACAAGCTGTGAGGAAGCACTTTAGGAAGATCAAGTCTTTTAAAAAGGGGATTTTCATATGTTTTTCATCTACCAGCACCCCCCTAGTTAAAAGGGGAAAAAAGTTATCATAAGAGCTCATAGCAATAACTTGAGGCCAAGCATCCAAAGATAGGGCTAGGATCATGAAATCAGGGGTGTTAAACCTACCTCATTTT
>NC_061108.1:38215058-38217558 GCF_015104395.2 Macrobrachium nipponense
TTAAACCTACCTCATTTTGAAGAGAAAACTGGACAAATTCTGATTTCACCACTGCTTCTTGGAGGTATCCTAGACTTTTGTTATGGTTTTACTTAAAGACCTAACACATGGTGTGTAATCTATTAGGCATGCAATCTTTTAGTTTACTAATTGCTATCACCCTAGACATGTTATCTTTTAGTTTACTGATTGCTATCACTAGACATGTAATCTTTCAGTTTACTAATCATTACTACCCAGAGTCTGCAATGATCCGCAAGCCCTGATTCAGATACTACGTATAAAACTATTTAGGCTTTTGGAAATGGTTCATGATGATAATAATTTTCAAGTTAAACAATTATCTTTTAAATACAAACCAATGCTTTACAGTGGCCAAACATTTGATGATCATTTTCACCAGAAGTGCCATTGAGCCAAGTTGCATACTCTGCCAACTGAATTGGAAGGATCTTCTTATACTTCTGTTCATTTCTGGAGAACTATGTAGACATAATGTCACTCAAAAATTATGGTTTAATATTGAAAGTTCCAATCTACATAAAAATTCACAGCAGCTTTAAGAGACCAAATAAGGCTGTTGCTAGGAGTAAGTGGTTCACCGGGCTGGCACGGAAATGCAGTAAATTACATGCCTTAACTGCAAAAAATCATTAATTAGACATGAAGGTAGCAATGTATATGTATTATATTCATCTGCATCTAGAAGGGTAGGGTAAGTTTTACTTGATAAGGTCATCAATGGAACGAAGGAAAATGGCAGGGGAGAAAACCGGGGGGGGCCCTACAAGAAATACGGAAATGCAATTCTGCCAAACGCAACAGGAATATACTCTTATAAGGGATTTTAAATTAATCTACTAGGAGGAGTGAAGCCAAAATGAGACACTTTAACTAAAAAGCCTTAGTGTAGACCTTTAAAAAGTCTGAGATACCCACATTAATGGACATAAAATTCACAAAATTCTCACAAGAAGGTAAAAAAGGTTTAGGATAGGAGTTGAAGTATAGCTGAAGAAACTGAGTGCCCTTAGCAATTTGTGATAATATGGGGCTAATTGACCAATTAGATATCAGGTTTTCAAGGATTGAGGCGGAACGATGAAACGCATCTTCCTAAGGCGAGGCTTTGTTCAAGATTAACGAATATGGTCTTTGCAATGTGGACCCCATAGACAAAAGAAAAACAAATGCAGGTCGCAGATTACAGCAATACCAACTGTTGCAAACTCGCATCACACTCCCTTAATCACATGTTGCCCAATTCCCATTTCCCTTACTCATTTGACATAACTTTGTGTACTTAGGCCCTTAGTCAGTACATCAGCCAACATATCCTTGGTTGACATATGGCACAGGTACACTTTCTCAAGTCTACGCAACTCTTTTATATAATGATACCTCATATCAATATGTTTGGTTCTGGCATGAAAGCCTTCATGCTCAGTCAACTTCAGTGCACTCATATTATCATTATACATCAAAACACTTCCAGATCTACTACATAACTCAAGAAGAAAACCTCAAAAACACAGCCTCTTTACTGCTGTCACTTCCTGCTTTCTACTCTCCCAGCTAATAGGACCAGTAGAGAGTTTAAAAACATATTCTGATACAGACTTTCTCCCTTCCAAGTCATTTGCAAAAGATGCATCACAAAAATATATCTCATCATTTTCAGATTTTGAATAATTAATTCCAAATTCCATAGTTCCTTTCAGATATATGAAAATACTCAGAACAGCATGCCAGTGCTCCTTACCATAACTATCATTGAAATTACTCAAATAATTCATGGCGTAAGAAATTTCAGGTCTAGTACATAATGACAAGTGCAATCCACCAATCGCTTGTTGATACAGCATTTCAAATTTGGATAAGAACTTTTCACAATTGGCTCTTTGACCCAACTTGACACTCGCCTCAGTCCTCGTTACTCTCATACTAAGACATTCAGAAGCTTCTCCTAAATCTTTGGTAGGAAAATTACTACACAATGCTGTCTTCAATTTTTCAACATGGCACATATGAAAAAATCGTCGACATAAAGTGCAACAATGACAAGTTTGGCTCCTTTCATCCACAAAAAGATGCATGGTTCATAAATAGACAGAAACTAACTCCAACAAGAATGGTATGCACTTTCTTGTACCAACATCTACTTGCTTGTTTGAGCCCATATACTGCCTTATTCAGTTTGCACACTTACCATTATCCTTTACAAAACCTTCAGGTTGGCACATATATATTTCCTCCTTTAAGTCACCATTTAAAAAGGCTGTAGAAATGTCAACATGGTGAATTTACAGATCAAGTTTAAGAGAAAAAAAAAGTAGAGGCGTACTGTATCTAACAACTGGGAATAGGTATCTAAAAAAATCAATACCATATTTTTGTGAGCATCCCACAGCTACCAGTCTAGCTTTGAACTTGGCAACATCCCATCACAATTCCGCTTAATCTTAAAAAACCATTTACATTTTACAACATTTTTAGCAAC
>NC_061108.1:38235058-38237558 GCF_015104395.2 Macrobrachium nipponense
GATCTTCCAGGCTGCATATGAAATTCCTTGCAAAAAGTATGATAAAGTCTATTACGGACAGACCGGTAAATCTCTTTCACAAACGTCTCAAACAGCACCAATATTCTGTGGGAAATGGGCAAATATCAAAAGCATTATTCGAACATATGAGAGATTTAGATCATCCTATTAACTGGAGTCAAGCAAGAGCCTAATCCCATGTAATGACACAGTTAAAAGGAATATCATTGAATCTTGTTTCATAAAGTCAAATAATAGAAATGTTCTAAATTTAAGTCTTAGGTTATTTAAACTTAATACTTTCATAATGAAATAAGTTGTAGATAAATATAAGCAACAAAATTAATATATTCAGTTTTTACATGTTTTGGACTGTAAAGATACTTTGTAATTTCGGTTAGGGTCAAATCTGTTTAGGTTTGTGACCATGTGATATCTGATAATCCTGGATTATCTCTTTTAATTTTTACTCTTTTGACAATTAACCATCTGGTATTCTTGATCTTGTTGTGTACCTGAGACTTTTCTCTCCAATTGTATTTCATTCGCTACTTGACAATGTCTTAGCAAAGATGAAAGCGCTTGGATTTCTGATGATCATTTTCCTGTGGTATTCGCTTATTTAATAAGTCACATGCATGTACTGTGATTTTTTAAGCATATATATATATATATATATATATATATATATATATATATATATATATATATATATATATATTATATGATATATATATATATATATATATATATATATATATATATATATATATATATATATATATTATATGCTGTTGCTTTGGTAACGCATATTTCCTCTCTATAACCATGAAATGTTGGAAAAGTGTTTGAAACATTTTCCGATTCTTTATTTAGCTTAGAGTTATAGGATGTTCCAAAAATGTATGTTCAGATTTTTTTGCATAATATAATTTAAAAGTTAAGATAACATAGAAGTGAAAAGAGAGAGAAATTTTTGCATTGTATATTAGCCACGAGGCATGCTCATCATCAAATTTCCGTATTGTTTTCATAATTTGTCATCGCTCGAGATAAGGGGAACTTGAAGTCTCCATTTTGTTTTGGAATCCTGTCAATCTTACTCGCTCAAGTTTTGTTTCAGACATGTACATCTTTGTTGAGAAGCCTCGTGAAAATTTTACCATGTTCCAATGGCATTAGTACATCATTTTTTCATAAGATCGTTCAAGAACCTTCTGTTTAAGCATACGTCATCTTTGGGAAATGACGTCATTTAGTTTTGCTTTCTTTGTAAATCATTATTCCTTTCATATTAAAATACTTTTATTGTCTAAATCACATAATAATAAATGTTATTTACGACTGTAATTTCAATTTCTCTTTAGATATTGTTTTGAAAGAGAATTTTTGATATTGGCTGAACCACGTGTCCAAAACGATTTGAGCCCATCAGTCTCTTGAAGTTCACCCATACAAGGGAAGAGAGAGAGCGCTCATTACAGACTTGACCTCCTGCCGTACAGAGATCCAATTTTTATTTCACATCAACGTAAAGATTTTATATTTGGTGATTGGTCACTCGGCATACAAAAAAATAAAAGAGATAAGATCTTTAAAATAAATTACAACCGTATACTAAAAACAAAATGGTGGGAAAGACAGAGATGGAAAGTTTACACTACAAATGAATGAAAATTATTTATATTAAAAGCAAGGGATACCATGAATTGTCAAGGTTAAGATCTGGTTTCCTTAAAATGTTTCTATATTTGTTAAACCGTAAGGATAAACTACCTTCAGACATTTTGTCTGGCATCACCTATATTACAAGTGTGACGCCTGTAGCGCCACCTATATTGGCCAGTCAAAACGGTCGATCTGGACAAGATCTTCCGAACATTATGGCATTTCTCCTCGTACTGGTTGCTTGCTGGCCAAGCCAACCAGATCACCGATTTTACAGCACATAGAGGAATGTAATACAGGTAGAAGATTGGAAAATTTTAGTGTGCTTGGTACTTTTAGAGAAGAGTCATTATTGAGAATCTCTGAATCAATAGAAATATTTTTAAAGAAATCAGATCTTAACCTTGACAATTCATCTTATCCCTTGCTTTTAATATAAATAATTCAGTCATTCATTTGTAGTGTAAACTTTCCATCTCTGTCTTTCCCACCACTCTGTTTTTTAGTATACTGTTGTAATTTATGTTAAAGATTTTAACCATTATCTTATTGTTGCTACTTTTACTCAGCTTGTCAGACAATAATTACATAATCTTTTAACTACTATTTAAAATGCTGTATGTCTCTTTTAGGCTTGAAAATGTTATGAAGAAACAACCAAACGCATCGCAAATAAAATGTGGTGTCTCTTAACCTACGCTCTTCTTTGTTTTCCTACTGAGATTGATATATATATATATATATATATATATATATATATATATATATATATATATATATATATATATATATATATATACGTATACACACACAGTGAACCCCGTATTCGCGT
>NC_061108.1:38245058-38339732 GCF_015104395.2 Macrobrachium nipponense
ACCCGAATTTTTGGTTATAGAATGATTCCCCGAATGAAAATACGTTAATAGATACACATAATTAAACTAACTTTATTATTTTGTCAAGCGCCAATGGGAAATTATCTGAATAGGGGGCTAATTTTTCTCTCAAAAACTGAAGAACGTCATGTACTGGTACTTTTGTGAATAGAGAATCTACGTCAAGGCTTAAAAACTTGATGTTGTGAAGTGGTATAAGTGCTTCTCTGAATTTGTTACAAAAATCTTCCGAATATTTAATGTAACTTGCAGAAAAAGAGCCTAAAAAAGGGGAAAGGAGGCCAGCTAACCATTTAGAAAATTTGTAACTGAAAGCTCCGACACATGAAATGATGGGTCTGAATGAAGATTGTCTTTGTGAGTTTTGGGAAGGCCATAAAAGTAGGGTAGTTTGGATTTATGACTTTAAATCTCCCTAATAGTCCAATGCCCTTTTTTATCTTGACCAATTAATCTAACTTTCCGAAGAAATTCTGTGGGGACGTTTTGGAGGGGATTTTTCGTCAGTTTGTCGTAAGTGTTTGTGTCTCTAAGGAGTTGGTTGATTTTGTCGAGGTAGAAGTCTCTGCCCATGATTACGATTTTGCCGTGTTTTCGGATCTACTTATTACAACATCTAACTTTTTATTTTAGCGAGCGGAAGGCTATCGTAAATTTACGGGGAACAGGATATTTCTTATTAAGGTTCAGTTAAAGCATTTAGTAAAACTCATTTTAAACATATCTCTTCACGGCTGTCATTTTTGTCCGATATGAAATTATAGAAAGCCACTATGAAGTCTAGGTTGTTTTTATGGTCTGGTATAAGTCAGAAATCCAAGCGCTTTCGTCTTTATTAAGACATTGTCAAGGAGCTAATGAAATACAATGACAAACTTGAATTTAATAAGCATAGCATTCTGAAATTAACCCCATGATGAAAGTTTTTTAGATATTCCTAGAATTTTAAAGCTTTTTAACATAAATGTTGTTTTCAGTAATATTAATGTCAAGAGTTTAGTAATCAAAAATTCTCCTAAAGATCTTTCAGGCTGCATATATGAAATTCCTTGCAAAAAGTGTGATAAAGTCTATTACGGACAGACGGTAAATCTCTTTCACAACGTCTCAAACAGCACCAATATTCTGTGAGAACTGGGCAAATATCAGAATCCATTACTCGTACATATGAGAGATTTAGATCATCCTATTAACTGGAGTTCACGCAGAGCCTTAATCTCATGTAATGACACAGTTAAAAGGAGGAATATCATTGAATCTTGTTTCATCAAGTCAAATAATAGAAATGTTCTAAATTTAAGTCTGGTTTATTTAAACTTGACGCTTTCATAATGAAAAAAAGTTGTAAATAAATATAAGCAACAAAATTAATATATTCAGTTTTTACATGTTCTGGACTGTAAAGATACTTTGCAATTTCAGTTAGGGTCAAATCTGTTTAGGTTTGTGACCGTGTGATATCCTATAATCCTGGATTATCTCTTTTAATTTTTTTTTTCCC
Organism: Macrobrachium nipponense; assembly: GCF_015104395.2. Taxonomy (NCBI): domain Eukaryota; kingdom Metazoa; phylum Arthropoda; class Malacostraca; order Decapoda; family Palaemonidae; genus Macrobrachium; species Macrobrachium nipponense. The sequence continues at coordinate 38,246,581 of NC_061108.1, forward strand.
CTTTTGACAATTAACCATCAGGTATTCTCGATCTTGTTGTGTACCTGAGACCTTTCTCACCAATTGTATTTCAATAGCTCCTTGACAATGTCTTACTAAAGACAAAAGCGCTTGGATTCCTGACTATCATTTTCCTGTGGTCTTCGCTTTTATATATATATATATATTATTATATATATATATATATATATATATATATATATATATATATATATATATCCGCTTAGTGGCACATCAGGAATCACTAATTCAGTAAATTGCTGGTTATCTCTGGAGCTTATCTCCACATAGTATAGAGCAGAAAATTAACTAATTCGCAAATTTATCCAAAGAGCATTATTCACTAATTTCTGTATTTTCATTTTATTTTCATACTAAATATATTTTGATGATAATAAAATGATCTACTAATTTTCAAATAATATTACTGTAAACAGCAAAATGTCAATAAAATGCTAAATCAAAATCCTACAAAACCACAAAACCGCTTACACTCTCTCTCTCTCTCTCTCTCTCTCTCTCTCTCTCTCTCTCTCTCAGTATATATCTGTAAATAAAAAAACAGCAAAATTTAAATAACACCTTATTTCACTAACAAAAATATTATAATATTGATCTATTATTATCGTAATATGTAAAAAAAAAAAAAAATCCGATTGTCCCCGACATTTGGAATTGTTACTGTGGGTATGTGTTGCCATACTTTCATTCTTTCTATGATTTACTGAACTGTGTTTCATTACAACATTAGTAGTTGTTTCAGTGATTATCACACAAGCTATAACAGTATAAAAATGAATATTTTATCACTGTTGATATTGTAACTCTAATCATCGAGAAAATATTTATTGTTGTTATCCTCCTCCTAAACCAGTCAACTCATCCCAAGTTAAATTTTCTTAGCATCTAAATTATTTTCCTAAATAATTCTTTTGGTAATAAGCGTCGATCAGCCAATTCTCAGAAGGTAAACATTATGACAAACATTTCTCGAAAGACAACAATACACTTTGATTACTGTATTGCTTTGTTTATACATTAATATTTGTTTGGAGCTTGGCTGAAGGGGAAAATTAAAAAAAGGACAGATCTGTTGATGGGGGAAATTGAAAATAAGATCGATCTGCTGAAGGGGAAATTGAAAATAGGCCAGATCTGCTGAAGGGGGAAACTCTCTCTCCTATGGGTGTGTTATCAAAATGGTTTTCAAGTTTGAAAAGGTTCAATTCTGGTTTTAAAAGCAAAGTTACAGACAAAACTAAAATAGTGCTAACACCAAGTGCCTGTAAACTGAAATTTGAATTCTTGGAGTAATTACCCTGCAAAGAGATTGAAATTTTGTAACTTATATCACACAGACAATTAAATGTCTCTTAATCAATCTGTAATGACACTGCTTCACAGAAAACAAATCTAAGGTCATCAAGTCAGCTTACAATACTGAATGCAATATAGTACTGTACTTGATTACAAGCTTTTGGTTAATTCAATTTGAACGCCCTCTAGTAATCTTGCTCTGAAAATGGAAGAGGTTTTTATTCCGGAAGTTCATTTTTCAAGATTTTATGTTAGTTTTTGGTGTCCAAAAGAGTGTAGGTATATTAAATCTGTTAAATAAGAGTTGATACACGTCCACATCCTAATGAGCTTTTACTGGAAGTTTGCTAGAATTCTTTCAGAAACTGCATTACAAGTGCCGAAGGCCAGCTACACGAAATTCTCAAAGAAATCAAATAGCATAATAAGCACTTAAAGCAAAACTCGGGCCTAAAACTGATCTGCACTGACTCTTGCATATGTTTAAATCAACTGAATAGTCATTAAGGACAAATATTTATTTATTCACTCGAAAGCCATAATAGGTTCTATTTATACCCATGATATGGTTTCTTTACAGCCTGATGACACCCACGGTATTGTTAATTAATTTAAATGCGAATAACAACGCTAATTAAAATGGTGAGCATACCTAAATATAATTCTAATCTCACTTATTTTCAGAATTAAAATTATGAAATAATTTCAATTCTTACATGACACTATATACTCATTTTTTAACGTTGCGCACTGAATAAGGGTTTGCAAGCACTAGAACTGAAACGAATTCGCCTTTCCAAGACTTGAAGGTTTAAAACGTAATTAGCTTCGTCTCCTCATATCCCACTGCATGAATATTTCAATGCCCAGTGATCCCTGTTTCCGCTGGATTTTCGTAAGACATCTCGTCCAATGAAATATTAGACATTTAACTTGGACCCTATCCAGAGCAACCACAACTGGTCGTGGTTATAAAATTTAATCTTAAACAATTACTAATGTTCCACACAAAAAAAATTATTAAAAGCAAAGAAACATTTTAGACTACTTTTGGAGATCAATTTGTTGCATAAATTCCAAAGGTTGGAATGAAGAGATCTCATCTCACTCACAAGCAGCCTTAAATACGGACGATAAGAATTGTGGTTTACAACATCACTTCGAATAGCAGTGTGTTTATGAAAAATATTGAGTAATGGACAATATATGGCTAAATAACGAATCTTTCCATATAGCTCTCTTCCTTCCAAAGGGTAAGAAAGAGGTAAATCCGAATGATGCACGATTGAGAATCCTTGTACAAACGTCAGTTGAGGCTGTAATGACGTCAATTTAAAGACCGAAGAGTTGAAAGACGCTAAAAGTTGATGTAATTATAATTGAAATCGTAAAATAAGGGGATGACAGTGCAACCGAAAAGCTGAAATCCTCACATCAATAAATTGAAAACTTACCAATGTTGGGAAATGAGTCCTAAAAATGTTCAGCAAAGTCAGCCTAGATATAATGGGCATTTCACCTACTGTAATACTTGGACAAGCTTGACAAAATATGGTACCTTTTAACAAATAAACATCAACAAACCCAAACACAGAAGAGTACTTCCAATCAAAAGCTGAGAAATCGGTGTCACGCTGAAGTATAGAACTATGAGAAGGGGATAGTTAAAATGTGATAGTTGAAGGAGCGTATGGGCAAGACTGAGCACAGCAGGAAAAAAGTTGTGAAGATGAATGTTTTGGGCGAGAATTCGAATAAAAGGAATGAGTGCGAGAGAGTTTTATGGATTCTAAATATCGTATTGAGGGACTTTGATCCAAAGGTAGATAACAAGGAAAGTAGAAACTGGGGATTACCTTGGATCGTAACTGCTAGCACACAGAGATGGTGTTCTGGGCAGATTTGGCGATCCTGAAATATATGAAAATGGAGAATGTCTTACGAAAACGTTTGGAAAGGGATTTCTTTATTGTAAAGATGTGGTTAGAAAAATATTTACAAGTATATTTAGGAGAGAAAATTGCGAGGTAAAGTTAGAATATGTGGTACACCAAAACTGGCAGGACATGCTAACCACTATTTGGATGAGTCAAAGTTTGGATGGAGGGTCAAGTTGGAGAGGAGAGGCCTAAAAATGTAGTGTAAGGATATTTTATAAAACACATGAATTGGGTAACGATGGTGAGAGGTCAACATATAAGAAAATTAAGGCTACAATTCCAGCACAAGGATATTTCCAGCAAAATGGAGATAAAAAGTGTTTTAGGGGGTTGGGTAAAAGAAATAAAAACAGTAACCAGTGGAATAACAACATGAGACGTTCAGAGAAGAAAACAAAAGAGACAGATGAGAAGATTGTGTATAGGGCATCTAGACCGTGGTATAGGGATACCAGGAGAATGGATAAACCGGTCAAGAAAAGGGTGAGAGAAAAATGAAAGTGTAATAAAAATACAAGGGCGGAGAAGAGGACGAGCAAAACTTTTGGGGCAAAGGGAAATTGTTCTGCAAAGAAATAACACCAAAGAAGGTAATGAACAAAATCAATGTATCTCAGAGTAATAGTAGATGCAAATAAGAGATGCTTTCTGCAGAATAAGAAGTCAAGGGTGAAAGTGAGAATTTTGAGTATTAGTTGAAAGTGGAAGGTAGAAAGCGACAAGAATGTGCAAGTTCAGTGTAAGTCTGAATATGTTTGTGGAAGTTACTGATAAGTATATAACTTCCGCATTTAAAAAGACTCGATTGGATTACGAGTGGGAGGCTATAGTACAGTTGTGGAAGTATGACAGAGTTGCTGACCTGAGTGCATAAGGTATGTCTGGACGAGGGAATGCTTCCTCGGGGATGGGTGAGAGGAATAACTCTGTCTCCGTAAATGAATAAAAACGATTGATTTTTGGGGCATCACATTTTTAGTATACTAAGGAATGTCTCAGATAGAATTTTGACTGAAAGAGTAAGACAGATAACATAATGAATAACGAGGGAAAAGTATGTGGGTTTAGACAAGGATAAAGTTGAATGTATCATACGTTTATGAAACAGCGATAAATAAAGAATATAGAATTTAGGCCAAAGGACTTAGCGTTGGGACCTATGAGGTCATTCAGCGCTGAAAGGGAAATTGACAGTAAGAAGGTCTGAATGGTGAACGGGAGAAAAACCTAGTAGTTGCACTCTTAAACAATTCTTAGAGAGGGTGAAAAGTCAGATGGAAGAAAGAATATGAACGGACGTACAGTAAAAAGAATGAAAGAGGTTGCAGCAAAGAACATTAAGTAATGCATAGTGCATCACGTGAGGTGCACTGATACGAACCCCCAGCCCGGAATGAAGCATGCTAAATCTGAAAGGATAAGGAAACGTCATTTTTATGAGGGCACTGAAGTTTGTATTAGGAGTTTGTGAGCCTAAAACAGACAGGTTTTGTATTAGAAAAAATAAATAAATAAGTGTGAGACAGGCTGAGTCATGGATGGAGTGACGTTAGAAGTCAGGGAAAATACTGCAGATATTAATGTGGAATGACGGATGCTCGCAGATGACACAGCACTGATTAGGAACATGGAAGAGAAAAAGCACTGACAAGTGGAAGAATTAGGCTTTCACAAATAGAGAAACCGATAACGCAAAGGAGAACAGAGTAAGAGACTTTCAATAAGAGCGAATAACAGGATGGTAGTTAAAACCTTAAAAATAACACAAATTTACACAGAAACTTTCACACCTTTGTAATGGTAAGCTACTAAAATGCCTATAAGCAGTTAAGGCTCGACCCCAATGATTAATGGGCATGACATGTGGAGGAAAGAAGAAAAAAATAATGAAACGTTGGTGGACTCGCCATATCTAACCGCCTTCCAACTGAAGTTTCATACTGCCTTTAATACACATTGATAATACCCAGAAACCTACTTCTGCATTTCAAAATGGTAATAAAGAATTTTAATAAACTCTTGGATCAAATGGTAAAGAACGACACTAACTGGGAAAATCTGTGGTGACAAACATCTTGCGGACAAAAAAAATTCCCCGTCAGGTAATTCTTGCGCTTTTTCTTACAAAGCCATACACTTAATTACACAACTAAAAATTTAAAAGAAACTCAATAAGATATTCATTGAGTGATTATTACTGTTTAGTGGTGATCATTTTATATCAATTTCGTGTTATAGTCTTCCTTCACGTGATGGCAATTTAGAGAGAAAATTTTCACACGTGATGAACTTGTTTGGCAGCGGGCTGTGATCAAGAGAACCAATGTCTATAGACCTTGGGCTTGAAGAGAACACTCAGACAAGGATACCTTATTTGTTACGGTCAGGGGCAGTCCATTTCGCGCGGATACTATCCAGATGACAAAACCACAAAAGGGAACGAAAAGGCGTTCACAATCTATTTGTGCCACATCTAATTGTATCTGGGAATTCGGAACCGACCTGGAATTCAACGTTTAATCCTCTCAAGCTAATGTAAAGCATAGATCGTTAGGTATGACGTACTAATCTGGGAAAGCAGTAAGGGACCTCCTCTACATGGCGCGGGTATTTTTGGTCATGTGACATTTCCGTTTGGATTTCAATCCATAGAGCTTGAAGTATTATTAAAATGTACGATCTTCTAAGTGACTTCGAACAGTTGTTTTTTTTTTTTTTTTTTACCGAGTACCGACGACCGTAATAAATTTTCCAATAAATTTAGTTTCAAAAAATTTTTTTACGCTCAAGACACTGATTTATAGAAGGGAACAATCTATGACAAATCTCCTCCATCAAAGCCATCGTCAAAGAACGGTATTGACGATTTAGAAAAAAGGGATATTCCACATGCAAATTACAATCCTTGCATACCGTGAAAGTGCCTGCATTAAATAAATTACGGTCAATTTGAACCTCCGACTCTCAGATGTCAGAAAATATAATTGAATAGTAAAGCCCTTTAAAACTTATTTCCTTTGCTTACTGAAATACGAGTTCACTGCCTTTGTAAAGTGGTCTGACCTCAACTTTGTGTAAGTAGTACAACTTGATGCTCGCTGGAGCCATCCATTTAGTCATATGGATAGTTCAGGTCACACACACACAAAATATGAGAAACGTGGCGGTACGAAGTGATAAAGGAGCAATGTAAGTGAAAAGATGGATCATTTTTTTACGCACGGAGAGGGAAGACAAGATGACGAAGAAAGTACCGTGAAGAAAGAATACGGAAAAGATTGAAGAAAGACCTTAATATCAATAGAAAGGAAAAGATTAAACGTAACACTGAGGGGAACGATGGTGTGCGCGCATTGGGTGCAAGTAACGGGATCATCTGGCATAAGAATTGGGGTAGCTAAAGGACGGTTTAAAACGTAATACTAATGAGCCATTTGTACACGCCTAGCAAATAGCTATTATAGTCAAGCATAATTATATATATATATATATATATATATATATATATATATATATATATATATGTATATATATATATATATATATATATATATATATATATATATATATATATATATATCACAGGAAAACAGCAGTCATTCGAGATATATTCACAAGGAAGCAAGGGAGACGTCCTCGGTATAACACAGCTTTACTGAGCGACGTTTCGGGGTCCAGGCCCGTCATCACGGCTGTAAAAAGGATTAATACACATAAAACATAATAAAAATACTCATCCTAATAGCCAACATATATTTAAAATTCACAGAAAACCTACTACAATCCTAAGAAAATAGCATCTCAAGTGAAGGGAAGAAGATGAGTGACTAGAAGAAGGAAAAGTCCTAAGTAAATATGGTTATGCCAGATCAAGAGGGGTAGCAGTAGTTTGGTTGTTTAATTTTGGAACTATTGTTTTTATGGAAAGCGATTCGAAGACAGCAAGCTGTTGAGGAGAAGAAGCCCGTGTAATGAGTTTAAAATGCTTGTATTCTATATTAAATCTGCACTTCTTTGAATGTTCTCGATGTTCGAGAATTCTGGTGAAGACAACCGGACACCTGTTCAATAACTCAACCCCCTTGTGGCAATCAATGCGGACTTTAAGAAGCCTACGTGAGGCCCCTAAATAATTTCCAAAACTACATCTGGGACACGAAAATAAAAAGACCGCATTAGAAGTCAGAATAGGGCTCAGTTTTTCTTTATATCTAAATAAAGGCCAAATAGTTAATGGGTTCGTGGATCAGTCAGGTATTCACATTCTCCACCAATGGCACAAGTGAGAGTTGACTCCCAATAGTCCACCCCATACCCTACCCTTTCAGGATAGCACTAATACACTTGCAGTGGCCCAGGTATAAGCCAATCTGCCTGCTGGGAGTTCTACCCCCACTAATGGGGACCGAATCCCCCTTCAAACATATTGGTGGGCTTCTGGACAAAAGCCAGAAGTCCCATCCCCAAAAACCAGCCGCCCCCTCCATGGATTCCAATGGGTTGATCCCTGGAGATGGTCATTTCCGTCATTTCTCTGTCCTTCGTGGAATCTGCCGTTATTTATATATATTAATCACCATATATGTATATTTATATATATATATATATATTATATATATATAATATAATTATATATATTATATATATATATATATATATGTGTGTGTGTGTGTGTGTGTGTGTGTGTACGTATGTATATACATAATATATATAATTTATATATATATATAAATATATACACACATAATATACATAATATTATACTTATATATATATATATATATATATATAATATATATATATATATATATAATATATAATAATAATAACACGAATAGAGCATAAAGCAAGCAAGTGTCGAAATGTCAGTTATTTCATTTTATGTAAAACTTCACTCGTGATAAACTGTGCCTCTCACACCTTCTCCCGTGGCTATTGCCTACGGAATTGTTTTGAATCTGACTTGACATTTCCCTGGTATTTACAGTGATGTTCGTGTAAATCATTGATTCCGTTTAACCAAAATGTCTTCGAATCTCACTGAGAGAGAGAGAGAGAGAGAGAGAGAGAGAGAGAGAGAGAGAGAGAGAGAGAGAGAGAGAGAGAGAGAGAGAGAGAGAGGGTTCCTCTTCACTCGGCCACAAAAACGAAAATAATTCAATTCTTGTACTTGTAAATTCACCAGCTTAAAATCGCTGGATTTTTTTTACATCTTGGAATCATTAGGAAAGCAAGAGTCATTATCATGCTCAGTAGTACTCAAATCCGCATACAACGTACATTAAGTATATTGAGTTCTATCGTGGATAGTGCTACCTCGTCATTTCCCGGTGACTACCGATTCGGTATACAAGGTTTCTGAATGAAATAATAAAAAATCTTATCAACCTCATGAACATTCAATAAGCTCCATAAGTAAAAACAAAGTGACACAGCAGTTCTACACATGAGAGAGACAATCTATGACATATTTCTCCCCATTTTCATGTCGAACCCAATCACTTTTGGGAATACTACAGAATCATTTGTACAAATCGTTCTGCTACGTCAGGTTGTGGGGTCAAAAAACAAATGAAACCCCCACCGTCCCGGTCAGGTCAGGGCACGATGCTTTAGGTTAAGCCTGGGTCGCGGTCTTGACCTAATGAAATGTTATGTCTGATCTGCTATCGAGCTGGCCATCACCCACAGCAATAACGCGCAACTCTTCTGCATATTTATTCGGCTTTTCCAGATTCGATAACCAAGTAAAACTCTGCAAGCTCCTTTCTTACACATCAGTCATAAGTCAAGTTATACTACGGGTAAAGTAAGCTCGTCGTAATCATTATCATCTTCCCCTCTGCGAAATTCCGCCACTCGTGTCTTTCCCGCGAGTCGTCCTCCACAAACCTCCGTTCACCGGTTGCCTCTCTTCTCAGAATTCTCACCCAAGTGACCCAGGATCTTCCTATTCTTCCGGTGCCCCTAGGACTGTGAGAAGGATCTGACCAAACCCTTTTTATCTCCCTTTTGTTATTTACTATCTCATCTACACAGTAAACTTTCCCTTTATGGTATCAATTCTAATTCTTTGACACTTCATATTTTTTATAAACCTATTTATAATATCAATTTCTGATGCAATTTAAGCCTATTGAACTTCCAGTTCTTACTGAATCGGCCCAGACTGATATGCCTTTTTCAGCCTTTCACAGAACTCTAACTCAAGAGAATATGTACTGGATATCATTGTTCTTAATGAATAAAAGATCAAACATCATGAATACTTTCTCTAACAATATTTCATGGTTTTGTGCATACCCTATCTTGATTACTTATGTTCTATTATGCAAGCTTAGCAAAGCGTGCGGCTTTTGCCAATTAAAATAGTAACACCTGCACACTAAGTGTGTGAAGTTCTAGTCATTACTGCGATCTAAAACTTCTCTTCCTTCTCAAAAAACCTTTTTTTTTTTTCACTTGAAACTACGAGAAGAGCAAAGTTGCAAGCGTTCTTCTATAGCACCCGACAATTTACTCAACCTACTGAGGTTAGGCATATTCAATAGTTTCTTTACGACAGCCTTAAGTGCAGTGTCTCTAGTTTTACCACATTCAGTCAAGTCACCCTCCGTTGGTACCGTAACTGAGACTTCCAATCCAAGTCATCAGGCTTTGATTCCTCATTCCACATTCTGCAAAACACTCCACATGCAGGTCATCGTCGGCTTCTGATATATCAAATCATCCCCTTCATTTCGATTATTCAGGGCCGCAGAAACGGCATATCTTTCTTCTTTTTGCCACGTCGTTACTAAGCCATCCCTCCTTCTGACAGGGATTTTCCACTTCACATATGGATAGTGTTTCATTAATAATTGTGCAGGCTACCCTAATACCCATGCCGTCCCTAAATACATGGCACTGTCAATTTCATCAGCTTGTCTGTCTGAATATTCTCCATCATCTCCTATTGATCTTAGTTTCCTTTCTAGGCTTAAGTATGAAAAATGCCTTACTTTGCATTCTTCATATCCTCCCTGCAGTCTATGTTAAACCAGTCCTCACTGATTGTCTGTTCCTCCTCAGATCTGATTTGCAGAACTCCAAATCAGTTCGACATTCAAGAGGGAAAGCCCTTCGACGTTCGTTTTCAAGAAGCTTTATTGCATCGAACCTAGATATTCTGTCAATTCTTTTGTTAGGAGCTTTCATTTCAGAGTTAGTGGCAATGACAGGTTATTGATCACTGCCGACAACTGCTTCTTTGATCCTGACATTCTAAAGTGTTCTTTTTTCTCGATTAACAGCTTGTGATCTATGTAGTTTCTAAGACTGTCATATGGAGATTTACAAGTATATCTACGTTAAAGAGTACTTCCAACTTTCATACTATTTGCAGCACAAGAGCATACTAATCATTTCTTACCTAAAGTCTCCGATGACATTAATACCCTTTACGTTCTCTGTACCTTCATTGTTCATACCAACCTTTGCACACGGTCCATGAAACTTTCAGCAGCCACGGCCCGGTGGTGGCCTGTGTTGTTGGCACCCATAGTAGTGCCAGACGCGCGATCATTCCTAGCTTTAACCTTAAAATAAAAACTACTAAGGCTAGAGGGCTGCAATTTGCTATGTTCAATGATTGAAGGGTGGATAATAAACATACCAATTTGCAGCCCTCTAGCCTCAGAAGTTTTCGAGATCTTCAGGGCAGAAAGAAAAAGTGCGGAAGGACACAGAAATCTTAATAGTTTTCTTGTACTACAGAAAACTAGAAGCCAGTGGCACGAAATGAATCAAAAGACTAAAAGCGGTAGGACCTATAACAAGACCCAACACAACAAGGATTATTGAAATTCAATAAGCGACCTTGAGAAACGAACACGACACATTCAATGCGACAAACGAAGAGCAACACAATCTGTGAAGTGGCAAAAGAAAAAGGAAAACTACAAATGACATATTCATAGTCTGTCACGTCCGTATCTGTACGGGGCAAAATTATACTTGCTCCAATTCACCCTTTGTCATAAGAGGCCGAACCTCTTTTGTAAGTGCAAAATGAAAAACTCGTGAAAGATTTCCATTCGAATATAGAGCCAAGCGAAGCGAAAATATGAAAAATAACTAGATTTATAACCTTTTGCACTAATCATATTCTTACTGAGAGGTCGCAGGTTGTAGCGTTGCATGACCAAACACAGAAAACTGGTCGCTAACAATGAAACAGAAACGGTTCCTACCCATAAACTATACAATACATTGAGATAGTCAGTTTAGACCTTGGCCAGCTTATGGCGTTTGTGGCAGCAATGTTTTTCTCAACGACTCCCACTGGGTGGTAGGGGACTAGACGATGTATATATTGAAAAAAAAAAAAAAAAAAAAAAAAAAAAAAAAAAAAAAAAAGCATTTTTAGCGATAGCGAAGAGTCTGCCGATTTCCATTAAATTTCACCCTTATTCACCCAGAACAAAGACTTGACACCTGGCGCAAAATGAGCACACTTGCGTAGTTCAATTATAACTGTCTGAATTACAGTAATTTCTCATCGATTAAGTCAAAGTCACTTGCGCGCGCACACACACTCCCGAGTGGAAACTCTAAAAATATATTTCAAACAAGTACAACACATTTCTTCCATTCATTATCTTTTTCACTGCAGATCGATCGATGATAACAGCAAGCGACAGACAGTAGTTTTCGTCCAGAAAACAAAAAAGAAACAGTTGGTGATCGTTTTGGGGATACCACCTTCCTCGTATCCCACTGGTAAAAGCAAGAACTCCATGACCTATTGTAACTTCTAACATTATCGATTAGGCAACGTGTTAAGTATGAAATGGAAAAAAAAAAGCGGTGAAAACATCACCACCTCGTAACCGACATCCCCGAAGTCAAACAAAAATTTGGTTCGGGCGAGGATATCGGTACTTCACTGTTGCCCGTAAACGGAATAAAGATTTCACAGCTTTAAAACGACAAACGAAGGTGAAAAAGAAAAAAAACCGTGTTTCACATTCACCTCTACGTAACTGTCTACTTGTTCTTGAAGACTGAATAAAATACCTTGACTTGTTTAAAAGAAATTTATAGTGGTAGCGCTACCTCAGCCAGAACGTTCTTCAACCAACAACATGGGCAATATTGATTTATCTTTAACCAGGTAATAAATTTACTGTAAATGTCACGGGTTTAACACTAAGGCTTCATTTAGGGGAACATTAAAGCAACACCTGAGGTTTTAAAGAAAATTAGAACATTCCTATACATGAATCTCCCTTCTTTAAGCTGCACAACTATCACGCAATCTAGAGAACTGTAAATTAACTTTTACTATTGTTACAAAGGGATAAAGAGAGGAATATTCCCATTACAGGGCTTACAAAAGGGTAATTCTTACAATATAAAAGCAATTCTTGGAAAAGGTGTTTATGGTAAGTATTCAAGCAATGCTATGATTTCGCTGGCCCCTCAGGAATAGGTGTCCCAGCAGTGACCTGAAAACACTGATATTTTCATGCAGCTAGCATCAACATTACAAGAAACTGGCCCACAAGGTCACCAGAGAAAATGAATGAAACCACGAGAAGGAAACACCATCAAAAGTAGGTGAAAAAATTATATCAAAGAGACAGGAAGGGCGAACAATAGTAGATTTAAGCATTGTATATACACTACGTGAGAGATAAACCTCCTCGGTAGGTTCAAGTGATATAAGAAAGAAGGAAAAATTGTCCCTCTTGAGATGATGGTATGGAAGTGGTGTGGGACTGTGGGCAATAGCCCACTTTGAACAGGTAACCAAGCGATGTTGGTGAAAACATCAAACATACACACACACATTAACTATATATATACTAATATATATATGTGTATATATTCAATTATGATATATAGATATATATATAGTATATATATATATATATATATATAATATAATTATATATAGATATAAATATATATATATATATATAATTATATTATATTATATATATATATATATATATATATCCCATTCTTGTTTTTCTTCTTCGAGGGGACGGCTCAGTGTAGTGATGTTGTCAGGATATCTTTTTAGATGGGACTGCTAAGCTCATTTCCGTTTCCACCCATGCTGCGACCCACCACAGTTGACGAACAACCTGGTACATAATCCACTGCTTAGGACTTGGATAAACAAGTGCTCAATGGTCTTTCAGTAAACTCTGATCTCTCACCGATGAGGAGTGAATTTGAGAGAGAGAGAGAGAGAGAGAGAGAGAGAGAGAGAGAGAGAGAGAGAGAGAGAGAGAGAGAGAGAGGCTTGGATGTTTCTCATAGCATATTCATGAGTCGTAACAAAGAATTTTCGTTGCTCTGTTATCGATTCCCCAGCGAAGTGCATACGTGGGGAAGGCTACGCTAACCCTTTCTTGCCCTTCACTTATTCTAAGATTTACTTCTGGATTTCATTTAAGCTTCCATTATATTTCAATGTATGAGGAATCCATTCGTTTTTGCCGACTTCTTTCATTTTCGCTGACGCCAAGCGTGAGGTGTCTGCATAAAATCCTCGATCCTTGAGTATTGACCTCGCTACCGATACTGGCATTTCCCCCTAAAGGTTATGCCAACGACTGCTTCCAAAAACTGCTCTCTTTATATATGGACTTTTTAACTCTTCGTCTAAAATCAATGAGAATTTCGGTGAATAATATTATAACTATTACTTTTACTATTACTATTTATATGTTTCAAAAAGAAATAATGTCGAAACCTGAAAATAACAAGTCCCCATGTCGAGCAAATCCCTCCTTTTGGGGTTAAGACTTTTGAAATTGTTTTTAAACTCCTTGTCATTGAAATAAGGTGTGACAGCCTTCAGTAATGATATACCAGAACTTCACCTGCACTATTTTCTTAGAGACACTATAGCACTTCTCTAAAACCTGGTAAATTTGAACAGAATTCTATCAAGAAATGATCTTTAAACCTTATGAAACAAGACAAAGGAGCAATTAGTGTTTCGTAAGCCTTAGGTTTAAAGCCCGTTCATTAGGCGAGGACAAAGCTCTTCTGTCTAGTCAGTCTTTTATTTAGCGCTGTGACATTTGGAATCCATCTAATACGCATGAAAAATCGCGGTACCGAGATATCCGTGGAAAACAAAAACCAGTAGCAACACATAACTGAAGCGCGTCGCCCGAGGCTTTACGAAAAGATGCAATACTCTTGACGGAAAGTAGTCTTACTCAGCATTTAATGATGATCACAGAAAAAGCTCTATGTTTATAAAGACAGAAAATGTTATCTCGATCTTCGTTAACAGGCTGGTCTATAGTGAACTGGCCATTCCTATGTATGTATATATATGATCCTTGCTTATCTTTCGCCGAGAGATTGTATGGCACGTTCATGTTCACACAAAGCTGATCGTTCCTGTCGGTTTTAATAAAGAAAATATACAACAATAGATGAAGTTCAACATTACCCACAGGAAAATAAAAAGTTTTATCGTATATTAACTTGCTTATAGTATGTATGTATATAGATATATATATATATTATATATATATATAATATGATATATATATATATATACATATATATATTATATATAATATATAATTATATATATATAGATATATATATATATATATATATATATATATATATATATATATATGCACACACGAGTATGTGTCAGAACGTTCCCCTGACAGGAGCGGTTCACAACAAACAAACAAAACAAACAAACAAACACACCACAATGATCACCTCGAAATATATGCATTACTTTTTCAAACCACAAATGAACCCAAAAAGCAAAAAACCTAAAAAAGTTAGTAGCTTCCATCAGCTGCATATAAAGCTCATCAGCAGCACATAGAGGGACTATGTTTTGCTGATGAGTTTTCTACATACACTTGCTTCTTGGGTGACACAACCCTTCCTTTCAAAAACCTCTTCCGTTCTATCTATCTAGCACTTTCTAAGCCTTCAACCCTTGATGTTTCCATATGACCATACCTCACCAAACGAATGCATCCTTTCACCTACACTAACCTTTTTCATCACTTGTATGTATCGAAGTATCTCTTTTTATACCACTTACACGCTGCCAACAGTTCATCTCCAGAGCTTCAAACTATTTTCACTCATTTCCATTCAACATCCACACTTTACTTCCATACAAAAGAGTTGGCTCAACAACCTCCTCATAGATTCCCTCCACCCCCTTAGCTTCCACAGACACCCAAGTCTCCCATCTTGCTTCACCTGTGCTGTCATTCACCTCCTCTCTCATCATACCATCATCCATTATTTTTACCACTTCGTTTATCAATCAACTACGTCCATTCTTCCCCTATGTTAGAATCTTTCCTACTTACATTTACTTTCATAACCTTCCTCTTGGCGATATTAACATTCGCCTTCCCCTTTTTACAAACAGTTCCACTGGCTGTTAATTTCTTCTCACTATCCCAATCAATAATGTATCCACAGCAAACCAACATTCCAAATCCCAAATCTCATTCATGACTTTCTCCTAATCCTACAACTTTGCATCATATCTAACGTCCTTTCTCTGACTTTCATCATCGATTTACATGAAGATATTGACAAGCCAAGGAGACACAATTGTCTCAGGCCGATTTTTACACCAAACCAGTCACTCTCCTTTCTTCAATGTCAAAAGTAAATTTTCTGAGATTATTTTTTCTATTTTTTTTTATTGTTTCCCTAGTAAGGTTCTGTGTTGTACTTCTGAGAATAAATTAATTCTCTTTCTATCTGTTGTTTGAGAAAGTTTGTATCGATGTTAATTGCATAAATTTATATGCATGCTACTACTGCGTTCATGGCGAAAGGGCCCAAAAACTTGTGAGCAAAGTCCTATAGACAGACATGAATGACGGTCTGCAGGACAGAATGGTTCTTGTGTGCCACTGAGGGACCTATAACCCTTAAGCTATGGGCTTTAATTCTTGGAGGAGGGAGCGCATCAGCTTGTACTACAGAATATACTCTTGACTATGACTTTCCATAGCCACAAGGAGATGGTGGTCTTGAAGACCCTCTTCTTACAACTAGATATTGTCTTAGGGTTCTGACTGGGCATAGAACCATCCTGTCCTTATTTCCCCCTGTGAAATTCTTCCAGGGAATGGAGAAATTATCAAATTAAAGGTCAGGTACTGCAGGGTTCTCGGTCTTGGCTACAAAGTCCTGGGCCTATTCCAGCAATATGAAAAATCACCCTAATGCATGTGAGTTGAAGGATCACCCTACTGCATTATCCTTTCCTTGGATGTATCTGGCTGTTAGGTCTAGACTCTGGGACTCTGACCATTCATGAATCTTCACTGCCTGGTTGTTCAACTCCGTGGAAATAGGACTGATTTGCTTGTTTAGGTAGGCTACCACCTTGGTGATGCTAGTCATGGTGACAATCAACTTCTCCCTGAAAAGTTTTGCCCTCTAGTTGGAACTAGCAAGCAGCACAGGAGTTAGGCATTCCCTACCACAATTCCAACTGAGTATCGCCTACCCTTTAATGTAAGGACCACCTAGTGCTCAGTAACTAATCTGTCCTGCTTATTTGGTTGTTAATGACATCCTTCTTTCCCTGGATATATCTGTCTGTAGGTCTAGGCTCTCAAACTGACCATTCATGAATCTTCACTGCCTGGTTGTACAACTCTGGGGAGATGGTGCCATCTTGCTTGTTTATGTAAGCTACCACCTTAGTGATACTGCTCATGGTACTGTCAACTTCTCCCACAGTAGTGAAGCTCCTCAAGGCTGCTCACATCTCAAACAGATTGATAATCTCCTCCTCCTCCACAGTTCCTCACCTGAAATGTACCTAGATGTGCATCCCACCCCCTTCAGGATGCATCTGAGAATACCAACATCTCCATTAGAGGTTGGGTGAGTGGATCTTCTGCAAGTGGTCCATGGTATCTTTCCACCACTGCAGGTCCTCTCTGACCCTGCTTGTCATCTCAAATGGCTGCAACGGGGGTTCTTATGCCTTTACCTTGATTGCCTTTGGCTGCTGCTGGAGCGAGCTGATGTGGGCTCTTCCCATGGGGACTCATTTTTCCACAAAGACAAGGTGCCCAATCATGACTGCCAGTGTTTTGCCGTCTGCTGGGTCAAGGAGAGGAACAACTCTGATACCCCCACTAGGTTGGCAATCCTCATTTGCTGGAATTGCCCTCCCAACCATGGAGTCAATCATCATCCTTAAGTACTTGGTGGTCTGCTTTAGGAAGAGGTCAGACTTGGATAATTTTTCTTTACAACCACCTCTAGGGGAAGGGAATCAGGACTTTGGACAAAGGGGGAAGACGTAGTCGCAAAGGGCAGTCTGTATCCCTGTCTGAAACACAGTGCTGCAACGTGTGCCACTTGGTTACTCACAAGCAGTGTGTCGACCCCTACACGATCATCTTTATTAATGGGACAGGTACACCAGTATTTCCAGGCAAGTATTAGCCACATTTACTTCTTAACTTTCCCCAGCTTTATGGATACATTCTCTGAGAGCATACTCTCCCTATACGATAAATTTCATTTTTCACTGTTCACAGTCTTGATCACACATCCGCGAGTATCAAATTCCAATGCTCAAACATTTAGCCAACATAGTGCACGTATTATCAATGAACCCTGATTGAACCCTTTTTAATTCTCTCACTAACTTTCTGGGGCTATTACCAAGTGTCACTAGTAGGATTAGTAGCCCCGTTAAAATAATTTCTGTTCGTCTGTCAAGCTGGAATGACGAAGGCCACGGCAGTATATTTTTCCTAATATTTTTATACTTATTATTGACCAGGTGAGAAGTCCACCTTCCTTGCCATTTACTGAAAACATAAGACCTAATAGGACCTTTTAAGGTCTGTATGAGGCACTTCTGAAAGTTGTTTCGGGTAAAACACTAGCAGCTTTAGCTTCCCTGTCTGCAGACTCGTTTCCGTGAATCCCCATGTGAGAAGGGCCCCAACAAAAAGAGACTGATTTACGTAGACAATATATACGAAAAAGCGACTTCTGAACTTTTTGAAATAATGGACGAGAGCTGTTAAACTTTTTAATAGCTTCTGAAGTGCTTTCACAATCTGAGTATATGACAAAATTAGTGTCCCTACTTTGAAGAACTAAAACTAGGGCAGAGGCTACAGCTGCTAATTCGGCAGTAAATATTGATCCTTCTGCAAAGCCAGTGAGAGGATGCCATAGAGAAGGCAACAACTAACGAACTGACATACTCAGCCGTTGCACTGATCTCTTGATATAAATAGCAATGCTGCCTAACTTGTCTCTTAGAGTAAGACATTTCCAGGGGCAACGGCAAGAAGTTACCATTATAAAACCCGATAAACGTTATAGAATTAAACCCTTGGTCTATTGACGTGATGCAACATAAAACTAAAATGCCCTTAAATAATACTGTGAGAACTTTATTATTATTATTATTATAAAATTAAGATTTACCAGCCCAATGGGTCTAACTAGACTTACAGTGCTGGTCCCAAAACATTCGGGAGGAAATTATTTAAAAAATACGCACACAAAATGCATGTCTACAAAGTGGGATGGGATGGAATGGTAGTTAATGACTTATAATAAATTAGTGATAAATGAGGATGATTAAGTGATAGATGAGGTTGGAATTAAAAATATGAATTAAACTTAAAAAAAGACTGAAATAGATAAAAATGACCAAAGTCAACTATTTTAGTAGGGTATAAATGTTAAATTTTATTAATCAAATTAGTCTTTTTTAAAAATAGTAATACTCTGTATAAAGAAAAATTATCTGACCCTGGTAGTATTCCTGATAATGATTTATTGCTTAAATATAAATTTGTCTATTAAAAATTAGGCAATCACATAAAATATGCGTAATTGTTAAAATTATATGGCAGACATTGTAATGAGGGGTGTCCCCTCGTGGAGTTCTCATTAAATACTCGTGGGTTAGTCTTGTTAACATCACTTTAGCTCGTTTTTTATTTTGTAATGATGAACCCCACAAGTTTACATTCTGCTTGATGCATTTCAATTTATTGGTGTTTGCTTCATTATCCCTCACATTTTGCCATTTTGTCTTTATGCACTGCTTCACTGAGTTTATATAATCTGTAGCAGGCAATTTGTCAAAAATTGGTGAATTTATCCCAGACTTGGCTTTTTCGTTACCTTGAATTCCAACATGGGCAAGAATCCAGCAGATTTAAATGTTAACCCCAAGTGAATATAATTTATTGATGATTTGTTTAATTTCCTTTACTAAAGGGTTCTTATGAATGTAACTTTTTAGAGATTCAATTGCACTTCTTGAGTCAGAATAGATTACAAATTTGGTAATCAGTTTATTATTTGACAATTTGATCTGATTGATTCCCAATACAATTGCTGTTAATTCATCAGTAAAGACAGTTGCTTCAATTGGCAATGAATTCTGACTTATTTTGCATTATGACACTGCAGCACAACCAACTCCCGCAGAAGATTTGGATTCATTAGTGTACAGGGTGTTTTAAAATTAAGAGCCCCCCCACCCTTTACAGCATAAACTAAAATTGGTATGGACAAAAACAAAAGTGATTCAGAACAGGTATTTATTCAAGTTTCTCTCTGAGTATTTAATCTTTTGTGTGACGATAGCCTAGTTTTAGAAAATACCCTCTGATCTCCGATTCAAATTTTGAAGCACTTGTCTGATCCGAAGGCAAAGTTACGAACGGCTAAATATTTGCCAAAAATCAAAATCAGGTAATTGTCCGATTTGGGTCCGGTTTGTGGCATCCTGCAGGGGATGGAGAGGCGCATTTAGGGAAACCACTGAGAATGCTACTCGGGGCCCCAGGAGGGTCCTACTACCGAAAATCTTTGCTGATGACAAAAGGGGACCTCTTACAAAAGATGGTTAAATATTTGCCAAAAATCAGGGAATGGTCGTATCAGGATGACCTTTGAATATGTTGTAGACCTGCATAAGGCGAATCTAACTTATTTCGTGGCCCACAATGCTAGGATTGCATCCGGGCGGTCTATGGTGGGTTGCCAGATGTTGCTGGATATAGGGACCAAACGGTTAAATATTCGCTAAAATTCGGGGAATCGTTGTATCGGGATGCCATTGGAATAAGTTGTAGAGCTCAATGAGGCACATCTAATTTATCTGGTAAGCCACAAGGCTAGGATAGCTCCAGGGCGGGCTACGGGGGTGGCCAGTTCAAATTTTGAAGCACTTGTCTGATCCGAAGGCAAAGTTGCGAACGGTTAAATATTCGCCAAAAATCAGGTAATTGTCCGATTTGGGTCCGGTTTGTGGCATCTTGCAGGGTATGGAGAGGCGCATTTAGGGAAACCACTGAGAATGCTACTCGGGCCCCCAGGAGGGTCCTACTACCGAAAATCTTTGCTGATGACAAAGGAGGACCTCTTACAAAAGATGGTTAAATATTTGCCAAAAATCAGGGAATGGTCGTATCAGGATGACCTTTGAATATGTTGTAGACCTGCATGAGGCGAATCTAACTCATTTCGTGACCCACAACGCTAGGATAGCTCCCGGGCGGGCTATGGTGGGTTGCCAGATGTTGCTGGCTAGAGGGACCAAACGGTTAAATATTCGCTAAAATTCGGGGAATCGTTGTATCGGGATGCCATTTGAATATGTTGTAGAGCTCAATAAGGCGCATCTAATTTATTTGGTAAGCCACAAGGCTAGGATAGCTCCAGGGCGGGCTACGGGGGTTGCCAGATGCCGCTGGATGGTTAAATATTCGCCAAAAATCGGGGAATCGTCGTATCGGCATGCCCTTTGAATATGTTGTAGACCTGCATGAGGTGAATCTAATTTATTTCGTGACGGGCATTGCCAGATGTTGCTTGCCAGGGGGACCGACGGTTAAATATTCGCCAAAAATCGAGGAATCGTCGTATCGAGATGCCCTTTGAATATGTTTTAGAGCTCAAAAAGGCGCATCTAATTTATCTCGTGACTCACAAGGCTAGGATAGCTCCCGGGCGGGCTACGGGACCTTAAATGGGTCGGAAAAACGTGTCCGGAAACTTGGGTGTTTGTGGGCATTTTGTGCAGTTTGGAACGGATTGAAATGAAACTGTGGGGGTCGAAAAAAAAATTTTCCGAATTTTTCACAAAAAAGTTGGCCGAAAAAATATGCCAAAAATAGGGGGGTGTGAGGGGGGGGAGGGGGACGGCACGGTTGCGTAGGGGAAGGGTTGGTGCATATGTGGGATGGGTTGGTTGGCGGTTTTGGGGGGCGTGGGGGTCGTGGGGGGTGAAAAAGCTACAACTGACAGCGGCTGGACTTGAAAAAAAAAAAAGAAAAAAAAAGCAGACAATAGGTGATCCCTCTCCCTTCTCTTTCCCCCCTTTCTCTCTCCCTCCGCTCTCTCTCTCTATCTTTCCCCCTCCCCCTTTTCTTCTTTCTCCCCTCTGCTCCTTGCCTTCACTCTTTTGGGGCTGCTGCTGAAGTAGTTGGTCATTGTAAAAAAAAAAAAAAAAAAAAAAAAAAAAAAAAGAGATGCTTGCTAAATGAACTCTTTACTGCCTAATGAAAAACAGGCTCAAAATCGCAAACAAAGCAAACAGAAATCAATAAAAACATCAACAAATAACAATTGCCCGCCAGAATTGAAAGCAAGTAAGTAAGTAAGTAAGTAAGTAAGTAAGTAAACTAGGACTTAAACAATGGAAGAAACTAATACTTTATAGCAAGCTGTAGGATTGTTGGAGAAGATTGAGGGAGAGAAAAAGGATTGTGGGAGAAAGGATTGTTTGAGAAGTTTGAGGGAGAGAGAGTGTTGGAGAAAGGATCCCCTTTGAACATGTTGTAGAAAAAACTTAACTCAAAGCCATAACGCTCAGTCGTTGGCAAAAAAAAAAGGGGCCAAAGTTTAGTAACAAAAAAAACAAAAAACCTTCTTTTGGCAGAAAAGCGGGTAAAATTTAGTCAAAATGGGCGCAAAGAAAAACACGCTGAACTCCAAACCATAATGGTTTATCCCCATAAGGTCTTCAGTAATTGTCAAAGTCAATAATGTTTATCCCCATAAGTCTTCATATTGTCAGTCAACTTTGAATGTTTCCCCATAGAAACAATGAAGTCAATTTCTCCCATAAGGTCTTCATTATTATTCATTTATCCCCATAAGGTCTTCAGTAATTGTCTAAGTCAACTTTGAATGATTTATCCCCATAAGGTCTTCAGTAATTGTCTAAGTCAACTTTGAATGATTTATCCCCATAAGGTCTTCAGTAATTGTCTAAGTCAACTTTGAATGATTTATGCCCATAAATCAAAAAGCCCAATGGAGCCCCCATAACAAGTGGATCACCTGCCCAATCTGGGGGTAAAAAGCTGAAAAAACCACCCCTCAACAATTGAAACTAACACTGAAACAATGGAGGGAGGAGAAGTGAATTTCTCCCATAAGGTCTTCAGTATTATCTGTTTATCCCCATAAGGCCTTCAGTAATTGTCCAGGTCAACTTTGGGTCAATTATCCCCATAATAAGCAATAGAGAGGTCAAGTTCCCATCATAAGGTCATCAATAAGCGTCTAGGTCAAAAAAAAGTCCTAAAAAAAAAAAACGACAACCAAATCACAAAAATCAAAGATTCCCCCTTACGAGATTTCCTCCGGAATCGCCGGAGGTAGGTTAGGTAGGTGTAGGTAGGTAGGTAGGTAGGTATGTAGGTAGGTAGGAGGTAGGTAGGTAGGTAGGTAGGTAGGTAGGTAGGTAGGTCGGCAGGTAGCAGCCATCTTGTCTTGTGATTATATATAGCCAGGGCCAAATAGCCGAAAACTATCCTTAAAAAGTGAAACCGGCCAAACCAGGGCTCAAAAGCTGAAACCACCCCTTGAAAAGTGAAAGAGGCCATACTGGGGTCAAATAAATGAAACAACCACTAAACAATTGAAAATGGCCAAACCGGGGCCAAAAAGCAGAAAGCGTCCCTTTACAAGTGAAACTTGCCAAACGAGGCCAAATAATCGAAACCTCCCTTCAACAAGTGAAACAGACCAAACTGAGACCAAATAGCCGAAACCACCCTTCAACAAGTGAAACAGACCAAATTGGAGGTTGGGGGTGTGTGGGGGGGGGGGGTCAAAAATTCTAAATCACACCTTAACCAGTGAACCCGGCCAAACCTGAGCCAAAAATCCACAACCACCCCTTTACAAGTGAAACATGACAAACCGTGGCCAAAACGAAGAAACCACCCTTCAACAAGTGAAAAATACCAAAGGGGGTTGGGGGGATGTGGTGGGGGGGGGGGGAAGCAATAAGCCTAAACCACACCTTAACAAGTGTACCTAGCCAAATCTGAGCTAGAAACCGGAAAGCACCCCTTAACAAATGAAACTTGCCAAACCAATTTCCCATCATAAGGTCATCAACAAGTGTCTAAGTCAAAAAAAAAGTACGAAAAAAAACAAAAACTAAAAAAAAAAATATATATTCCCCTTACGAGACGTCCTCCGGAATCGCCGGAGGTAGCCATAATGTCTTGTGTGACGATAGCCTAGTTTTAGAAAATACCCTCTGATCTCCGATTCAAATTTTGAAGAACTTGTCTGATCCGAAGGCAAAGTTGCGAACGGTTAAATATTTGCCAAAAATCAGGTAATTGTCCAATTTGGGTCCGGTTTGTGGCATCTTGCAGGGTATGGAGAGGCGCATTTAGGGAAACCACTGAGAATGCTACTCGGGCCCCCAGGAGGGTCCTACTACCGAAAATCTTTGCTGATGACAAAGGAGGACCTCTTACAAAAGATGGTTAAATATTTGCCAAAAATCAGGGAATGGTCGTATCAGGATGACCTTTGAATATGCATTCCTGAGGGGTATGATTTCAGTAAACTGCATAAAAGCTGAGACTCAAACTCCATTTCCTTGAGCACTTCGGTCACCTCTCTTCACAGGTCGTCAAGGCTTGGTATACCATCATAGTTCACTGTGCGCGCTTCAACACGATCCTTTAAGATACTACCAATGTTTTCACACACATTAAGGTCATGGGAGCTACCTGGAAATTCATTTGACAAGAAGAAATCGATACCACTTTTTTGAAGCAGCTCCTGTGTCTGAAGAACCTTGAAACATGGTGCCTTATCAGGCAAAAACGTGACTTCTTCAACAGATAATACATTTTCAGAATCTTTGAAGAAAGGAAATACTCCACCAGTAAGCACAGTTTCTCTCAAGAATTTGCCATTCCATGACCGTCCTTTCTCTTTGATGATCCACATTAACCGTTTGGTTGTGAAACAGAGAAAAATTCCCACACATTTAAGAAATTTCACAACTTAGCTACATGATATACAGCACAATAACTTCTCTTCTTTCCCCTTTTTGTTTCTAGTTCAAGCACCAATTTACATAAAGACTTTCTTGGTCTACCCACTGCCTCAGCTATGATGTCTTTTGCCTCCTGAGAAAGGACTTCAGCCCTTCCAAGATTCTCACTCTTTTCGTGATGATAGTCATATGGATTTTTGTTCCGGTTTCTTTTAACAAAGGGGTCATCTCTTTTAATGTATTTAGCAATCCAGGAACATGAAATGTAAAATGAAAAATAGCTTAAGAGAAACTTAACACTCTGTACTTGGAGATAGGCTATAGCAAAAACTTCATAACTTTCCATTTGTTCTACGGAGGGGGGGGGGGGGGGGGGGCTCTAATTTTGAAACACCCAGTATATTGCTTTATGTGGGCCTTTACTTCGAATGTGTTTGAATGCATACTGTTTATAACGATCTGAAGTATAATCTTGTTTTTTTTGACAAATCATATAGGTTAGAACATATTTGATTTTCTTCATCATCCAAGGAGGTGGAGTATTTGAGGGTGAGAGTATATTTACTCTAACACCATTAGATTCAAATAACCTATTAGCTCTTATTGGAAAAGGTGGTTCGGGATTACTAATAAATATATCTCGCATAGCAAACAGTTTTTTTTGTCGGGGAATCAGTGGACAATATCTTTAAAGCACTTCTTATTGTTACAAGGTCACGATGTAAGGATAATGGGGGTTCACCACTTTCACAACATATTGAAGTGTTTGGAGATGATTTAAAGGCTCCATTAAGAAGTCTCAAGCCTTGAGTGTGGATAGAGTCTAAGGACTTCAAGGTACTTTGTGATGCTAACCCGTAAATTGGACTTCCATAATCTACTTTGGATAAAACTAGTGCTTTGTATATCATAAGTAATGTTTGTCTCTTAGCTCCCCATGTAGTATGAGACAATTTTGTGATGAAATTTAAGGCACTAATACATTTATTTTTTTACAAAGGCTATGTGTGCTTTCCAGTTAAGATGGGTGTCAAACACCAAGCCTCAAAATTTACAGTTTTACTAAACTGAATGAGGCTATTACCTAATTTAAGATCTATGTCTTGATTCTGTTTCCATCTACTACTTTTGTAAAACATAATTGCTTGGGTTTTCTCTACCGAGAGCTTAAAGCCTACTGACAAAGTCCAGTTGTGGATGTTTTTGATAGCTTTATTAAAAATTCTTTGTAGATGACGAAAACTGCTTGAGGAATAATATATAGCAAAGTCAGCTACATACAAGCTATGTTGTACTCCCTGTGGTAAATGCTTTACAATGTTATTAATAGCTAGAGCAAAAAGTATTTCACTCAAAACACTCCCTTGAGAGACTCCACAGACTAAATTGAAGGAGTCAGAATATACATTATTTATTCGCGTTTGAAAAGTTCTTTGATGGATAAAATTTTCGATAAAAATTGGTAAGTACCCTCTAAAACCATTTTCCTGCAAGGACTTTAAAGTTGAATATCTCCATGTCGTATCATATGCTTTTTGGATATCAAAGAATATAGCAACTGTAATTTGCTTACGTTCAAACCCTCTTTGCATATAATTTTCTAGATGGGAAAGTGAATCTTAAGTAGATCTTTCAGATTGTGAGCCAAATTGAGTTGAAGAATAAAGCCTTATTCTTATGTAGGCACCAATTTAGTCTATAATTTACCATTTTTTTCTAGCAATTTGTACAAGCAACTTGTCAGGGATATTGGTCTATAGTTATTTGGATTGCTTGGATCTTTCCCTGGTCTGACAACTGGTATGATAATTGCATGTTTCCATATTTTTGGGAACAGGTGATTTACCAATAAATGCTTCAATAAGTATGTTCTTGCTAAAAGAGCCAGGTTTTTCATCCTCTCAAAATTTACGTTGTCTTGGCCTGGAGCAGGAGAGTTACAGTTAGATAAAGCATATTCAAATTCCTCTTCTGTGAAGATCAGGTTATAATATATATCCTCTAATGGTTCAAAATTTAATGGGACAGCTTCTTCACGTGCTTTAATAGTTCGGAAGTGATCATCTTTAATGATTATACTACTTATTGCTTCGATGTTACGTCCTAAAATATTATAAATTGCGGTACTATCATGGACTGCTTGGGCATTATGTAATAGTGCATGTCTCCAAGATCCAATTTGACATCCATCAATTTTCCTAAATTTTTCCCAGACTTTACTTATTGAGGTTGTATCACATATGCTAGATACATACTTGTTCCATAACATTATTTTTCCTCTAATGGCTTCCCTTCTAAATCTTGCCGAGATCCGATTGTAATGAGGTTTTAGTAGACTGATTTCTATAGCAATGTCTTTAAGTTTCTTGGCAGTGTTCTCAAAATTTAAGTCTTTTACTTAGGGCATTATATCTATTATGCGGGGTTTCTAATCTTCTACCTATAATATGTTTTTCTTGTATCAGGTGGGATAGTGTATCAGACCACCAAGGTACTGAATGTTTCTTTGGAGTAGTAGTTGACTTAGGAATACATTCGTCAGCAGCTGTAATTACAAAGTTTGTGAAGAAGTATATAATCTCATCACGACCTTGTACTGATGTAAATGGAGGGATTTGGCTGGTTTTAATTTTGTACTGGTCCCATATATCGTGGGATAGTTGGTGTTGGGGTATGTCCCAAAAAGGATATTAAAATTGGAAAGTGATCACTGGTATATGGATCATCTAAAACATTCCAATCAAATCTGTCAACTATGTTAGATGAGCAAATACTCAAGTCTATAGATGAATAACTTCCATGGAATTTTAAAAAGTAAGTGCTGATATCTCCATCATCTAAAATGCAAAAATAATGATTATCAATCATATGTTCAATTTTGTTACCATGTGAATCTGTTTTATTGCAAAAGGAATCCCATAATGGGCTGTGGGGGTTAAAATCTCCAACCATTAAAAAATGAACACCTATATTAGGTAATACTTGAGGTAGATTTTGTAAATCATAATTACATGAAGGTTGGCTGTAATTATATAAATTAAAAGTAAAGTCGTCAATATGAAGCTTAATTCCAGATAGTTGGAATTCAGAACTATTAGTCAATATATTTTCGTAAGTAATTCGGTTATTGACGTAAATTGCTGTTCCTAATGTATTCATATCAAGAACTGAATGTGATGCTAATGTATAATTGCCTATTCTCGAGACATTTCCATTTGTATGTTGCAAGCATATTGAGATTGGTTCATATTGTTTTAATAATCTTTGAATTTCTCCTATTTGCAATCGTGTTTTTAAACCATATATGTTCCATTGAATAATATAAGAGTTGAATGTTATGGTGGAGGAAGACTAAAAGAGGAGTCTATTTCAACAGAGGCGGCTTGTTGATGAATACTGTTAGTTCGTTGGGGTTGAGGATGAGTTAAGGATTTTCCTCTTTGTCCTATTATGGGTGATGGAGTTAAATGAATAATGTTGTTATTTTCTGAGAACTCGTTTGATTGTGAGGTGGTTAATGTTTCAGCTTCTACAATCTATATTCTTTTTAAGAGGATAGGAGTCATCTTTGGTGTCAAGTTTTTGGTTTTTTTTGGAGGTGTCCCATTTTCAGGGTCTCACCTTTTCCCATCTACTCTCTGATCTGGTAGCGAATCATCAGCAATGTCTGCATTGGAAGGTTCTGTCTCTATACATGAAGTATTGGCATCATGATCACCTAAGGATGATAGAGCAGCATATTTGTTTTTATTGTAATTTCAGGTATTAGATTTCTGTTTTTTAAACAAGCATCAGATATTTGGGGAACCATATTTTTTAATATATTTTTATATGATGGATTTTTGCTTGGGTCAAGTATCCCTCTAACTTTCAACTCAAGCTTAGCCTCTTTTGCTGCCATTCCAGTTCTATTCATCAGTAGTTTTAATTCTGTATTGTACACATAGAATGGGCATTCTTTTGACTTTGCATGATGAGCAACTCTACAATTAGCACATTTAATATTTGGGCAATTCCACTCTGTTCTATGTTCTTCTGAACCACACACTGCATATACTTCTTTATTTTGGCATTTCTTGAATGTGTGACAAAATTTACACAATTTTTTACATTGCAGTAGTTTCGGTACGTGATGGCATACTTCTCTATTTTGACCAAGTACTTTAATCTTTGCTGGTAAATTTTAGCCCGTAAATTTGATTTTTGCTATTTTGATGGAAACTTCCTGGACTTTTTTGCTTGGAATTTGATATAACTCTAGGCCATGAATGTTATCGTATCTTAATTTTAGAGATTCTAATAATATATTCTTTTCTGGCAATTCCTCCTCATTTTCAATTTGGGGTAGTACAACTGTACCCTGGATATAGTTAACCATGTCATGGCTTTTCACCGTTACATTTACCCCTTGAATTTCTTTTACATTCTGAAATGTTTCTGACTGGGCTTTTGTTGTGGCTTCAATCAGCCATTCATTAAATTTCAGTGCTCTGAAACTCATTTCTCTAGTTGGGTGTAAGCTTAATAATTTGTTCTCTAAAACAGAGGAAGAAATTTTCCTCTCTGTTTTGAGAACAAGAAATGTGGACCAATTATCTGTCCCAAAAATGTGGTCAAAATGAATTAATGTTGGGTCGGGTTTGTACATTTTTCTTTTCTCATTATTTCTTGTTAATGGCTCATATGGTGCCGTCGTTGTTATGGTAGGCTTATTGTTTTGAGTGAATCCAGTAGCCAAGTCTAATTCCACGCTGGGGTCATCAACATTAGGGCCTAATAAAGAATTCATAAATACGAATGTGTTTTCAGCCAGGTAGTCCTCCACCCACCATGGAACCCAACAAGGGAGGGGTGTGGCATGCCACATTGAAAGGCCACCCCTAGAGCCTACTTCCTGGTTATACACCTGATCCCCAGCACTTAAGGCGTCGTCAGTCCGTCGAGATCCGACCCAGTACTGGGGACCAAGTTCGACATAAGACTCTCCCCTTGCTCGAACATGACAGATACTCGAATTTTATGGGTGAGGAGGAATGTGGCCCATTCCCACCCTCCATCACGTTACAAGAGTTGTTACAGCCATCATCCATTAACATTCTAAGGTCATCAACTTTTGAAAAAAAAAATAGAAGGTTCAAAAGAGGATCGAACTTAGTCTGGGTGCTCAGAAATGGCCTTAGTAGCATGGTTGCACCTGCCAGGGTAGAAAACTGCCCGGCTACCACCGTCCACTTCTTCCTCGCACCTCACCAGCACCACCACCACATCAAGGTGTCAAGCCATTGGTGGGGACTGTGAGAACTATGAGGTAAAAATACTCATATCTTGAAATTACTTAGAATAATGAACCGGTCCTTCTCCTTTATTTCTATGACCTCTCAAAGCATATGGTTGAATCCCTTAGAAGCCGAGTCTCAAACATGGCTTGCAGACCTCACCTGACTAAGTGCAACAAGTATAAAATTTAATTATAAAAATGCAATAACCTAAATATTCTCGTGAACAGTATCAAACTACTTAGACTAGATATGGCATCACTGCTCACAAAAAGTCCTGCTTTACTTTGTGGTGTAAGTTTTTTTTAATGTATGAAGCTAAACACACGTATATTTATATGCCTTTTAGCTTACAAGAAAACTAAAAGTATTTAATCCTCACGCAACCAATATTCTCCCTATTAAATATGGCTTCTAGAAACATAATTTTGGCTAAAGCTTGAGCTATCCCTTCCACTGTTACCAGTAAAATCCTACCACCCATTAAGACTAAAACAAGATGGGTTAGACACTATGATCATGTCTTTGATTCTGGTATTGCAGCTTGAGTTATTTCAATGTATTTTTAGTGTTATCAGTGTGTTGGCTCCCAACGTCAAATTTAAAGCAGGAAGGAGAAATTACTTCGTCTTTATTTTTATTTTGGCTGCCAAACCAAGCACTGGGATACTTCTGACCATTCAGCTTAAGGCAATGAAAAGAGACAGCCAGAGTGATTTGACAGGAAGATCAAGAGATACCACAAATAAAGGACGTGAAATACAGAGATCTAAAGGTGGAACCTGAAGCAAACCCACAGTTGCACTAAGAAGTGGGAATGGCGGTAAGGTAAAAGGCTGATAACTGAGTGCAACAATGGGCCGAAGAGACACTGCAAACACCCTTGAGTAAATCCTAAAGCGTACCAAGTGAGGTGCACTGATGGCACTACCCCCACCAGGGTGGGCAAAATGATGGATGACTGATCTGTCGAGAGGCTTTCTTGCCAGTTTCGACGTGACACGTACGAGCATATGGCTGGCTTAATCTGTCAACAACAGAGGAGCAAGTCTTGTCTGTCCTACAAAACCCAAAGGTCAAGAAAGGAAAATACAGGAGTTAACTATGAAAAGGATAACAAATTAAAACAAATTAAACTAAGAACTATGAAAGGAGACCCACGTCTGATGTCTGAGCACAGTTCATAGTAGCCTGTAATCGCCTTCTTCTAAGACTTAGGACATGTTTACATGGTTATCTTGAAAACAAGAACACAAGACACTATCATTATCTACCTCATTTCATCTAATCAGCGTATATTATTTAAGAAAGCTATCAATAAAGCATATTAGGTACTATACAGGTCCCACATACAAAATTTAACAGTAAAACAAATTCGCAAATGCTGAAAGCAAAAAAAAAAAAAAAGATTATCAAACACTTCAAATCCTAAAACCTTCTCATTATTCGGCATTCAATAGATATAGAATGATTCCATGAGTTACTGTTATTGCAGTGTAATTCATGCTGATGAGAAATTAAATCATTTTCAGAGTAATTACCGCAAACAAGCAGCTCGATAAAATTAGCATAATTGGGGGATTTTCGTACCTCTGATAGAATTAGATTAAAACAATAATTGGAGTGAGCCCACGTTTGTGTTCAAAAACAATATCCCTTCAGCAAGTCTCTAGACTTGAGCACCCTTTATAAAAAACATTTTATTTACAACCATGGGAGGTAACTGTTGATCACTTGCTGAGCAGGTGTTTCAATGGATCCTCCCACTAAGTTCAGCCCAGGTGTAAAATAATTTATGATTATATTTCTCAGATATACCTGCGGTGAGGCCTGTACTGCCTTTTGAGTCATTATTACCAAGGACTTAAAATCCGCAAAACAGCGCATGAAAGCTGAAAAAAAAGACACAAAACTAGTGGGATCCATAAAATGGCATTTCAAATACAGAAACAAGGAAACGGTGCTGCACATCAATAGTTAGACCTCATCTTTAATATGCAGTACAGTTTTGGTCACCAACACTAGGAAAGGACACGAATAGATTAGAAGGGGTACAAGCAAGAGCCACAAAGTTAATTCCATCCATCAGGCAAATATGTTATCAAAGACGACTAGACAGCCTGAACATGTATGGCTTCGAAACACGACAATTGCGAGAACAACAATTAGAAACATTTAAAATACTGAAAGGCATAACAAAAGTAGACAGTAACCTATTTAAGTTGAACGAAAACCAGACAACAAACAATGGATGGAAACTAGAACTGAAGAGATACAACACATCCCATAGTGGGAACTTCTTTACATACAAGATACAGACTAGAGGCAGAATCTAAAAAGGGGCCTAGAAATCACTTTAGGGAGTACAGAATGTTAGGAGCTGGCATCCATGTCAGACTGTTAAAGTGGTCCACAGTGAACATATTTCAAGTGGATGCCCATTGAATCTGGCCTTTTTAAATATTATACAGCCAAAACAAAATGGCCGCCATTATCGAAAACTCCGGATGCTAATAAAATGACACAACTTTGTATTTATTTAAGATAACATAATGAAATTTTGTGTACTTGAACATATAATAATACACACACCCTCAACAGATCTAAGCAATAATTTATCTACTTCGTTCCCTATGGAGAGACAAACATAAAAAATGTTCAGAAAATCCAACAAAATTACATCTTGATGCATTATATTAAGCTTGTACAAATGTACGGACTTGCTTTAATGAAGTTCTTTTGATTTAAAGAAAAACTGTGTTGGGATAATATTAACATCGACATCAGTCTTCCGTGGTCTAGTCCGAGTCATCTTGGGAACTGTTCAAAGGATTTCGACAAGTTCCGTCAGTGTAACCACAACCGGCTACAAACTACATCTCAGCTCCTTAAGACGACAACTGCATCTGTGTAATTTGCAGTTCTTACACTGGCATTGTGTAAGCTTGAGGTAAACTGCCAGAAATGGTATCACTCATCAAATGAGGAAGTATATTTCCAGGTGTACCGTCCTTGTTCCATCCACTTCCCACAAGGGAAGATATATTTGGTTGTGTGATCGGTGAAGAGAGCCAAATTGTACACTGATGGTGTGCTTGCTTGATATGCAGCTTCAGAGAAGAATGGGTTGATGGCAACTTCTCTGGTTCTTTGTAACCTTTGAGGAACATTTTGAAATGCACGTCATTGATGTTTGTGTTGTTTTCATTATTTGAATACAGTCTGCAGATGAAGCTCTCTACATCTGCCAGTGTTCTTTCGGTAAGTGTGCCGCAGCTGAGCCTGTTCAGTAAGGGATGAATGTTTTCCATGCTATTGCTTTGCCAATGCCACAAAATTGGCTGACTGTGTGGCAGCCAGAGAGGGCATGGAATACTGGAAGACTGTGGTGGAGAGCTGGATCAAGGTCTACAGTGTGCACAGGAACAAAGATCTGTTGCTTCGCTGTTCCCGTTTGGAACCAAAGCTCTCCAGATAAGTCACTGGCAAAGTGAATGAGGAGAACAAGGACGTCTGTGTCCCTGGAACAAATGAAGATGCTCAAACCCAAGATCTGTTACAGACTTGGCATGTAACAATATCTTGGTATCAGCTTCATCGTGGTTAGATTTGATGGAGTTGACATTCGTTTCACCGGATGACTCAACAGCCGTTTGGGCATGGAATCGGCCAGATGTCACGACTTCACAATTTGGTTGAGTCAACCTCCTTTGATGAATGAGTTCCATGCTCAAAAAGTGTTCCAGGTCTTGCTTGTTCTCTGGGAGGTCAATAAATTGCCTCCAGTTGATGGGTAATGGCACATCCCTGTTGTCCACTTTGCGACATATTGGGTGGGTTTTCCCGGTCTGTAAAATCTGAGTGGTGTCCTTGATGGTATTTGCTTTATACCTATCAAACACGATGTCAACTGTGGAGCAAGTGTCACTGAAGTGACTAAAGATGGAGGCGATGAACTGGTCTGCGAGTTGTCCAAAATTGTGGGCATTTGCAGGTTTGCCGATTGCTTGAACAAGTGTCTGACCATCAATGATTACATAAGTTTTCAGATTTGCTATCGACGGTTGTTTCTCTACAGTTGTTCTTGTCTGAAGGATATTTCTGAGAGCTCCGGATGTGTCTGCAAGTGATAGGGGAACTGGCAAAAGTTCGTGGCTGAAGATTTCCTTCAGGTCCACCTCACGTCCAGCTTCTTTCAAAACAAGCAAGCATTGAAAGAGGTTACAGTCTGCTTTCATGCGTTTTTGTTTCAGAGCTGAAATTTTATTCTGGACCTGACATGCTTTTCAGCATCAGGCTTTTTGACTGTCTGAGCTTGTCATGGAATCCCACTTTTTTTATGATGAGACGTAAGCCCACAAATTCTTTCAATTTGTCTTGCCCTTTTGCATGTGCTGTCAGAAAACATTCCGTTGTTTGAGGAGAAGCTACATCTCAAGTGACCAAGCTAACGACAGTTGAATTTTGTTGTTGAAAAATGTCAATTCTCTTCAGATGGTTGACAATCTTCTGAACATCTTCCTTGTCCCGCTTTAATCTTGAGGGTCCGGCTTCTTTCACATAGGAAGGGTTGTAGTCTTTATCTTGAGCATGCATGTCTAACATGGTGCTTGTGTCATCTACAATTCTGCTTCATTCATTGAATGTGAGGCACCATTGGTCTCTTGCTCCTTCTGATCTCATTATTTCTACAAGACCACCGGCTTGATCTGTCAATAGCTGATTGAATGTGTTATTGGTTGTCTTGACCACAAAATTTCCATTCATGAACTCCCCGTGAACATCGGGGTGCTTGTTTCAAGGATCATAATGTCAGTAAGATAAACTGCTCCCCAGTGAATGTGTTTGTGTGGTCATACTGTGCAAACCAAGGTAACATTGCCGCAAAGGACGATTTATGTAGGTTCCAGTTTCCAGCTCTCTCTGCACGCAGGAACTGCAACAAGATGGAGATCATTTTGATGTACATCACCCAAAATCTGGAAGTGTGTCTCTTGGAAGTCATCCAATAGTCTTGTTATTTTGGAGTGCAGAGCTGCATCTTTCAGTGCTTTGACTTTGTTGCTGGTCACATCTCGCTCATTGTGTACTTCCAAAGCTTCTACGACATGGACTGATAATGTTTGGAGCTCAACTTCTTCTACTTGGGGATCTTTAGCCCATACAATGAATGTCGGCCAGAGTGTTTTCCAAACAGCTGCAAATGTTAGCTTGTGTACATGAATAGCCCTATTGTCCGATTTGGCCTGCATGTTATTTTGAGCCATGTTCTCTCCAAAGACGGAACTGAGTCCACACCTGTGTGTCTGCAAAGTGATTTCCAATCAAACATGAATTCTTGACAATGTGGAACCCCCAAGTCACAACAATATCATTTTGCATTGATTACTGCTCGCCCACTATATTTCCTTGGCCTTCCAGTACATCTACTGGTCCAGAGTGATGACTGTGGACTGGCCAGGATTTATAATGTTGGAAATCCTCAGGCATCGCATCATAACTCTCCATAGCATGAGGGGAGGCACAGCTCGTGTTTGTCTTGTGGTGTAACCTGGTTGAACCCGGTCCACGCTAGCACATCGTCATAGTTGGAGCCACGTATGCAAGAGAGAATCCAGGCCATATCTTGGGCAGAAGCTTCGTCAGACACCTGATCATCCGGGGTAAACATCGTCTCATTCAAGGTGGCTGTGAGTTTAGATCTTCTCGAGAAGATTGGCAAGTGACTTTCACCAAATGAAGAAGCTCGGGAGGGACCTTCAAGGACCTTGACTTTCCAAGAGGAAGTACTTCACCAAATCATTATGGTGTGGCATAATATATCTTTGCATCAATAAATCTAGGATAATTCCTAGGTATCAATGAGACACAAATGCAATATTTCAGAACCATATGTATGGTAAAGGTTAACATATGGCTGCTTTTTTTTAACAGTTAAATCTGACTATTGTATATAGATATGAACATAACTTTATCGAATATGTATAGTTTGGCATTATATTTGCAGGACATCTCACTGGTATCACTGGAGTAAAATATAAAAAACTGCAGATTTGAAAATTAACTGAGTTCAGCTTTGAGTTTTTTTTCGTACATTTTTGTGACTGTTCTGTTCATAATTTTATCAATTCGTTATGAAATGGCTTAATACTTCTTGGACACTTTACTGGTACTGCTGCAAAGATATATGTCAAATTTCAGAACCACAGCTTCAGTACAATTGAAGTTATCACACATTTTCCAAGTTATACATTTTTTATTTGTCCGGCCATTTTGTTTTTGGCATAAAAATATTAAAAAGACTTTATTTGTCCGGCCATTTTGTTTTTGGCATAAAAAAATTAAAAAGACTTAAATCAATGGGCATCCACCTGAAATATGTTCAGTAGGGGTCATATTAACTAGCTGACATGGATGCCTGCTCCTAACATTCTGTACCCCGAGGTGAAATCTGAAAATTTTCCCACCAGTCTTCTAATATGTGACACATGGAATAAACTGCCACCAAAAATTGTAAACAGCAACAGTAAGAGTTTAAAAGAAAGCTAGACAAATTCATTAGGACACTGTGAATGAACAGAAAAACGTGCTCATAGAGATAAGTGAGCACGAGAAGTCACCTTCGATGGACTAACAAATCTTTGAGACAACCTAATCCTTGTAACACCTTGGAACTTTGTATTTGTCCTTTTTCTATTTGTAAGCCAGTACTTGCCTCAGATCACCGGGAACCGACCAGTGATTTCGCTTAACGAGGAAACAGCCATTTGACTAGTTTGCTCGGTATATGAACCCGATGCTTTCACTCTCATTCTTTTCCATTCTGGGCATTTTATACAACTTTTACTCCTGCCACACAAAGTTTGCAAGTTTTAACATTAGTTTCCTTAGTGTTTATTGTCTCTATTAATTTGTGAGACAATATTCTTAATCAGTTGCTTTTCATACACCACTGACTGTCTGACCTTCAGCTCATCGTTGTTACTGTCAGTAATGGAATTGAATGGAGCCATGGCCGTTCTTTTCACTCCCTCAGCTCTCCTCTTTTATACTTTAATGACAATTCGCCTCAGCGACAAATCTCTGTAAATCATTGATATATCTAAAGAAGAGCTCTGTCTCTTGTTTACAGAAAAAAGTATTTTTCAAAGGTATTTTTAACCGATTATGCTAAAGTTCTACATTAATGTTAACGCCTTTAAGAAATTACACCCTTTTTCCCATCTAACAAGCCAGGGAGACCACAGTGGGGAACTGCGGGTTTGGGAGGGGTTAAAAAAACAAGCATTATTTATCTGAAATTATTGTCACAATAACAAAAGTTTGAGAATGCTCAGCAAATCCACGAACCGTGATGTTGTTCAGTAGGAGTGGTTTTCCCATGACAATTTGAGGCTGCCCAGCACACAAACGAACTGTGATGTCGTTCAGTTGGTGTAGTTTTCCCATGACAATTTGAGACTACCCAGCAAACAAACAAACAGTGATATCGTTCGGTAGAGTGGTTTTCCCATGACAATTTGATATGGGGCAGCACAAAAACGAACTGTGATGTCGTTCAGTAGATGTGGTTTTCCCATGACAATTTGAGAGTACCCAGCACACAAACAAACCATGATATTGTTCAGTAGGTGTGGTTTTCCCATGACATTTTGAGACTGCCCAGCACACAAACGAACTGTGATGTCTTTCAGTAGGGGTGGTCTTCCCATGACTATATCAGACTACCCAGCACACAAACGAACTGTGATGTCTTTCAGTAGGGGTGGTCTTCCCATGACTATATCAGACTACCCAGCACACAAACGAACTGTGATGTCGCTTGGTATGCGTGATTTTCCCATGACAATTTCAGACTGCCCATCACATAAACGAACCGTGATGTCTTTTGGTATGAGTGGTTTTCCCATGACAATTTCAGACTACCCATCACACAAACGAACCGTGATGTCTTTCGGTAGGAGTGGTTTTCCCATGACAATTTCAGACTACCCATCACATAAACGAACCATGATGTCTTTCGGTATGAGTGGTTTTCCCATGACAATTTCAGACTACCATCACCAATGAACCTGATGTCTTTCGGCTAGGAGTGGTTTTCCCATGACAATTTCAGACTACCCATCACACAAACGAACCGTGACGTCTTTCGGTAGGAGTGGTTTTCTCATGACAATTTCAGAATACCCAGCACACAAACGAGCTGTGATGTCGTTTGGTATGAGTGGTTTTCCCATGACAATTTGAGACTACCCAGCACACAAACGAACCATGTCGTTTGGTATGAGTGGTTTTCCCATGACAATTTGAGACTACCCAGCACACAAACGAACCATGATTTCGTTTGGTATGAGTGGTTTTCCCATGACAATTTGAGACTACCCAGCACACAAACGAGCTGTGATGTCGTTTGGTGTGAGTGGTTTTCCCATGATATATCGAGACTGCCATCACACAAACGAACTGTGATGTCTTTCGGTAGGAGTGGTTGTCCCATGACAATTTGAGACTGCCCATCACAAAAACGAACCGTGATGTCTTTCAGTAGGAGTGGTTTTCCCATGACAATTTGAGACTGCCCAACACAAAACGAACCGTGATTCGTTTCGGAGGAGTGTTTTTTCCCATGAACAATTTGGACTTGCCCATCCAAAACGAACGTGATGTCTTTCGTAGGAAAGTGGTTGGTCCATGACAATTTGAGACTGACCTAAGCAAAAAAAATGCCCACACAAAAAACGAACCGTGATGTCTTTCGGTAGGAGTGGTTTTCCCATGACAATTTGAGACTGCCCATCACAAAAACGAACCGTGATGTCTTTCGGTAGGAGTGGTTTTCCCATGACAATTTGAGGCTGCCCATCACACAACCGAACCGTGATGTCTTTCGGTAGGAGTGGTTTTCCCATGACAATTTGAGGCTGCCCATCACAAAACGAACCGTGATGTCTTTCGGTAGAAGTGGTTTTCCCATGACAATTTGAGACTGCCCATCACAAAAACGAACCGTGATGTCGTTTGGTGAGTGGTTTTCCCATGATAATTTCAGGCTACCCAGCACACAAACGAACCGTGATGTCGTTTGGTATGAGTGGTTTTCCCATGACAATTTCAGGCTACCCAGCACACAAACAAACCGTGATGTCATTTGGTATGAATGGTTTTCCCATGACAATTTCAGACTACCCAACACACAAACGATCTGTGATATCGTTTGGTACGAGTGGTTTTCCCATGACAATTTCAGACTACCCAGCTCACAAACGAACCATGATTTCGTTTGGTATGAGTGGTTTTCCCATGACTATTTGAGACTGCCCAGCACATAAATGAGCCGTGATGTCATTTGGTGGGTGTGGTTTTCCTATGACAAGTAATTTGAGACTCTGCAGAACCCAAACGAACTGTGATGTTATTCCACGTTGTGGTTTTCCCTTGACAATCTGAGACTGCGCAGCACACAAATGGACGAACAAGAGCTTAGTAAAATAGCTAATACAACAGACAACAACACGAAGGACTTTGTTTTTTCTGTAGGTACAAATATTCAAGTTGTGTTTTCTAGACCCACATGTCTCACCGCCACTAATTTCCTTCTTCCTTAGAACATTCTTAATATATTCCTTCAATGTGTAAATAAATTTTGACTCAAACTCACACAGAGCTAATATTAAAATTTACCAAACCGTTTACTGTCATCCACCTCCCCCCAACACCCAATTTGTCATAAGTTTAAAGTTAATGGAAACTGAGGTTGTTGCCAACATCAAATACTTCTCTTGTTAATAATCTAAACACTACCCAGGTTTCGTTCATTCTTATCTAACTATTCTTTTGGGCGCTGTTAGTTGACTGTTGTCTGATTCCTTGCAAACTGAAGGAAATGAATATTTTTCAATAATAATAATTTGATTGTTGATAATGCAACTAAAATTAGATTTGCTATAGAATTTATGATGGTTCGATTTTACCTGTTTATCAATTAAGTAACTGAAGAAAGCAGACAGTGGGCCTGTTTAAAGTAGCTATTGCTGCATTGTTTTCCTATCCAGCTCTGTGTATATGAGTGTTGTGTTTATGCGCATAACTAAAAATGAAAAGTCTTTTATGCTGAGTACTGGGAAATGATGCTAGATAAAAATAATTGTACAAGGTATAAAATTTGATAGCAGTTGTTTCTTTTAATACAGGTCTTTATTTTATATATACCTAATTAATCTATCATCGACTGTGCATCGCTGGGCCTCTATCAAGGAGATAATTTATTTAAGTGTCATTAATTTTGCTCTCAGGAGCAATTTCGAGTTAGCGCAATATTTGATGAAGTGTTAATTTGTGGCTCCATCATTCCAAGTTATCTGTTTTCATGTACTTTTCTAAACGATGTCAAGAACTGACTTGCATTCGATACATTATTCCTTGATTTGGGATCTCTCTACTTCGACGTTCTAGGCAACAAGTTAAAATAATTGATTATTTTTTAGTGCCTTGAATCGTTTTAACAAACTCTGTCATGTTGTTTACCTGTTCATCTATATCTGTTAAGTTGTTATAGTCGTTAGAATTAAATGTATTCAAAAGCATTTACTAGTGTAACGATTGTTAAATTATATGGCAGTTAAGTGACACTTTACACAATTTTGTTTTTAACTTTAAAAGTTATCCTTTTCTACAAACAGAATATAATACGGAAGGGTAACTGTCCTAGGAGGTAGTTATCTTCAGGGGTAATTGTCCATGGGGGTAATTTTCCTCATATCATATATATATATATATATATATATATATATATATTATATATAATATATATATATATATATAATAATATAACACATTATGAATCCCCTTGCTTTCTCCACTTAGAGTAACATTAAAAAGCACATGCTTCTGTTTTTTTCTTTTTCTCTCGCCGACACTTTCCAATGTTCTCGTTTCTTTCGGCTGTACTGCCCTCTATCACTCGTTGCAGGTCATAAAAGGAGGCGACGCAGGCCACGCAGGTCTCACTTCCTCCCAAAACCCAGTTCGAGTCAGGTCTAAGCGCATGTTTAGAAGAGATGCATTGTCTTTGTTTTAATACATACATGTGTACATGAATAGTTTTC
Organism: Macrobrachium nipponense; assembly: GCF_015104395.2. Lineage (NCBI taxonomy): Eukaryota > Metazoa > Arthropoda > Malacostraca > Decapoda > Palaemonidae > Macrobrachium > Macrobrachium nipponense. The sequence goes on from NC_061108.1 coordinate 38,287,544, forward strand.
ATACATGTGACACCGTGTTTTTGCCTCTGGGAGAGTTCGCTTGATCATTCAGCGTAATTTGTGCTGAGCGACTAAGAGGAAGCGCAGCAGGGAGGCTAGTGTCTTCCGGGGGGATTGCTTGACGGGGGGTGAACTTTTTTTTTTCTTGTGTCGGGGTAATGGGGGCGAGTTTGGCCTTGAATAGGAAAGTTCAATGCCATGGAATCAGCTGATAACCACTGGGTGATGATATGACATGCCAGTAGGGTTTTTTTTAGAAAGATTTTTTCTTTCTCTTGAGTGAAGAGAAAATGGAAATGAAATGCATATGAATAAGGAGCAAGTTTTCCTTATGCTTTGGAGAATGCCTTTACTCCACTATATTAGAGGGCATAATTATAACTGGGGATTCAGAGATTATTTTTTAATGGAGATTTGTTTGAGATGTGGAGATTACTTTAAAATGGTGCTGAGTGGTGATGATTGGTGTTGCTGAGTGGTGATGATTTGTGATGATACCGGGGAGTGATGAGTGGTGTTGATTTTGGAGTTGTGGGGTGTGGCAATAATGATAAATACTGGGGAAATAGCAATATTAATGCTTTTACTGGTGTTACTGGAGATATTTACAAAGAATTATTATTATTATTATTACTAGAGATATTTTACGAGATATTTTACGGGGGGTACTTAAGTAGAATTATCATTACTGGAGATATTTTTGAGGATTCTGTCAGAGTTCATGGTAATAATTTTTGGGGAATGTGGCAATGATTTTATGGGTGGTGATATCAATTTCTGGTGAATTTTGGTGAATTTGATGATAGCAATTTTGGTGATACTAGCGAGTACTGATAGTTGGTGATTCTGATACTTAATACTTGTGAATGGGCGAGTACTAATATTTGGTGATACTACTGATACTGGCAAATTCTGATACTGATAATACTGATGCTGGTTATTTTTTTTAATGCTAACATGGGTGTTGTAATGATTTTAAGGATGGTGGTGATGTTTTTTTGTGATTGTGGGAGAAACTAACATTTTTTTTTTTTAGGAGTTCAGCAGATAATTACTTGAAGTCTACGTGAGTCACAGATGTTACAGGTGTCACGGGAAAAGTTATCAGTGCCATTAGTTTTTCTTTTCCTATTTTAGTTGTTAGCCATCGCTGACACAAGTTTTTTTTTTTTATCATGGGTGAATTTGAATTTATTTTTCTCTCCAGTTTGTGTGAATTTTTTAATATCTCAGTTCGTGACTTGGAGTCATTGTTCGGGAATGTTTATAATTTCATCTGTTTGATGCTGCAGAGAGATTAATGGGAGAATTTTTGCATTTTTGAATGTCTACATAATGGCACTACATCTTTTTTTTCTGGATATTTGTGTTCCGGAAATTGTTGGCCTCTTGCACAATTGTGTTTGTTGCAACTTTGCCAGAGATAGGAAACTTGGTTAAGTTTCTTTTGGCCTATGCCATAGTAAATGTGGGGAAGTCTTTACTTAGACACTTTATATTTGGAGTTCTGTTGTAATGAGTTATGACACTGGTGATTTTTTCAAGAATTTCCTGAGCAATTTTATTTGCCGAGCTTTTTGCCCTTTCTCAGCAGTTATGCTAAACAGAGAGTTTATAGTTTTTTATTATAACACTGAGTTCTTTTCTTGGAGAATTGGAGATATAATTGGAGATATAATATTTTGGCCATTTGATATTTTTTTTTTTTTTGGAGATATTCATTCCACAGTTTAGGCCTATGTTGGTGAGAGCTATGTTTAGTTCAATTATTTTGCAGCCATTTTTGTTGCAAATAGAAACCTTTATGAGGAGGTATGGGGCAATATTTTCGGGTGTATCAGTTAGATGCCTTGAGTGCATTTTTTGCGGGGGATGGAGTTTCATTTTTGATTATCCTGCTTGGAGTGTAATAATCTTTTTTGGAGACTTGTTTTATTCCACATGTGATTATTGGTGAGATAGAGGGAATATGGTGATGTGGGGTTATTAATTAAATGGAGGGAAATATTTTTATCACCGGAGTGGTATTATTATTAACATGGGGATATATGGGGATGGCATTAATCTTTGGGGGTGACGTTTTTTTGTGGTTATGATTTTTGGAGTTGAATTCTGGGGTTTTACGAACCAAGAGAGGGGTTCTGTGGTTCGTTTGGTTTCGTGACTAATTGGAGGGGAGTGGCATTACTGCATTGTGGTTCTATGGAGATGTTGCATTTTTTATATTCACCAGTGGGTTATTTTTGGCGGCATATAATTGCCGAATTGTGAGTTTACTGTAGTTTTTATCCCGAATAGGTGATAATTATTTATATGATTTTGGGGCAGTATCACTTGGGAGAGCTATGTCTTTGAGACAATTTTTGGGCACCTTAGTCCTATCTTGGAGATAATTTTGTGAAATGTGCTTATGTAATGTCAGTATAGAACTTTTTTTTGAGAATCATGGGTTTCTGAAGTTGCAAGTCTAACTAGACATTTCTATACTGCAGTTCCAGCACCTGACGTGTCCACAGGTGGATTTTTGCTGATAATACTGTGACGAGTCCGGTTGCTGACTCTTTTCCTCTAGTGTCGATTACTCAGTTTTGCACTTTCTAAGAGGTGTTGATTTTTGGCATTTCACGAAATGTATCTGCGTAAGGGGGTTGTTTCCAGCTGTGTCCGATAGATGAAAAAGCTGCGATGGCAAAATTCCGTGACGATACATATCGCATTTATGCGGAAAAGTTGGGTTATGTATATTGTATATATTGTGTGATGGGGAAAGTTCACTTATTGTTATTGTCTTTACCTTTTTTTTTCTTTTCCTAAGCTTTAAATAGCATTTCTATTTTTGGACGGGAGATATGATTTGTCGGGGTTTGTGAATTGCATAAATGGGCGTTTGACATTACATCTCATTGGGATTAATTATATGAGCAGTAAAAAGGGTTTTTGCTGTTAGACATTGGAGTGTTTCTAGTGATTTTGTGGGTTGTTGAAATATCAGAGCTTGGGAGAAAATTTTTCAGTGATAATTTCGGGGCTGGGCTTGTTATGTGTTTTTTTTCGGGACTTTTTTTTTTCTTTTTTTTTTGAGAATTTGTGAGTTTGAAATGCAATGACAGAAGTCCGTGGAGTTTCTGTGAGTCTGAGTTCTGGAGTCTGTGCTAGTGTGTGAATTTGGAAAATTAAGTTAGAGAACTTCATTTTTTTTTTTTTTTTTTTTTTTGCGGGGTTCTGATAATGACTTATGATTTTGCGATTCTATGGAGTTCCTTCATGAGTTGAAGTTAGAAATTAGTTCAGTGGTCATATTAAATGGGGCTAATTGGGAGATGTTCAGTTAGTATTTTTGGGAATTTTTGAGGTCATTATTTGACAGAAGTTGTCTGGGGTTAATTTTTCTTTTTTAATTGACCGATGACGTGACTGACATACTGAAACACACCATAAACGTCGTTCCCCAACGCTAGTAAGACGCCCACCAGCCATCGCAGAGATGTTGCTGTTGTGTGCCCACTTACGAGAGTTTCTACGAGTTTACGGGGTTCTACAGCGCTTTTGGACGACAGTCATCAGTTATCTTCGCAGGGAGATGTTTCGCCTTTCTACAACGTGTTTCGCGAGTCTGTGCAGTTGCAACTGCAGACAAAAAGGGAGATTCGAAAATTCAAGATGGAAAAAAGTTTCTACACCCAATTGTTATTATAGCCCATGTGCAGGAGATAATGTGTGATAGACATTACATTGTGCTGCCAGAGACATGCAGTTATTATTATTTTTGTGTTTAATGACTCGGCCAATGTTTTTTTTTTTATATATGAGCTGTTTTATGTGACCAGTGGCTAGGCTGGGGCTAGCCATAATGGTGGCCGAGCTATCTGTAACATAAAGAGGGGGATTTGCTATGATATTTTAAATGATATATAATGTGATGTGCTGTGACATTTCTTAGAATGTAAAGAATCAGCAATTTAACTTCCCTTGAGACTGAGTGTCTGAGTGACAGCTTAGGAATGCTGATATGCCTTTTTTTTGAAGTGGTATGATCACGTCTGCTGACTTAGCAAATCAGTGCCTTCGTCCTGTTACCATGAGAGCTATGCAGAGGTGACTTTGAAACTGGTTACGAGTGGTTTTCGGGCGTGAACGATGGGTGTGAGATTGTGTGTACGTGTGAGCCTCTTTCCTACATAACACCAATGTAACGGAGCCATAGGGACTCTTACGGGGAGAGAAAGAGCAGGGATGGCTCTGCCAACATTTTTTCTGTTTTGTGAAAGTGCTTGGAGATTCTAGGTTGAGATGGGTGAGTGTATTTATATCTGTTTTAGCCAAAGGTGGCTTGACTGTATTTTTGATATTTTGTAAAGATGTTCTATTTCATTTAATCTTTTGACTTTTTATTTACAACTGTGTATGCTTACCAATTTGTTCTCCTGTCCTTTTAACAGGCGATTCTGGTAGGGGGAACTATATTCTGGAGAAGAGTGGGATGGTGTTGACTAATTACTGTATAGACTGTTAATTACCGAGGGTTACCCGAGTTATTTGGACTTTGAGTAACATTCCATTTAATCATACTGTTGAGAATCTGAGTTATTCAGTTAATATTTTGCTTTTAAATAAATGAACATTTTTGTAAGTTCATGACTGATTTGATGACCTAATGAAATGGAGGGGAGGTATGACGAGAGAGAGAGAGAGAGAGAGAGAGAGTTTTGCCAACTACCAGTTGTCTTCTGCTCTGGCCATTCGCTACCAAAATGAATAATGGAGACGTCGTCTCCATTATTATATATAAATATATATATATAATATATAATATACTATATATATATTATTATATATATATATATCTATATATATATATATATATATATATGATATTATATATATAATATATATATATATATATATATACAGGGTTTCGAAATCAGAGGGGCCCCCTCTACAGCATAAACTAAAATTGATATGGACAACAACAAAAGTAATTCAGAACAGGTATTTATTTGTTTAAGTTTCTCTCTGAGTATTTCATCTTTTTTGTGGGTTCCATCTGCCTGTACCACAGCCTGCATTCTTGATGGGTAGGGTTACAGCAAATCGCAAAAAAGCTGAGACTCAAACTCCATTTCCCTGAGCACTTTGATCACCTCTCTTCACAGGTCATCAAGGCTTGGTATACCATCATAGTTAACTGTGCATGCTTCAACACGATCCTTTAAGATACTAACAATGTTTTCACACACATTAAGGTCAGGGGAGCTACCTGGAAATTCACTTGACGAGAAGAAATCGATATCACCATTTCAAAGCAGCTCCTGTGTCTGAAGAGCCTTGAAACATGGTGTCTTATCATGCAAAAATGTGACTTCTTCAATATATAACACATTTTTAGGATCTTTGAAGAAAGGAAATACTCCACCAGTCAGTACAGTTTCTCTGAAGTATTCGCCATTCCATGACTGTCCTTTTTCTTTGATGATCCACATTAACCATTTGACTGTGAAACCGAGAAAAATTCCCAAACATTCATGAAATTTCGCAACTTCGCGATAGCACACTTCATCGCTGATATCATCCGACTTTGCAGCCCAAATGAAGTCATTTATGATTTGGCTTCCTGACTGTGTAAATGAGCAATTCACCTGATGCAGCACAACATGGAGAAAGTCAGCTTCATCCCAATCTTTAAGAAATGAACCACAAATCCATGCACGGTCTTCTCTCTGTTGCCGAGTGATGTTGGGCTTGCTGATAACATGAAATGGCTTGATAACAAATTTTTTCAACTCATGATAGACGGCACTATAGCTTCTCTTCTTTCCCCTTTTTGTTTCTAGTTCAAGCGCCAATTACGTACACTTTCTTGGTCTACCCACTGCCTCAGCCATGATTTCTTTTGACTCCTGGGAAAGGACTTCAGGCTTTCCAAAATTCTCACTCTTTTCGCGAAGACAGTCATATGGATTTTTGTTCCAGTTTCTTTTAACAAAGGATTAACCTATTTTAATGTATTTAGCTATTCAGGAACATGAAATGAAGGATGCGCTAGCATTCCTGGCCTCTCTGAAGGTTATAGCCCGGATTCGGTCAATCCATCTGATTTCCTCTGAGTCGTTAGCCATGGCTGTATCTAACTCAGTCACTCAGTCCGAAAATACAAGAAATGTATAATGAAAAATAGCTTAACCCTTAAACGCCGATTGGACGTATTATACGTCGAGATAAATTGTCTGTTGGGTGCCGATTGGACGTATCGTACGTCGACATAGGAAAGTTTTTTTAAAAATTCGCGGAAAAATACTTATAGGCCTACCAGCCAAAAACTTTTGAATCACGCACATTGGGGGATGCTGGGAGTTCACGGATCAAGTTATTGTTTTGTTTAGAAGCGTGACCCAGGTGCGCATGCGGAAATGCCTCCTTCTCGCATCAGCCAGCATCAGCGACGCGTCGTCCGAGAGCGATCTTTTGCCGCAATCGTGTTTTGCCGAACTTGTGAGAGAGTTTGAATATTTGTGGTGGTACAGGACGTACATAGAGATGTCTCAACGACATATGGAATGCGAAAGGTGCGTTTTACCCATCGGAAGGGATCGTATGAGACGTATTTTGGACTTGGTTGCTGGTGAGGGACCAAGCACCCAAGATGACCTCGTGCCTCAATGCCGTTCCGTGCGGCCACGTGTGGATGGAAGTGCTCTAGGACCACAACGTGTGTCTCGTGTGCCTTTAGTAACCCCTAGAAAGCATCGGGGTGTCCTTAGGGGCATTCGTAGGCATTTGGGAGGCCTCCAACCAAGGGACATTGATGCTTACTTATAGGAGCTCGATCGGGAGCATGTCGTAAGTCCTCATTTTGATGGCGGTTGGTCATCTAGTGATGAGGACATCACTCCCGATGTCAGTGATGATGAATATTTGCCCCCAATGTCCAATCGAAGCTCACATCCCGAAAGTGAGATCGAATTCAGTGGTTTTAGTGCATATGAGGAGGAGGAGGAGGAGGAGGAGGATCTAGTTTTGTCGCCGATGATGGTACAGAAAGCGATGGCCTAAGTGAGGGAGATGGGCATGTGGGGGGTTTCATGTGCGAAATCGCACGTGCGCGCGCACAGGCACATAGAAGGTCGGAGCGTCGCGCCAGCCAAGGTGAAGGTCGGTCGTCCGAGAGCGACGAGGGGTGGACGGAGGACCCCACCCCACCTAACATGTACCCATTCACGGAAGCACCTGGGCTCACCGTACCTGTTCCTCTCACTGCTCTGGGGTTCATTCAGCTGTTCCTAACGCAGGAATTGCTGGAGTACCTGGTAGCAGAGACGGCAGACTACACTCGGTACTGCCGTGATGAACTTCGCACGACATTGTCGTATCGCCGGCAGGGCTGCAACCTCACCGACATGGTGCATTTTCTGGGGCTCCACATTTTTTTTGGTATGATGCCTGTGGCCGACGTCAGGCAATATTGGAGGTGGAATTTTTTTTTAAGTACGCCCAATGTGCCCGGCGTTATGCCCCGTGATAGTTTCCTGGCGTTGGACAGGTATTTCAACGCCTTCAACCGAAGGGCCATACCCCGGAATAACTCCGATCGCCTCATCTTAGTCCGCCCAGTGTTGGAATACATTCGTGAACGGTGCAAAATTCTCGTGGTTCCTGGAAAGAACCTTTCTTTGGATGAGGGGATGATACCTTACAAAGGACGTCTAAGCATTAAAGCGTATAACCCCAAGAAGCCAAAGAAATATGGAGTGAAATTTTTTTTTATTACCTAGTCCAACACTGGATACGTCGTAGACTTCTCGGTGTATTCCGGGGTCTTCTCCACGCTGCGTGACACTGTTTTCAGTCTTGTGGATCGCTTTCGTAACCAGGGATACCACCTGTTTATGGATAATTATTATAACTCAGTATCCCTGGTCCAGGAACTGTATGAAGCAGGTGTGCACATCAGTGGTACCCTTCGGTTGGTGCGTGGGGCCCCGAATGTCCTCAAGAGGTTCGCTAGCCATCCGCAACATCTGGCAAGAGAAGAGACAGAGTGGCGGCAGAAGGGAGCTGTCTTCGTCATCTGTTGGAAGGGGGTCCGACTCGTCCCCATGATTACAACGAGTCATGAACCCATCCAAGAGGAGATCGTACAGTGGAAGGAGACACGTCGACAGGGCTGAGTTGTGCATGAGGAGTTTCGTGCCAAGCAGCCTACCGTCATTGGGCACTACAATAGGCACATGGGAGGAGTTGATCTCTTTGATCAACTCATCCAGTATTATCCCTTCGCCAGGAGAACCAGGAGGTGGACATAGAAGCTCCTCAAATACATTCTTCAGTTGGCCCTCCTAAATGCCTACATACTGTACTGTGGGTACTACAGTCCCGATCTCCGGAGGTTGTCCCACATACAAGCTGCAGATCTGCCCCTAGAGGAAAGGGCAGATATTAGGAGGGCCAACTTCGGTCATCCTGCTCCTACCGCTGCCGCCGCAGCCACCCCTGCTGCCGGCCCCGCCCACATCACTTCTTGTCGGATAGTGGACCATGTGTGTCGGCTGCAGCCAGGGGATCACACACTGGAGCTCCTACAAGGGCACAGGCAGAAACGGTGCCAGATGTGCCATATGAATGGCAGAAGGAGAGACACCCGGTTCTTTTGTTGTACCTGCAAAATAGCTCTTTGCAGGTTCGGGGAGTGTGACTGTAAATACTTCAATGCGGTCTTCTATTGGAGTGTGCCTGAGGAACCGAGAGCGGAGGGCACACAGGACCGTGTGTCCCATCACCAGTAATGGCGCACGTCTCCCTCCTCCACCTGTACCTCGTCATGTCAAGAGGAAAAAATGCAAGACTCTTCAATGGAGGAGGGAGAAAACAAGAATAGTACAAAGAGTCAAGATTACGAGTGAGTATTCTGCATTTATTTTATATTTACTTTTATATTTATTACAAGTTTTTATATATCCGTATCTATTGATGCATGATATATGTTATTTCATTTTATGCAAAAAGAAAAGTTTCACCTGCATTCCTTTTAGTTATGTATTCGTACCAGAATCGAAAAATGTAATAAATTAATATATATATATACATATATATTTATATATATATATATATATATATATATATATATATATATATATATATATATATATATATATATATGTATTGGTTTTTTTTGGGGTAAGCAAAATACATAACACTCTAGTAATATTCAATCATTTATCTTCATTTTGAAACAAATTCGATGTCTCTAGCACAATATTTTGAAAAAAACTTTTTCCTTCCCTCCGCGCGCGGATTCTCCGCCGCAAATCTCCAAAATGCGTACGTCGCATTCTCGTAATATTTGCTGTTTCATATTAGGCGTTTCATAGATTTTTATATATGAAAATGTGTGCAATTACATGTAGAATACAACAAAAAATAATTGAAGGTTGTAGCTTTTCTCATTTTTGAAATAATTGCATATAAATCATGATAAATAGAAAAAAACTACGTTTGGTCAACTTTGACTACCGACATGGTCGAAAAACGCAATTGTAAGCTAAATCTCTTACAGTCTAGTAATATTCAGTCATTAATCTTCATTTTGAAATAAATTCGAAGTCTCTAGCACAATATTTAGATTTATGGTGAATTTTTGAAAAAAATTTCCTCCCCTCCGCGCGCGGATTCTCCGCCGCAAATCTCCGAAATGCATAAGTCTCATTCTCGTAATATTTGCTCCGTTTCATATTAGGCGTTTCATAGTTTTATATATGAAAATGTGCGCAATTGCAAGTAGAATAGAACAAAAAATAATTGAAGGTTGTAGCTTTCCTCATTTTCGAAATAATTGCATATAAATCACGATAAATAAAAAAAACTACGTTTGGTCAACTTTGACTCTACCGAAATGGTCAAAAAACGCAATTGTAAGCTAAATCTCTTACAGTCTAGTAATATTCAGTCATTAATCTTCATTTTGAAATATTTTCGAAGTCTCTAGCACAATATTTAGATTTATGGTAAATTTTTGAAAAAACTTTTTCCTTCCCTCCGCGCGCGGATTCTCCGCCACAAATCTCCGAAATGCGTACGTCGCATTCTCGTAATATTTGCTCCGTTTCATATTAGGCGTTTCATAGAGTTTTATATATGAAAATGTGCGCAATTTCATGTAAAATACAACAAAAAATAATTGAAGGTTGTAGCTTTTCTCATTTTCAAAATAATTGGATATAAATCACGATAAATAAAAAAAACTATGTTCGGTCAACTTTTGTCTCTATCGAAATGGTCGAAAACGCAATTGTAAGCTAAAACTCTTACAGTCTTAGTAATATTCAGTCATTTATCTTCATTTTGAAACAAATTCGAAGTCTCTAGCACAATATTTAGATTTATGGTGAATTTTTTTAAAAACTTCTTCCTTCCCTCCGCGCACGGATTCTCCGCTGCAAATCTCCGAAATGCGTACATCGCATTCTCGTAATATTTGCTCCATTTCATATTAGGCATTTCATAGAGTTTTATATATGAAAATGTGCGCAATTTCATATAAAATTGAAGGTTGTAGCTTTTCTCATTTTCGAAATAATTGGATATAAATCATGATATAAAAAAAAAACTATGTTCGGTCAACTTTGTCTCTATCGAAATGGTTGAAAAACGCAATTGTAGGCTAAAACTCTTCTCTTACAGTCTAGTAATATTCAGTCATTTATCTTCATTTTGAAATAAATTTGAAGTCTCTAGCACAATATGTAGATTTATGGTGAATTTTTGAAAAATACTTTTTCCTTCCCTCCGCGCGCGGATTCTCCGCCGCAAATCTCCGAAATGCATACATCACATTCTCGTAATATTTGCTCCGTTCATATTAGGCGTTTCATAGAGTTTTATATATGAAAATGTGCGTAATTTCATGTGGAATACAAAAGAAAATTATTGAAGGTTGTAGCTTTTCTAATTTTCGAAATATTTGCATATAAAAATATATAAAAAATTTTTGACATTCGGTCAACTTTAACTCGTCCGAAATGGTCAAAAACTGCAATTGTAAGCTAAAACTCTTACAGTATAGTAATATTAAATCATTTGTCTTCATTTTGAAACAAATTGGAAGTCTCTAGAACAATATTTAGATTTATGGTGAATTTTTGAAAAAAATAAAAAATTTTTACACCCGCACGTTACGAATTCATGAATCATTTTGTGATAATAATTTTTCTGTGTTGCTTTGATTGTTTTACAATGTGTTATATACCAAAATGATTGCAATTTAGTGTACAATACAACAAAAAAAATAAACTCGTTAGCTTTAATCATTTTGCTCACAGCGTGATTTGAATACAATTATATATGAAATTTTGTTTTCGCGCTATCATATATCGCATTATTTATAAATGATGATATTTTTTTTTCATTTTTTATGGTTGCATACTAAACTTCAGGCAATGACAAAAAAAGGAGCCAAAAAAGAACTATTAATCTTGAAAACTAAGCGCGCTGTGATTTTTTGAAAAAAAATCTTTTTCTGCTTCGGTGCTCACTCTGAGACCCCCACAGCATACGGGAGACAATTTTTATTATACCCCTTCGGCGTTAAAGGGTTAATAGAAACTTAAGATAATGTACTTAGAGATAGGCTATAGCAGAAAACTTCATAACTTTCCATTTGTTCTGTGGAGAGGGTGCTCTAATTTTGAAACACCCAGTATATATTGCATACATACATATATATGTGTATATATATATATAGAGTACCAGATGGTTAATTTTCAAAAGGGTAAAAATCACTTGTCACTACAAAGCCTTAAGATCCAAGCGCAAGAAATATATGAAGCAATTGTGATATCCGGTATTGGGAAATGAACCCGGGTCCCATAATCACAAAGAGGTCATGTTGCCAACCTGACCACGAGAGGGATAAAAGTCAGGTAAAAAGTGACCAGTAGGTTCTACGTTTATATCTCAGCCGAAAAAACAATAAAAAAGTTTGTCCACTTGGCTGCGATGGTGAGGATAGATCTATTCCAGTGCTAATAAGTATATCTGAAAACAACAGGTATATGTATGTATGAGAGGCAATAGACTTTTATCCCTCTTGTAGTCAGGTCAGTAATGTGACCTAGTTGTGATTATGGGACCCGGGTTCGTTTCCCGCTACCGGACATCATAATCTCTTTATATATCTTGCACTTGGATCGCAAAGCTTTTTAGTAACAAGCGAATCCAAAAAAGCGTGAAGAATTCAAGAAGTTAAGAGGGCATTGCATATATCACAATTACATATGTATCTGGTAAAATGTGACCAATAGATTCTATGTGTATATATATATATATATATATATATATATATATATATATATATATATATATATATATATATATATACATAATATACTGAGTGTATAAACTTGTCATAAATTTATCATGAAATAAACGGATTTTCCAATAAACAAAATGTGAAAACTAACCATGGTTTATCTTTTCAAAAAGCAAATTAAACTACTGTATGACCCTTATTCACACTTAACGGGACATGTACTAAATTTATATATCAAGTTTACGTCAATTAAGGTTCACCACAAGGATATACTTATTATTAATTGATAAGCATAACCGTAGCTCTCCCATTAAAGCAGAAAAGGCGATGAATATGTTATGAGCAAATATCGACGTCAGTTATGTGTTTGAAGATTATTTACAGCCAGTAGTACCGAACCGTTTACTTGCAAACCATGAAAATATAGAAATAAACTCGAGTGTGGGTGCAGACGTACAAATGACATAGAATTAGAGTAAGGTATACGTACTGCAGAACAGGTGCTCCATTCTGCGACCTTCATTTCATGCTAGACGAAATGATACCTAAACAAATACTCGACTTCTAATGATAAAAAGGCTGTAAGTATGGCATTTCTTTCGGCAGTTTTGCTTCTTAAATTCAGTTTCCACTTATCCCCTGCCACAACCCCACTCAAGCTCTATTAAATAGGGGCACAGTACCAAAGGGCAAGGCCCAAGTTCCCTAAATTCATCAGAGTAGGACATAATGTTATTTTCATGTTTCAATACCAGCACGATACCTGGATTCGATAGTTCTAACACTGAGATGAGCAGAAGCTCGTAGAGAAACCAGATTTCTTCATGGGTGAAATGAGGTAAATAAATAGAAAATAAGATGTGAAAGTACACAAATGCACAGAACGAGCGAGTTGTTTGCAGCGCACTTTATGATTAGTCTAAAGGGCCGTCCACACGATCAGTATTACTGTCATTATTCCGTGTACTGTCAGTAATACTGAAGGTGTGTACGTCATACTGAATTACCATCAGTACCACAAAATGGTGGTTACTGACTTCAAAATCCAGTCATCAGTATTTGGGCGGGCCTTATATTACTGATGGTGTGTTTGCTGTGCTGTCATCCCTATCAGTGGTATCCAAGTAGCTGCAGTAGTTACAAAGGAAGGAAAGGAATAAGGGAAAATGGATCTTCAGGATTTTAGTCTATTATATATCGTCGCTTACCAGAGTTGTGGAATATTCTGAGTGAAAATTATATGAAAAGAGGCATGAAACAAGCAGCATATGAGAAATCATTGAAAGTATATAAGAAAATCAAAATGGATGCAAGTGTCGCAGATGTAAAAAAGAAAATAAATACGTTGCGCAGCAACTTTCACAGAGTTGAAAAAAACTCCATGATTCCAAAACAAATGGAGCCGGCACTGAAGACGTCTCTCAGTCACTGAACCCAAACTCTGTTAAGATTAGCGATGCACCATAATCTCGCCCATCGTCATCAGCGAGTAATTACAACAGACACAGTGATCCAGTAAACAATTCCATAACGCAATTACAACCTCTGACTCAATATTTCCATGACTTTCTAGGTGAAGGGGACAACGATAATTAATGAAATGTAACCATTAAATAAATAATGTCTACGAAATGCTGACTCAATACTCTATTCATGAGGAGAGTAATTATAGCTGCACATGTTCCATGTACTATTCCGCTGATTGTTGATTTTCCCATGACTCCTGAATAACGTTGGTCGGAAAAGCTTTGTCCAGTTGTTAGATAACGGAAAGTAATAGCCAGTCTTCCATTGGAAGATATGCTTTCCCTCATAACTGTATTCGTCTTGGTAATATATGGTCTCAACATCTCTAAAAGTTTGTTGTGACTTATTTCGTCCATCCGAAAATAATGTGGAAGTCTTCCGTGTCTGTAGTTTTTATCTCATTTAACAGATTTAAATGAATGTCATTCCTACGTACGTATTGCAAGCCAGTCTTTGACCCACTTTTTGCGGTTCCGTTTTCTCTCTTTAACGAGAAAGCCAAAATAAGAGCAATACCTGCTTTCTCTTTATTCTCCATTTGACTAAAATAATAACAATACCTGCTTTCTCTTTAGTCTCCATTTGACTTGAACGCAATAGCGACAACCTCTCGATGTCGGTCACTGAATGTACTGAAACTTCACTCAGTAATAAATACTGAACGCGTGTTTAGTGTACTGACAGTACCAAAATGATGACAGTATTTTCAATGACAGCAATACTGATCGTGTGTACGGCCCTTCAAGAGCACCACACTGAAACGACGCCGCCGCAACTGTAACTCTCCTGCAGCCGTCGCCAGGGGTAACCAGACCAAGATTCGAGTAAACACCTGCTGCTATATTAAGTATACACTTCTGTCCATTACACTACTCCCTTTACCGCCCCCATACAAGTTCCCCTTCCTTAATGGTTTCGTTCAACATTAGCACAACAAATACTAATAGTAACCTCACATAACATGGAGTGTAAGAACCCAGAGTAGCTGAATTTTCGTAATTGCATAATCTAGATGGCGAACATTTTCTGGCCGTCACAATTCCCGACATAAAATGACGCATTCTTCAATATACCAGCCTTCATATTTGAAACGTTTATCAGCAATTTATGTTTGATTATAGTTAATAAAAAAAATACACAAGGTAGTACTATTCATCACTGCTCACCAGTCATTAATAAGCAGAGATGACCAGAGGTTACACTGCTAACACCCTTGGCTCACACTTATGAAATGTAAAGTTCCCCGGATTGGTTCAAAATTATTCTTGGAATCGACCTTTTTTTGTTCGTGTTTCAAATCGACTCGTCAGAGAACAGCTTCTTAATATCACCTCTTCGACCATAATAACCAAGCTTTTCATTGGACTCCGTACAAGTTGATTATCTTCAGTTTCCCAGACCCAGATTTTGAGACCATTGTGCACCATGACTACACAACAAAATACCGCCTGAATTAAAGATCATACAAGAAGAAAGCAAATTTTATAAAAAGAACTAGGCTCTTCTATTCTGCAGGAGCTACGATGCTGACGAGAAAAAAATAAAAGACAATTATAAAATATAAGAGGCCACTTATTTAGAGAAGGTAGAAGGGCCCGCCAGAGGGAATCATCCCTTTGGACGGCTGTACATGAAAGTAAACAAAGTAAAAGCTTGACTGTCGAATGTAAGACCATGCCCACTCCTCTTGCCAAACACAAACGCCAGCCATGCACCCAGAAATACACGTACACTTCCAGATAAAAATCCATAATTTCTAAAACCAAAAATATGGTTGTGAGAAATGTTCTTGGTCGCAAGACGAGGTGCGAATGATCTCATCTGCTCACGAGAGAATCTCCCCGATACTGAACGAATTAACCGAGAATGAATGGAAAAGAAACATCTTGCTCTTGAAGGCAACACAATTCATTTGTAAATCTAGTTCCCAAACTGCTAACAGGGTATGCCAATCTATCACGTCTGTGTTTATTAATGCCAATAGCCCTTAAACAAACATACGCTGTTATGCGTGATGATCGGAGTTCTCCAATTCCTCTCCAAGCACTGTTAAATAATGATATACCCAACTTCTTTACAACGACATGTGTATGCCCCTCATATCACGTGTGCATGATATGCATGCAAAACGTTGCCGAATTGGACTGAACGTCTGATCAGCGTTAATTATAACTACTTGTAACCGCAACAGACGCTATACCCTTCATAGAATTTCAAGAATTTACAAAAGTTAAGCCCCATAAAATGCTACACCTCTCGCAAACCAAAAGGCCATCACTACAAAATGCCCTAAAACAGCTGCCTGGTTAATTATCTGCAGCGAAACTATTTTCCACTCAATCTGCTTTCGAAGACTCCCGGTAGCTGGAAACATCGTTCAAAAACTTGAACGATCTATTCTGTATGCTATACTACCTAGATTTTACGGACCATGCTTTGCCCATTTTAATAACCTGAACAAAGAAATGCAAACTAAGAATCCAAAGACTTATAATCTACACAGCAGGCTCTTTACAGTCCTGCATACCATACTTGAATTCCGTTTAAAACCCAGCTACTCTAAATCCATGACATTACCATCCGTCAAAATAAAGAGAGCCAGCACATTTTCAAGAACCTAATGTGTACTGGATAAAACTATCCCCTCTACTGACCAATTAGCAGCCCATTGCACCAAACTCAGTTCCTAAAAATGAGCAAAATAAAATAAACAGTATGCTGTTTACGGTAAAATAATAAATTTAAGGTATTAGTTTACTGTACAATAATAAGTTTAGTGTAATGCAGGTGCAAGTGCTGAACGAGTTTATTCCCAAGTGAACCTGATGAAAACACGACCTAGAATTCCTTGCGCACTTTTGACATGCATGCCCATGACTCGGAAGTAACGTCCTCACACTTCAACCCCATGACAAATGTAATTAACAAAGGTAAATTTAACTTCGTAATATGATTAACCTTATGTAGTATGATATATAATAATATATATATATTAAATATATAATATATATTAATATATATATATATATATATATATAGATATATAGATATATCTATATATATATATATATTATATTATATATATATATATATATATAGTTTTTTTTGCCTCGAAGGAAAAAAATGAAAAAGCGAGATAGCCGAGTACTTACGGTCCTATTCGGACCCTTTACTGAGGCATACTGATTTTACAAAGAACACCATAGTCAAAAGAAGGCTTAATATACAAATGACACTACCAGATTAGCCATAAGGGCAATTTTCACTCTACAGAGAGGAGGAGTCGCCATAGGCTAGCCACACCTTGAAGGATACCCGCAGTAAACAAGTGATTCTTCCAGAAAAACAGTACATTTTGAAAACAACACGGGAGCATATACAATTTAATATCATGAATTTTTACACATTTTCCCAACAAAAATTATTATTAATGAAAAGACGAAAGAAATATAAATATATATATATATATATATATCGAGCAAGAGAAAGAGGGAGAGAGAATATCAAACCAGAGAGAGAGAGAGAAGAGAGAGAGAGAGAGAGAGAGAGAGAGAGAGAGAGAGAGAGAGAGAGAGAGAATTAATAACTATATAAATGTGGGACTAATTTATTAGTTGTTCATTTATTTTGAGGTCCTTCATAAACATCTTACAAATTATGGGTCCAAATGGTACATTCCCAAACTAAGATTTAGGTTGTTTTTTATTAGTGATTTGTATAATTGCCGATTCCAGTAAATTCTTGAAAAATAATCATTAGATCTAGCAATTAACCGAGGCATCACCCCAATTAATACAATGAGATTTTTCACTCAAGATGGATAAACAGTGCATTTGAAGTCTGGGCTGTTCTAACTCAATACATATGCTGCTTAATCCGAACACATAAATTTTTACTAGACTGACCAATGTAAAACGATGGGCAATCCTTACAAGGAATTTTGTAAATTATGTTGTTATTTGTTACGGGACTATTCTTAATTAGGCCTACCTAGACATTTCGCATTTTGTGGTTTCCAATATCCATTGTCAGCGCGAAACGCAGAACTTGCTTTTTATATTATAATAGTTCATTTTTGTTTTTCGCTAATATTTATACACATGTATAAATTCACAAACAAAATTAATAAAGATCCCGGAAAATACTACAGTACATACACGCTTTCGAATCTTTAAAATGAAAGCGTGGCTACAGATACTTTTTAGTGCGGCAAGAAAGAAATTCGCGCTTGCGCGCCTGCGTAACGATTGTAAACAAACAACACCTTGATCCGTGAACTCCCAGCATCCCCCAAGGCGAGTGATTCAAAAGTTTTAGGCTGGTAGGCCTATAAGTATTTTTCCGCAAATTTAAAAAAAAACTTTTGTAAGTCGACGTAAAATACGTCCAGTCGGCACACGGGAGACAAAAAATGTTGACGTAAAATACGTCCAGTCGGCGTAAGAGGGTTAACTACCGAACTCCCTTGTTCAAGCTTACGACCGTCCAGCTGCCGCTAGTTACCTTCCTATTGTAAAAGGACCGAAAGGTTTCTATATCGTACCGGAACAAAGAACGATTAGAATCAACTATACTACTACTACCTTTCTCTATTTTGGTTAAATTATTCGTCAGGCTAGAAATATGCTAAACTTACTAGATGATAACCTTTCCACTAATTTCTTGAATAACTAACTCTAATGTTTCCTTGTCTCCTGACCAAGACAAACACCTCTGATTGGTAATGCACTGAACCTTCCTACACGAAATAACGAAAGGAACGTCGATCATGTGTGAGGGTACTCATCCTACGCTTGCAGGGCGTGCAGAGCCAATGTCCATCAGTAGAAGGCTCGATCGTTGAACTGTAGATGAATTAGAAGCAGAGGCGTTTATTTTAGAGCCGACAAGCACCAACATGTCCAGCGCCGAAGATGTTTATTTTCTAACTTATCCATAGCGAGTACAAAGTAGCTATCCCAAAGTCATACAGGAGAAAAAAACGTTAATCACAGTTCAAGGTCGTAATCTGTATCCAAAATACGAAAACTCTTTGAGTGGGGGGCGGGGACAGGCTAAATGACCAAAAGTTTGCCTGATGTGGGGACCTAATCCGCACAGCATGGTGAACAAGAAACAATTGAGGAGACAGGCCTCTGGTGGCCGGTGGTGGATATTTTGCAGCAGTGTTGCCAACGGTAACACCAGGTACTCATTTTGACTAGATTTTACCTGCAGCGTTTGTAACACTGACAGTTAAAATTACCCACTTAGTGGGTGGGTAAATATGTGGGATAATTCGGGCTGGTCACTGACCAGGGCTAATTCAGGTGTTCAGGGAGTGTATTGCAATATGTTACTTATAAGATAGTTTTTTTCTTTAAGGGGGGCGGGGGGGGGTATGGGGTTATGGGGGCCTCCACAGTTAACCACGTTCTATGAAAATAGGATACGTTGGTTAGATTAGTGTCCTAACCTATATGTTCCACTTCTAAGATTGTCTTCCTTTAAGAGGGGACCACGGGGTCAGGTAACACGTTCTACTAGGTTAGGTGGTTAGGTGTTAGTATCATAACCTGGTATGCACACTTCTAAGATTACCTTTCTTTGAGGGGGCGGAGCCCCCCGTCCAGGTAACACGTTACTAACTTGTACCTGTTGGGGGGGGGGGGAGGGGGGGGGGGGGGGGGGGGGGGGGGGGGGGGGGGGGGGGGGTGGGGGTGGGGGGGGGGGGGGGGGGGGGGGGGGGGGGGGGGGGGGGGGGGGTGGGGGGGGGGGGTGGGGGGGGGGTTGGGGGTGGGGGGGGGGGGGGGGGGGGGGGGGGGGGGGGGGGGGTGGGTGGGGGGGGGGGGGGGGGGGGGGGGGGGGGGTGGGGGGTGGGGGGGGGGGGGGGGGGGGGGGGGGGGGCGGCCTTCCTCTCCCAGTACCCCATCCCGTCCTACCCTTACCAGACATAGGACTCCCCTGGTGGTTATGTATCCCACACCCCTACCAGAATTCAAAATATGGCGGTTTGTTGATGTTTCTTTGCCCCGAATGAAAATTTCAAAGATTGTTTCAGTCGAAGTAGACTATGGCAGTTATTGTTTTCCTATGTTATTTTATTTATTTTACAAGAGTTTAAGGAAATATTTTGCCAGTCGACTGTAAACTAATCTGTCATTTACCTTTGAATTCTGTACCATCATGTAGTCTTCAAAGGTAAATTACGGTTTGATTACAGTCGGCCAAATAAATAATTACTTTAAATTCTTGTTCAAGTAAGTAAAATGACATAGGAAAATGTCAATTGCTATAGTCTACTTTACCGTGGAATGCGGGCTTAGAGTTACCTTCTATCCATCCTAAAGTAGAGCAAAAATAGGTAGACCTCTACTTCATAAATGATGCCTTGGCTGAAACTGATTTATTAGTACTAGTACCTAGTTCAAGGAATACCTATACATACTCTCTTTTTTCCACTCTGTCCATTCTGTCCACTGCCTGTGGTCCCGCGCATAGCACACTGCGACTGGCTGGAAATAAAGTTACACTATGTGTAAGTTTTTAAGTAAATAAAAGGATGTCTGGGAGTACATTTGCAACTAAAAAGTGTTTTAATAATTTACTATATGCGAATTACACCGTTAATATTCGAAATAATATATTGTTATTATTGTTGAATGTAAGCTGCCTTTTGGGGTGGAGAATGGAACAGCCAGTCGCAGTGGCGGGAAAACTGCTTCTCCCTCGCTGTTCACTTACGGCAAGATGTCAACTTTATTGGACCACAGCCTATTCTGCTACTAAGCTACGTGTTACTTCATTACACGTAAGGATATCAGTATAACTTTTAATTTTTATAAAGTGCGTTTTTAGCCGTATCCGATATGACGTAACTGGTGTTTTAGGATCTGTTTAATGGAATTTGTGTCTGGCTGTTCCATTCGCCACCCCCCGAAAAAAAAGAAAAGGCAGCTTACATTCAACAATGATAACAATATCCTATTTCGAATATTATCGGTGTAATTCGCATACAGTAAATTATTAAAACACCCCTTTTCAGTTGCAAATGTACACCAAAATATCATTTACCTAAAACTTACACATAGCATAACTATTTTTAAAGGCTGGGACGCAGTGTTACCATGCATGAGGACCACAATCCTGATGTGGGGAACTGACATGGAAAAAAACTGAGTTAGTATATTGTCAAAAAATGTGTGCCTTCTGTGTATATCCCAATCTCAAAGTATGTAAAGATATCTGATGTGCACTGCTAAGGAGAAGACTGGGGATAATCAGGTAGCAAGTTATGACATAGCGTGGAAAGTTAGGTTTAGCTGAATCAAAAGGTGGCCTCACACTAGGCCTTTTTTCTCCAGCATACGTTGCTGCCGAAAAAAAACGGAAAACTGGGAGCATTTAGCTCGAGATTTTAGCTTCCCGTCTGAACGGGAAGCAGCAAGCACGAACCGCGAGCAAGAGCGTAGTGTAAACAAACAAGATGGCTGCTGCTGATAGGACGTACGCTCAGACCTTTGGCTTCTCTTTTCCTGAGCCACTCTTGAACCCACAAACGTTTTTTGTTACTTTTGCATTCACGTAAGATTCTGAGAAAACACATCAATGTAGGCACATCTTGCAACAATCTGACAATTCTGGATCCATGATGATATTAGCTGATCAGCTTTGTTTACTTTTTCCTACTGCTCCTCGAAACCACGAGGTTAGTAGTGTGGACGGATACATCACCTTTTGGTACGCGAGCATCAAGCTGGGATGCTGGCCAAAACCGCAAAGCCAAGAAATGTCTAATGCGATACCTGCTTAAGTGCGGCAATTCACTTTCAGGATTTATGGTGTGCTAGGTCAAGATACCTAGATTGGGAGTTTTCTTCACCTGTCCAGGAAAGGAACTTGCCACCTCTCAGCTAGGTTTTAAGGTTAGAAAATGCATCCCTATATTTTACTCCAAAATCCATTATGGTACCCTAAGTCAGACCAGGTCCCCACAAGTTCCTGCTGTTAGATTAAGACCGGGGTGCACCCTTGCATTTTACTTTATTCTAGGTTTTAAAACAAGATTGATAAAGAGAGTCACACCCTGTTGGTAAGCTCTGTACCCTACATTAGGTTAGGATGTATCCCTGTTAATTTAAGATTTTTATGCCTTTTGCAGTTTTGGGCGATTGTTACCTATACCTATCCATCTACGTGAGCTACTATGTATATTTTTGTTTAATGCATCTCATTTTTGACTGGCGCATTAGGTATTTCTATAAAAGCATTCCGCATCGTTCGTCCCCGCCAATACGAAAGCCACCAAGAATTGGGACATCAAATGTATTTTATTGCCGTGTTTAGTACGAACCCCTGGGGGTTAATTACAGTCGTCCGAATAAACTTTACTTTAAAAATTCTTGTTTCAGGAGGAAAAAACTGCATAGAAAAACCGTGACTGCCATGGTCTAGGCTGCCGCGGAATAGCTATTACTACCTAGGATTGATCTGCCCACGCATTACTTTTTTTTTTGGGGGGGGGGGGGGGGGTTTTTTTTGGGGGGGGGGGGGTGGGGGGGTGGGGAAGGGGCCCCGAGTCCCATTTCACAAACGGTGTTCCTAATGGACAGACAGCGCCTGTGGGGGCGGGGGTTTGGCTAACAAAAATGATTCGTCTGTACAAATTCGATAGTGGTTGGAAATGCATCGGCATATTTTGCTTAAGCGCTTCGAAAAAGGTAAAACTTCCAATTGGCAATCTACTTACCTTAACAGCAATGTAGCCTACACTCAGATGTTTCCAGCCCAAAGGATAGTTTCATCGAAAATACTGATATCTTCTAAATTCAGGTAACAATACTTTTTAACATGTTCGTTTCTTTCCATGGTCCTTCTAAGCATACCTAATAGCTGTAGCTAATAGGCATGTTACGTATAGGGTAGGCCTACTAGACATTTCGCCTTTTGTGGTTTCCAATATCCATTGTCAGCGCGAAACGCAGAAATTGCTTTTTATCATTATAATAGTTAATTTTGTTTTTTTTCGCTAATATTTATACACTAATGTATAAATTCACAAACACAAATGAAGATTCCGGAAAATACTACAGTACTACACGCTTTTGAATCTAAAATGAAGGCGTGGCTACTCAATCGGTGGGACGTTGATTTCTGACGTCTGACGTTATCTTCCTAAGGTCAGAACACGTTGTCAGGGTCATGAACATTGTGATACTAATTAAAACATCGTTATCATAGGGTGCCGGTGTTTTAGAAATAAAGAACTGAATTACTATATTTCGGTTTCCACCCCCGGAATGGAATAGGAATAGAGTTTAGGTCAAAGGCCAAGCACTGGGGCCTGCGAGTTCACTCAGCGGCAGCGCTGGTAATGAAATTGAGCGCAGGTAGGCGTGAAAGGTATAAAAGGTGGAAAACCTCGCAGTTGCAAGTTGCACTATGAAATAATTGTTAAGAGAGGATACCTAGCAAGATGGAAGAAACAGAATACGAATGGAGGTTCCACCAAGGAAACACGGCTAAAAGTGGGGTGCAGTTAACTTGATTGTATATTTGGAACTTGGAAGAGGCAGAAATGCTCCGACGACATCTTATCGTTTTTGTAAATTATCGTTTAATTTAAATCGTAGGAAAGTAAATGGCCTTGCATTGCTTAAAAGAAAGTGAATTACTTAAAAAAAAAAAGAAAAAAAAAGACAGCTACACCGTGTTGACTATCACCAAATAAGAGAATGTGTTTACCATCATAATACTACGTACTCCTAGTCAGAAAAACAGAGCAGGTCAAAACCCGGGAAAGCAGCGCACCAAGGAATGGCAGTTAAAAAGACAATTAAAAATGAACTTTGCCGAGAAACAGTAAACAGAATCAAGTAAATTAAAGGTAAAATTATTAAAATAAGCTAGAATAACACGTGACCTTGAATAACGCATATACTAATGAAATTAAAACGGCGGTAAGTCATAAAATTTAGGAGCCTACTAAAAAAATAAAACATTGTAATCAGCTTAGAACCACTGAAATCTAGCATTAATTGAATATATTAAATAATAAGGAAAAACGTACGAACCTACTACGAAAGTTTACTTTGTTTCTACTCCCTACCAGCCGAGGAACGCAGAATGTAACTATTATAGCTGAACTCAAAAAACGTTAGGAAGCCCCTAAAAATGCTTCGAAATGGCCAAATTTAGGCTTCTTAGACGCCACTTTTAATGTTATCCCAGCCGAATTTATGAAACTTTAGTTCAAGTGTTTTTCCTGCCAAAGCTAACTTGTCATTTAATTGTATACTAATTTAAGTCTCATTTTCTTATGACAAAAAGTAGGCTACAGTATCTCTGTACAGGATAAGTTGGGTTCACATTTGGCTCTCATTGAGATTTGCCTAGTCCTATATAATAATTATGCTTTAAAAGTAAACACCCTGAGCCTCATATTTAGCCTACTTCACAATTTCATCATTTTTAGTTCTAACGTGTAGTAATTTATTAAAATATTTCACTTTATGCTAGCTCATTTAAATCCAATTTCCTATATGTCAATTTAGTCTTCTCGTTTTCCGTATATCTTGTCGTCACAAGAGAAACAACGAGGGGCCGATTCACACTGTACGGTTCTTTTTCGTACGGATACGTTTGGTTTACGTTCCAGCAAAATGTCACTGTGTTCACACTATACGTTTCGGATACGTTCAGTCTGCATACAGTTGTTGCTCCAATATGGCGCCAAATTTTTTTTAATCTAAAGCAGCTCGCTGCCATTGCTTTACTTTTAGATGAGGAAGAGGAAAGAGTCCTCAATAAGAAAAGAGAGTTTGGGTGCATAAGTGCCAAATGAATAGGAAGTCAGAGGGAGAATATTGGACTATGAATTTGTTACCTGATAATGCTGATAATGTTATATTTGCAATTTGCCTTTTGCACAACTACTTGCGTGACAATACTGTTGATGTTACCAACATAACTGTCTCCAACAATGAAGGCTCCTTAGAAGACATAGCTAAACAGGGAGGAAAATGCCCCTTGTGGTGCATTCCCTGTAAGAGAGAAATTTAAAGATTTCTTTAATAGTCCTCCTGGTTCTCTTCCTTGAAGAAACAGAGTAGAGATAAGGATGAATATAAAGGAAAAGGACAATGAAAAATTATATCAAGATGAAGTGAAATATAGTTAAATATCTTACGTGTTTTTTTTTTTTTTTAATTCGTCGCCAATAACTCTCCATATTTGTTCGTTCGTCTGATTGTCACTGTATCCTATGTTACTCATATCATATAGCTTCTCATACCCTCTGACCAACTTTATCAACTTCTCGTCACTCATTATTGCTTAATTACCCCTAAACGCAACGTGACCGAAACTGATACCTATCTCTGTCCACAGTGAGAGGTGAGGATGTATACATTTCGTACATATACGTTTCGTACGTCGGAGATTTCTTCCAAACGTATCAAAGCCGTACGAACGAAAGCCATACGAAAGACGAACGAAGACCGAACCGTATAGTGTGAACAGCTCCATTAGTTTCTATATAATAATAATTTACGAACGAAAGCCGTACAGTGTGAACCGGCCTTGATGCGAAAAGCATCCATCCTACACAATTTTGCCAGGAATACAAACAAAATGTGGAGGAGTTAAAACTAAAGCAGCCAGCCTGCAGACACAAAAGAAATAGTTGGGGATTTTTTTTTTTTTTTAAGTGAAAGTAGTACTGATAAGAAACAAGTAAAATTGCCCCGAAGTTTCTTCAGTGCAACCAAGTTTTCTGTACAGCGTATGATGCTGTGCGAAACTCTCAGCTGCGGTCCGTTCCCTGAAACTTTCAGCCACGGCCCGATGGTGGCCTGTGTTGGTGTACCATTACGGTGCCACACGCAGGATGATGGCTAACTTTAACCTTATATAAAAATACAAATTACTGAGGCTAGAGGGCTGCAATTTGTTATGTTTTATGATTGGAGGTTGGATGATCAGCATACCAATTTACAGCCCTCTAGCCTCCGTACTTTTTAAGATCTGAGGCAGGACAAGGAAAAGTGCGAACGGACAGACAAACAGCCATCTCAATAGTTTGCTTTTACAGAAAACTAAAACTGAAGAAATTAGAGAGAAAAGGTCCAATAAAACGAAGAACAATTCCCGATATCAAGCAAATGGAGGGGCCGCCCTTTGCAAATAGAAAGCCATAATCGTGCACCTAAACTGGATTGTATATGAAAGACCCCACCCTTTTAAGGTCCCTGATATAACCACCTTTGTACCACCTGTTTCATCAACAATTTTATTCTGTTTGTATATAGTATGGGGTTTTAGCAGAGATGAATGACAAGCTTTGAAAGTTGTCAATGAAAACGGAATCAGTTTTTGGACCACCTGGCGCAGTTATGTAACACTGTCGATGTCCTTAGGACAATTTGCATGGCCTATGCCAGTGATGATCAATTGCTATAAATAATTATGTATAGGCTATTCTTTTGTAAGGATGAATAAATTATGATTATAATGTAGACAAATTTTTGTAATTAATGAATATTTCCTGTCACAATGTGAAAAAAGATATACTACGAGAAAGCTGAATCAAATAACTAAATACTAGTTAAGATGATATTTCATATGTAATAGTCAAGAGATGTTCTATAATGCGTATAACTGTTCTAGCAAGGATTATAATATAACTATGAGACAAATGCAAGTTGATATGATGGATAAAGAATACAGTCTTCTTACATTTTGACTTAGAAGGTTGTTTTGAACAATTGTGGAAGCATTACTGTGTGGTATTTGAG
Organism: Macrobrachium nipponense; assembly: GCF_015104395.2. Taxonomy (NCBI): domain Eukaryota; kingdom Metazoa; phylum Arthropoda; class Malacostraca; order Decapoda; family Palaemonidae; genus Macrobrachium; species Macrobrachium nipponense. The sequence goes on from NC_061108.1 coordinate 38,314,145, forward strand.
AAGAAGCGGGTATTTTAGTTCTGTGAGTTCCTTTACTCTTGGATGGATTTTTGTCCAATTTCCAAGAGACTTTCCTTTCACACACACTGCCCAAAGAGACTTTCCTTCACAACACACTACTCCTTTAAATATTTTCACACCTACTTACGTGTTTTTATATATTTCCATCATCAATACTTACGCTCGTACTTTTTCTTCTCTGGACGTAGATTTTTCAGGTGTACGGACTTCACTAAAAGGAAGAAACTATAACATATGATGTGATGTATGGTCTATACTCTATAGTATTGGCTCCAACCATGAATAGCAAACTTTTGCCTATTGCCTTTTGTTATGCATGCAAGATGTCATATGTAACGCTGCATGCAAATGCTTATGTAACGAGTTTATAAGTATAAAACCAATTGTATTTGCAATTAGTTTCCTCGCTGGACGAGTGGTTTTCGCGCTCGGCTGCCAATTCGGTGGTTCGAAGTTCGATTCCCGGCTCAGCCAACGCAAAATTAGAGGAATTTATTTCTCGATATAGTGTGGTTCGGATCCACAGTAAAATGTAGGTCTCGTTGCTAGGTGACCAATTGGTTCCTAGCCACGTAAAAATATCTAATCATTCGGGTCAGCCCTAGGAGAGCTGTTAATCAGCTCAGTGGTCTGGTAAAACTAGAATATACTTTTTATTAGTATCGAGTCCGACACATGTTTCGATCCTAAGGACAGTAAATTTTTCCTTGGCTTCCTAATATTCCGCGTGGAATTTCTCAGCCAATAATTGTTACCTCAGCTTAGCCTCTTGGAAACTTCCAGTTTTTTTCTTTTTACTGCGATTAATATGCTGCCTTATGCTAGCACAGGCTCTTGTTCCTGAAACAGTCGGTAAAGTAGGTAGGCGTAAGACCGTACCAACGCACTTTTGCAAACCTCGTGGATCTTTAATTTTCATTCATATGACTCGAAATTTGTCGTCTATGAGGTTCTTTGTCTTCCTTTCCGTTTTCCGTTTTAGATGGAGTTTTGTGGTCAGTCCCATGTAAATGATACACTTTCTACAACTGCTACTGCTAATTTCCTCTTAAATGAACAAGGATCTCATGTTATTGTAAAATTCAACATTCACGAGGCAAAAACGAAAACTATACAAAATTCTTAAAGTATTTCTACTTGGGTCTCATATGATACTATTTGCAGCTGTTCTTGACGACTGTCTTAAGATTTTGTTAAGATCTCACTTGCGCTGTCTCTTATATGATGGCCTGTACAGTACTTACAAAGAGGTTGAAATTTACACTAAAAGTACTTTTTTTTTTTTTTTTTTTTTTCCTTCGTAATATTTTTCAGAATGCGCATTCCTTTGTCTACATGAATTCTATTCTAAAGTATGTCTCTCTGCTGGGGGGAATAATGTACACAAAGCCCTAAAGTCATCGCCGCCAAGCAAGTGTACAGACAAGTGTACGACGACCCAAACAGACACACACCTACGCATGAACCTGGCAATCTTTCAAACATTTCGAAATTTTTGCTTATTCGGACAGTAAGTCTACAAGCTACTTTGTTGTAGTTGTTGTTGTCGGGGTAGGAAAAGTCTGTGGAAGAGTTAAAGATACAGGAATTTTAGGATAGGATATTTATGATTTATCACTTAGAATGAAAATGTAAAAAATAAATTGCATAAAGTAAAGTCAAAAATTATTTTTATAATAAATACACTCACAATACTTAATTTAATTTCTTTGGTGTGAAACAAAGATCTATTTGACCGTAGATGTTAGCACGTTTCAACTACGTTTTAGTTAGGAATATGTTTACAATGTATACGCGAGGGGAAAATTTTGCACACTTCCCAAGTGAGCTGGAGATATTGGATCACGCCTTGTTTATTTATCAATTACCACAGAATTTTTTTTTTTTTTTTTTTTTCATTATTCGAGCCTTTAATTCTGGTTCATGTTTTTCAGCGCAAACCAAAAATTTGGCAAATTTTCCCGTGGCCATATGTGAATTAGTGGCTCATCTATTGCATTACACCCAGTTTGATGGAAAAGGCCAGTCGCGCCCGACCTTGAATCTTTTAGAGTAAACGAGAGTTATCCGGTTGGATAAATTGGCACGTGAGTATGACAGACTCAAACATTTTGAAAATGAAAAGATGGTATGATCATTTTGATGGTTACTGAAAGGGGACTGCGCTTGACGTAAGTTTCTAGCGCTCCTAAATAGTTATTAACTCCCTCGACTACGCGATACGATTTCAAAAGAATGTTCGTGCAGTTCTGTGAAAGACTTTCCTCGCAGTTAAAGGGCGCCGTTCAGTCCTTCCTTCAAGCAAATAGGCAGATGGGTGTGTGTGTGAGCCATATGTTTCTCACATAATCATGTATATCCAGTGAATCTATTCGTCACGCTCACCAGATTTAAGTAGATAAATCGAACATTCGTTATGGCCTCTCAATTTCTCTATTGCTGAATGGCAGGCAGCCCGCGCAAATATAGCTAACCGATTTCTTTCGCCATTTCTTCAGAAATGAGTGAGAAAATATGGGAGGTGCCTCTAATCATAAGACATAATATTACTATACCTTCAGTATTGATTTGGATGGAGAAAGTGAGGAGATAATGCGGGTAGAAATGTTACGGTTACAGAAAAGAGAGTATACCTATTACTTTTTTTTATGGTACAGTTGTACAAACAATTTCCGAGTAAAATGAGAAGGCGTAATGTGGACTAAGGGAATAATTGAGAGATGGAAGTGGAGAGAGATGGTATGTTTGTAGAAAATAAGTTGAGGAGAATGAGTAGGATTCTTTTTATTTTTTATGAATGCAAATTTTGTGTTACAATTTGTTGTATGTAAATGGAAGACTATCGGTTTCGGTGGAAAAGCAGGTATATGTGTCTGTAACAGCACGTCTGTTTCACATTTTAAGGTAAGAGAGATCGGGGAAGGACAGGAGAGGGAGGCGCAAGTTTGGGGGATCTGAAGTGTTGTGACTAATAGTGCAGATGATACAGTATTAGTAGAATGTAGTACGGCTACAAATGTTTGTAAAGTCTATAAGTGAATATTTGCAAAATAAGGTTGTGAGGGTATACTGAAGCTAGCATGACCATTAGTACAGAGGAAATAAATACTTGCCTTTAAGCGTTGTGTAGTATATCTCATAAATGATAGAAAAGTACGAAAAGAGGAGAATTGACTACAGAAAGGGTGAAACAAGATGGTAGTAGAGCTGCATGTCTAAAAAACGTCTGAAAACGAAAATGAGTCTCACTGGAGGCAAAAGTTTTAATCTGTGAAGATATTGTTAAAGTATAGAACCGCCGCCAGTATCCAAGAGGACTAATTATTGCGCCCAGGAAAAGGAGGTCGACGCACTAGCTTGTAGCGACCGTTCTTGTAGAATTTATCTACACGAGTTCAGCCTTACTCAGCAGTTATATATACATACATACATACATATATATATATATATATATATATAATATCTATATATATATATATATATAATATATATATATATATATATATATATATATATATATAATATATCCTACCGAAGGAAGTAGTAGGGAAAGGCATCCTCATCTTTCAACAGTTTATTAATGCCGACGTTTCGCGACGAATTCCAGGTCGCATTTTCAAGGCTCATATATAAAATTTACGAACATTAATAATTGATCTAATTTAATTTATATTAAAAATGTCATGGCAACAGCTCTCAATACAGTAAAAAGTTAAAAGGTAAAAGGTAAAAGGTAAAGGTAAAAGTTTAAAAGTTAAAAGTTAAAATTGAACAGCACCTTCAAAGTCAGACATATTAAAAGTACAGGACTTCACTAAAATTTCAGAAACACCACCATAACAAACCAAAAGAGTAAACTGACACAATATAGGTAAAAATACAGTGAGGCAGACCTATATTGTGTCAGTTTTACTCTTTCTTTTGTATAGGTAGGTGTTTCTGAAATTTTAGTTTAGTCCTGTACTTTTAATATGTCTGACTTGAAGGTGCTGTTCAATTTTAACTTTAACTTTTAACTTTTACCTTTTACCTTTTACCTTTTAACTTTTTACTTTTTACTGTATTGAGAGCTGTTTGCCATGACATTTTTAATATAAATTAAATTAGATCAATTATTAATGTTCGTAAATTTTATATATTTTTAGCCTTGAAAATGCGACCTGGAATTCGTCGCGAAACGTCGGCATTAATAAACTGTTGAAAGATGAGGATGCCTTTCCCTACTACTTCCTTCGGAATATATCTTCTTTGAGCTCCAGCTCCGGCCCTTATGTGTAATATAACATATACATATACATAATACAGAGCATATACATATCATATACATATTACATATTACATTATACATATACATATACAGAATCCATCTACATTCTTATACATCTACATCTACATCTACATTCTAAACATCTACATACTACAAATCCTACATCTACATCTACATCTACATCTACATCTTTAACATCTACATCCTACATCTACATCTACAAATCTACATCTACATCTACATCTACATCTACATCCTACTAAATACCATATACATATACATATACATTATACCATAATACATATACAATATACATATAAACATATACATTACATTTAGTCCAGATACCATATACATATACCATATACAAATAATACATATACATATAATATCAATTATTATTATATAATATAGTTATGATATATTATATATTAATATCTACTAAAAAGGAGCCCCCATAAAAACCCCAAAATATAGAGAGAAAAGTACTATATTTCAGAGACTGCTGTCTCCCTCTTCAGGTAGATGAATGAAGAAAAGTTTGCAGAAAAGGTGTTATTTATACCAAGAGGTCCATCCACAGGCAAGCCAATTTAGGTCACCTCCGCTGATAATCTTCCTTTAATCTTCTTAAGTGTTGGTTGAATGAAAACCTCGTCGATCGTATCTGAAATCCATGCTCCTTTGAGATGTTCATTACCTGCCTCTCTTTTATTAAGGCCGATTCCATCATCTGACTCTTGTACCAGCAGTTGCTGCTATAAATTACACGTGACAAATTCAGTTTATTCTATGGTTATGTTCATTTATATGGTTGAAAATAGCCAAGTTCTGTTGTCCATACCTAACTGGCCGTTTGTGTTGTATTAGTCTCTGGGGAACTGATTTACCTGTAAATCCGATGTAAGATTGGTCACAGTCCTGGCATGGGATTTCGTATACCCCAGTGTCCTTGGGAGATGTCTTTTGTTGGACGTTAATCAGGGATTTGGCTAAGGTGTTTGGGTAAGTAAATGCAAAAGGGTTAGATTTTCCGAGGGTGTGGGTTACTCTCTTAATCGTGTCCAGGTGAGGAATTTTTATTTTATTGTTGGGTGTATCTCTGGTCTTGTCTTTAGGGGGTCGTTAGAAAATTACGTTTGCTTTGTGAATTGCTTTCTCAATTATATGGTCAGGATACTTTAAAGACAAAAGTTGCTTGCGAATTAGTTCAAATTCTTTTTCCAGGAATTCTGGGGAACAAATTCGCAAGGCTCTTAAGAACAGGTTGCTAGCTACACCTATCTTGATAGTAATGTCGTGATAGCTAAAGTAGAGAATGTATGAAAGTGAGAACGTTGGTTTTCTGTATATGGTAAATTTGTATTCCGTCGTGTCTCTGATTATTAAAACATCAAGAAAAGAAATTTTGTTGTCTGTTTTTCCCTTTTTTCACTCAACTTTAAATTTGATGCTGGGCACTAATGCGCTTAATTTCGAGAGGAATTCATTAAAATTGCCCCACCTATTATCCCAAAATGTTAGGATATCATCCACATATCTCATCCACAGCATGTTTTTGGGTTTTATTGCATTTATTACTGTAGTTTCAAAGTATTCCATGTACAGATTGGCTAAAACAGAACTTAAAGGACTACCCATACTACACCCGAATTTTTGCTTGTAGAATGATTCCCCGAATGAAAATACGTTATTAGATGCACATAATTCAACTAACTTTATTATTTTGTCAAGCGCCAATGGGAAATGATCTGAATAGGGGGATAATTTTTCCCTTAAAAACTGAAAAACGTCCTGTACTGGTATTTTTGTGAATAGGGAGTCTACGACAAGGCTTAAAAGTTTTATGTTGTGAAGTGGTATATGTTCTTCTCGGAATTTGTGACAAAAATCTTCCGAATTTTTAATGTGACTGGGAGAAAAAGTGTCTAAAAAAGGGGAAAGGAGGCCAGCTAACCATTTAGAAATTTTGTAATTGAAAGCTCCGGCACATGAAACGATGGGTCTGAATGGAAGATTGTCTTTGTGAGTTTTGGGAAGGCCATAAAAGTAGGGTAATTTAGGATTAATTATTTTAAATTTCTCTAATAGTTCAATACTCTTTTTGTCTTGGCCAATTAATCTTACTTTCCGAAAAAATTCTGTGGGAACGTTTTGGAGGGGATTTTTCGTCAGTTTTTCGTAAGTGTTTGTGTCGGTAAGGAGCTTGTTGATTTTGTCGAGGTAGAAGTCTTTGTCCATTATTACGATTTTGCCGTCTTTGTCGGATCTACTTATTATAACATCTAACTTTTTTAGCGAGTGGATGGCTATCATGAATTTGTTGGGAACAGGATATTTCTTATGTAGGTCAGACTTTTACGCAAGTTAAATAAGCTAATAGACAATAGCGCATGGAATAATCGTGAGCAACAAGACAAAGTTTTAAACTTATCCAACACCCCCCTTACTGTAAATCAACATTTAGTTTTAAATTTAGACTTATCCTTTGCCCTTATGCCAGACAGCAAAAACAACCTAGATTTCATAGTGGCTTTTGATAAATTCTTATCTGACAAAAACTACAGCCGTGAAGAGTGTTACTAAATGCTTTAACTGACCTACATAAGAAATATCCTGTTCCCCGCAGATTCATGATAGCCATCCACTCGCTAAAAAAGTTAGATGTTATAATAAGTAGATCCGACAAAGAAGGCAAAATCGTAATAATGGACAAAGACTTCTACCTCGACAAAATCAACAAGCTCCTTACCGACACAAACACTTACGAAAAACTGACGAAAAATCCCCTCCAAAACTCGGAAAGTAAGATTAATTGGCCAAGACAAAAAGAGTATTGAACTATTAGAGAAATTTAAAGTAATTAATCCTAAATTACCCTACTTTTATGGCCTTCCCAAAACTCACAAAGACAATCTTCCATTCAGACCCATCGTTTCATGTGCCGGAGCTTTCAATTACAAAATTTCTAAATGGTTAGCTGGCCTCCTTTCCCCTTTTTTAGGCACTTTTTCTCCCAGTCACAGTAAAAATTCGGAAGATTTTTGTCACAAATTCCGAGAAGCACATATACCACTTCACAACATAAAACTTTTAAGCCTTGTCGTAGACTCCCTATTCACAAAAATACCAGTACAGGACGTTTTTCAGTTTTTAAGGGAAAAATTATCCCCCTATTCAGATCATTTCCCATTGGCGCTTGACAAAATAATAAAGTTAGTTGAATTATGTGCATCTAATAACGTATTTTCATTCGGGAAATCATTCTACAAGCAAAAATTCGGGTGTAGTGTTGGTAGTCCTTTAAGTTCTGTTTTAGCCAATCTGTACATGGAATACTTTGAAACTACAGTAATAAATGCAATAAAACCCAAAAACATGCTGTGGATGAGATATGTGGATGATATCCTAACATTTTGGGATAATAGGTGGGGCAATTTTAATGAATTCCTCTCGAAATTAAGCGCATTAGTGCCCAGCATCAAATTTAAAGTTAAGTGGGAAACAGACAACAAAATTCCTTTTCTTGATGTTTTAATAATCAGAGACACGACAGAAAACCAACGTTCTCACTTTCATACATTCACTACTTTAGCTATCACGACATTACTATCAAGATAGGTGTAGCTAGCAACCTGTTCTTAAGAGCCTTGCGAATTTGTTCCCCAGAATTCCTGGAAAAAGAATTTGAACTAATTCGCAAGCAACTTTTATCTTTAAAGTATCCTGACCATAAAAATAAAATTGAGAAGCAATTCACCAAAGCAAAACATAATTTTCTAACGACCCCCTAAAGACAAGACCAGAGATACACCCAACAATAAAATAAAAATTCCTCACCTGGACACGATTAAGAGAGTAACCCACACCCTCGGAAAATCTAACCCTTTTGCATTTACTTACCCAAACACCTTAGCCAAATCCCTGATTAACGTCCAACAAAAGACATCTCCCAAGGACACTGGGGTATACGAAATCCCATGCCAGGACTGTGACCAATCTTACATCGGATTTACAGGTAAATCAGTTCCCCAGAGACTAATACAACACAAACGGTCAGTTAGGTATGGACAATAGAACTTGGCTATTTTCAACCATATAAATGAACATAACCATAGAATAAACTGGAATTTGTCACGCGTAATTTATAGCAGCAACTGCCGGTACAAGAGTCAAATGATGGAATCGGGGGGGGGCCTGGCCTTAAATAAAAGAGAGGCAGGTAATGAACGTCTCAAAAGGAGCATGGATTTCAGATACGATCGACGAGGTTTTCATTCAACCAACACTTAAGAAGATTAAAGGAAGATAATCAGCGGAGGTGACCTAAATTGGCTTGCCTGTGGATGGACCTCTTGGTATAAATACCACCTTTTCTGTAAACTTTTCTCATTCATCTACCTGAAGAGGGAGACAGCAGTCTCTGAAATATAGTACTTTTCTCTCTATATTTTGGTGTTTTTTATGGGCTCCTTTTATTAGATAGAATTCTGTTGTTACAGAACATTTTTTACCAGTCATATATATATATATATATATATATATATATATATATATATATATATATATTTGTGTGTGTGTACACAGTATACAAGGAAACAGGGGAGAAGTCTTATGGCACATTTCCAAAGCTTTATGAGCGACGATCTGGGGCTTTGCCCCATTATCACATCAGGTAGAAGACAAATACATTTAAAATAGAATATAAAAAAAGACTCATATCTAAAACATCGACCTACAATTATAATAAGAATATACAGGACATAAAACACTAGGAAAAGTACCATATCGACAAGGGGAAGAAGACGAGTGACTAGAACAGTAAACAAAACATCCCAAGTAAGTGTGGCCATGCCAGGTAAAGGGGTAACAGTAGTCTGATTCAGGGATGAGTTCAAGCACATGTGCCAGTACTTGTGGACAATTATAAGTACTGAAGAACTTGACAAGTACAAGTACAAAAGATTTGCTTGGTACATAAGTCAAAATTTAGTGCCTCAGTGGCGTGGTTGGTATGGTCTTTGCCTGCCTCCTCGGTGGCAGATTCTCGGGCATTCCATTGTAGGGTCAGACATGTGTATTTCTGGTGATAGAAGTTCACACTCGACGTGGTTCGGAAGTCAGTGACTTAAAGCCGTTGGTCCCGTTGCTGAATAACCGCTGGTTCCATGCAACGTAAAAACGCCATCAAAACAAACAAAATAAAAAGTCTAAGTAATTAACAGGGTACTTAAGTATAAGTATTTTTCAACAGGCATCTTAAATTGTTACACACATGTTTATTTCAAATTAGGTAGCAAATATCCATTGGAAAAGCATGAGGTAATATATTATAATGATCTTTAAGGAATGAATATAGCTCTGCCATCAGTAGTATCTGTGTACTTCTCAAATTTTAGATAGTGATAGCGAGCCGCCTCAGTCCACTGCAGCTAGAGGTCAAGAGCTACCCACAGGGCATCAAGAGATACTCATGGGGCTTCGTGAGTGAAAATTATCAAAAGTGTGCCAGCTCATAGTAAAGGTAAAGGAAAGGTAAAAATTCCATTAAATTTCCTAGTTCGGTTGATAATACAAATTTAATAATATGAAGTAGATTTAGTTCACAAGTGATGACTGTTGCCTCCTAGTAAGTATTAATGGAAAAAAAAAAAAAACAAATTTTTTTCCCCCATTGCATAACATTCGTGGATGTTCTAGAAGTATAAATTGGGGTGGTTGAGGTTTGAAGCTTTTTATTGAACAGCTTATGTCAGTTGTCACCTCTTTTGCCTTGTTCTAGCACCAAAGAGAAAGAGAAAAATTCAACATCAGAACAAAACATTGTCTGGAAACAATTTTTTGAGCCGTGTTCTGACAAATTTGTATTTATAGACCGAAATACAGTTACACACTCCAGCAGCCATGTAACAAAAACCTAAATACAAAATGGAGGTCAAGACACTGATTGTGTTCGATATGAAAGTCAAAATATTCGCATGTACTACAGCGCAATATCAGACCAAATTACATTCTCAGAGATGGTGACACGAACATTTCACAACGTTTTATTACAAATCCCCCTACCCCTATGCGCGGTAGCGTCCAGCTAGATCATACACCATACCCAAAAGTTGCCAGATAGTCTAGTACTAGTGCTATACATTAGTAGCTATAATTGATGTAAACTTGATATTATTGCTACTATTATCTAAAAATTTAAATCCATACTTCTTATACCTATTTAAGTAAACTATCCTATTATAATCTGCTAAGCCATAATAAAAACATTATGGATATTTAATTATCTATGCTAATATACCTACTATGATTTGATTCACAGCCGGTGTCCCGATGTTTTTCCGGAATAAAATTTTATCAACGTAACTGACAAAGATAACACTTTGTCACAGGGTATCTTACATCCCTACCTAATTTTTGACTGTATTCTGTATTATGAAAGTTGCATAATTCTGGTAATTATATGAGTGACACCGACTTCTTGTAGACATCGCCAGCAAACGCAGAGGAATGTCTTTCGAAGATATAATGACGTAACTTATGATGTCATTAACTTGCCTCCTTCTCAGTGGATAATTGGATATTCGTGAAAAAGTCTCAACCTCAGGCAACAATGAAATACAACCAATACTCCTTGTTTATACTTTGTAGTAGTAGTAGTAGTATATAGGATTTATGCCATGAGGTCGAGTGCTAGAATCCTTGAAGAAAAGGATTTCCACAAGCAATCCGAGAAATTACTTTCTATCACTATTTCTCTATTGAAAAATTATATAATTAAGGATCAGTTAACAAAGTTGAGAAAACTTTGGCATTTGTCGTAACTTCTTTGGTATTTTTCCTAATATGACGGTGACGATCATTGTAATAAATAGAGCATATATCTTTCTGCACGTTATGGAGGTCAACAAATCATGAAAACTTGGTAGCCTTGGATGTCCCGATGTACTCCTTACAGCAACCCCCCCCCACACACACACACACACAAAAAGGCCCTATCATTCATTTACCTGTTCAAGCTTACGCAGGGTTTGCCACGGGCCTCCTCACTTCTAAACAATTGTGCAAGTCGAATCGCAAAAGCTGTCCTGCAACCACGGGAACAATGACTTATCATAGTCGCCATTCTTGAAACCTTGACAGGGCACGAATATTCATTCAGGATTTCAGAGACAGCCGTTTGTTGTCATCATCTTGTGGGAGGAGTGGGGACGTCTTATGTTTACGTCACGTATAACTTTGAACGCATTCGTTACAGTGTTCCGCCACTGGCTTCGGCTGCTTCATTTTACTCCTATGAATATAATTTTGTGTAATATAAGTAATAAAGAATGCTGCCGAAAATTAGGTAGGGATGTATAGATGGCTAAGTAATATCTTTGTCAAATGCAAAGAAAAAAGTTATTCCAGAAACACACCGGGACAAAGTATCTGAATCTCATAGTACATAATTATTACTGCACTGTACTTGAAAAATAATTAAAAGTACTCTATTTTTCAATTAATTTTGGCCCAAGTACAAAATATTAAATATAAGTACATTAATTTTTAAAATCTGAAGCACAAGCACAATTACTCAAAATTTTGTACTGAAGTCCAACTAACAAGTACGTATTTGTGCTTGAACACAAGCCTGGTCTGATTGCTCACTTTTGGAACTAGCTTTTTGTGTATGTGTGAAAAGCAATACGACGACAGCAATCTGTTGAGAGGAAGACGCCTGTTTAAGGATTTTAAAATCTTCGTACTCTATAATAAATCAATTTATTTTCTCTATGTTCCCGAATACTATATATTTCTGGAGATGACAACCGGACACCTGTAAGGCAGGTCACCCTCCTACCTAGACTGTGCTTAGGGTTATCTATGCGAACCTTAAGAAGCCTTCGTGGGTGCTGTGTCGTGTGTTCGAGACACTTCGGTACTAATCCATTTATCGCTTATAATTCCCTTTCGGTGATATTCCCGAAGTAACCTGAATTGGATATTAAACATTCGTAACCTAATGATTATATATGGATGCATTATATACATATACACATGTATACGTACGTATATATGTGTGTGTAAATGTTTATCTATATATATATATACATATATATATATATATATATATATATATATATATATATATATATATATATATATATATTGAGCTAACAAAATTTGCGGGTATAGACTAGCATAGAAAGACCATTAACGGTTTGCGAGTGGAAGGACATATCTGAGGCCTTTGACTTGCAGTGTACTAGCAACGGCTGATGATGATGATGATGATGATGATGATATAATATATATATTATATATATATATATATATATCTATATAATATATATATATATTTACTAATATATTTATATAATATTTCTTTAAGATTTATATTGCCTTTCATTGTCTTTCCTTGTACTATTTCACTCTACCTTCAGTAATTTCTATAAAAATCTTATGAGATTACGTGCCATGCCTGTATCAGAGATGATCGTGTATAATTGGATATAATTCAAACTACGACCTGGTCCGAAGTCTAGGCGCACATGCTTCGTGTGTGGGTTACATGTTTGGTGCTTATAAGTTTTATTCCATTACCGAATTGTAATTTCAGTGTACCTACCGATGAGTCATTCACCCTTCCTTCCTATGTTTTTGTTTTAGCTATTTTTTTATACACAGTATAGATATATATATAATATATAATATATATATATATATATTTGTATATATGCAGATACATTTACATATGTACGTATACATGTATGTATGTAATGCATACATATATAATCAATAAGCTACAAATGTTTGATATCCAATTCATATATATACATACAAACATACATTATATATATATAAATATAATATATATATATATATATATATATATATATATATATATATATATATATGCATGTATATATGTATGTGTGTGTGTGTATTCAGTTATTGTCCATTTTCCTTTCAAAGAACACCGATTAGTCAAGCATTATACTTTGTTAATGTAATGTATGTGAGCGAGAGACAACGTATTATTATAAGTCTAAACTACATCAGACTTTGAAAGTTGTTGGCGCTCCACACTCATCCTTGTTCTATTTTCTCACTAAACGATTTTTACATTTGAAATACTCTGACCGTTAATCCTTCACCTCCTTTTTCTAAGTAAGAATCACAAGCATCGAAGTCACAATAGCACTTATTTATTTATTTGTTTATTTGATTTTTGCTATCAGCACGTTTTTGTCATAGTGTGTGTATGTGGTATGTTTTACACATTTCCCAGTCTAGTCAATACAGATCGCTTGCATTAAGGCAACGTATGTTAATATATGAGTTTTCTAGACAATAACCTTCCCTGTATTTTTTGTAATTAATTTATTTTTCTTAACGAGGGGCTTCTCCTAAACTTCAAACAAATGGGCGAATTTATTTCATAGCAACAAAACTGGAGTTCAAAGTCACACGCAAACCGCAGAATCGTGTCGATCAATTGATGAGATACAAAATTCATGAAAAGCTTTGAGCTATCATTTATTTGCATGCCACAGAGAAGGAATGAAAAACAATAAGCAGAAACTGCGCCAATCGTTTACTTACTGTATCATGTGGAAAATACTTTCGAGACTGCAAGAAGGTCGGATAATGGCAATTAATCAGAGTTGGTTGGGCGGCGGTGGAGACCCCTGGAAAGATTTACGCTGTTGACTCCTCACTTATTTCATCAGCACTGATATGCAGTTCCCGAAGTTACTACGTCCCAGCGCTACTGTAGCGGTGTTCCAACAGTTCCACTACCGACCGGAAGCCGTTGCTAGTTGCTACCACACCTGCGCAAACTGACTGTGATGACATCATAACGCTGAAATCTACTTTAAATATTCTCTTCTTTAAATGTCATTAGATGGTTACACGGTCTATTGTAACCTGTCCACGAATCTATGTAAAGTTCACTTGTAGAATGGCACGAATGTGATTAAACCTTTTTCACATATCTTGTCCTTAATTGTTCAATTGCATCACTTTTGTCTATGTAAATTAAAAAAAATTACGGTTTCAGAATAGGAAAAATGAAATGATTAAATAAAAGGACAACCTGAGAATAAATCAAAGTGGGCTAGCGTTGGTAAGCTCAAGTGGGAGGGGGCGGATGGGAATTTTAATATCGGGGGCGGGGAGCCTTTTAGCACTGAGAAAGTTTTCGGAAATTGCCCCTTTCATAAATTTAGTCTTATTTTGAATCATGAGTGTAGAATACCTACTTTATATCATGATAGACAGGTCTTAGATGAGGCTGAGAATTACTGTTACCTGGAAACTGAAGCTGGCGTTGAGAGAGCACTATGAGAGTAGATCCACCATGGATCTAATAATGATCGATTTCACTTGCCTCTCTCGTATTTAGTCGTCAAAGGTCGAAACTTTTGTATATGTGTGGGAGTCTTTGCATCTTCGCTGTAATGAGTATTGTTCCAGTATCCGGGAAGGATCTTCCTTCAGTTATTCTTGATGGGGTAAAATCAAGGTTACCCGTGAAATCAATAATCCGACTCTACCTCTGAAATCATGATAAGATCATTGCCAATTTCTCTCCTTTTCATCAGGGTTTGGGTATCCCAGATAAGGGAAGGAGGAAAATACTTGTCAAAAGGAGGGATGAGTCAATAATAACATGAGAAGAATAGGAAAAGACAAGACAACGCTGGGCAGAGCATTTTAATAAGGTCATGAATAAGAATTATGAATAAGAATAAGTTTTAGAAGCGGAATCAATACCAAATAAATCTAGGCGACAGAAAACACAAGGTGATGACAAAATCGAAGCACGGATGATTTAACTCGAAACAGAAATGACACCTCATGTATGCATAGAGAATTCTAGGTTGTTTGACAGAACATGGACTGAGGAACGCAAAGCCTGATGATCAGGTACTGGTATTCATAGCCAATGTACTAAAGAAAGATGACCTTTCATCGGTTATAATGAAAATGTTCATTATGTTTATTCTCAACAGGCTGGGGAAAGAGACTACCAAAATGGTTCAAGACTAATGTTACGACCTGTGTAGGCCGTAGTTCAGGTTCTTTAGATTTTAATTTTTTAAAGGAGTCGTAGGCAGTATATTATTTATGTAACTCGGTGAATTGAGGGAAGACAGAACAAAAACACTGGAAAAATCTAACAACATTTATTACACTTCACTTAAATAAATTCAACCTGGTATCAGGAGTAACCTAAAGCTACGAAGATGAACTCCAACAGACTACAAAATAACTTGGAGGACTAATATACCGAGTCCTCTAAATACCCAAGGTTGACCTACAGCTAATAATCTAAACCCTAACATAGAAAAACTAAACGAATCAAAAGTATGGCTCATATATTAAGCCGGGCCCATAAAAATCAACAAACCATTATCCTATTACTAAATAGATAGGCAGAAGGAAGTCAGGAGAAATGAAAGGCAGAAAACTTAAAATTACCTGCCTACACACAAATGTTAAAGACTAAACCCAATAACAAAATAATAAAAACGTAACACATTGCTGCATACAAATGCGCCTAACACATTAAACCACATGCATGAATAATTAACTACACGTTCATAAAGAATTATGTTGAGGGTCATAATTTATAGATACATATATATATATCTCCACACTGCACTAACTATCCGTGAGATAACTTGTATCAATACTTATCCATATATGGATTAGACAACAGAGAGGGGTTGAACGTTCATCAGCATCAGAGGGAGTATCATTAACACCAGGTAAACGGACTGAGCATATCCATAACGATAATGAAAAGATCGTAACTTTACCTGGGTAATGACTCCCTACGTTCCTCCTAACGGACCACTCGGTCCACCAGACGAGCAGCGTAGTAGATGTGATGACGCTCTTTGATCACGGCTATAGTACCTCCAACAGTGCCGGGACGGAACGACAGCACCGTCTTCCCGCGGGATCCTCAGGTGGGGAAAATGACGCAAAGCGAAGGTCGCAAGTGACACATACACTTGCAGGACGTAACAAGCGAGGTGGCTATCGCAGGTGATAATACCCTGCATACGTGGGCCGTGATCCAAAGAAGTGTACAATTTACCGCAGGTGGCTCAAAGACACCAGCGAAACAATCCTCCAAAGGCACAATTACTTATGAAGAAAAAGAAAAGGCGTCCATCAACGGCTGCTAAATTAGGATCTACGTCTGAGATCAAGGTAGGGTCCGAACTCCTCGTCCCAGGCTGCAGCAATCTCGTTCACGGTTCTCACTCAAACCCAAACACTCGAAGAGAAAAAAAAAATAACAAAAGAGTTAATGGCCATTCACTAATTAACGAAGGCGGAGGGGCGCAGGTTATCGCAGCACTCTTATGAAAAGGGCAGTTAGCAATTACTCCTGCCGAAGGCCGAATTTATTTATAAATAATGAAATAACTTAATTTAACATGACACCTTCCTCCCCCAAGAAAAATAATTTTCATTCACTAAATGCAAAATTTTTTTTATGATAAGCCACATGGCTGGACAAAACATCAGAAAATGCAGGGCACAAAAAAGAAAAAAATTAAGGGTACATTCTAATGCTACTGTAAACCACTGATAAGATAAAATATCTTAAACAAAGCAAACAAAAAAAATAACGAGTCTTAAACCTAGTATCTACAGTAATAAACCAATGACAAGGTAAAAACATCTTAAACCTAAACAAAAGGACAAGAACATAGCAAGTTATAAATACATCACCAAACATTTGGAGAGAAATTCAATCCTATACCTGTCAACAATAAATTTTAGTAAGCATACAAAGAGGGGAAAAAAAACTAGAATTATCCACACCAACCCAGGTCCTGGAACAATTTACAAGAGCACAAACCTTTTACCCGAACTAAATATATACATACCTCGAGACATGGATGTAACCTCAACACATGCAACCAGGAATACGGAGAGGGCCCTAAGAAACAGAGGGAGAGGCCCAAAACTTAGATACGTGAGAGAGCATCCGGGATGCAGTTATCCACCCCTTTAATGTGTATTATAATTAAATTGAACTCTTGTAGCTGAAGGGCCCAACGAAGAATCCTCTGGTTTGATCCCTTCATATTTTCAATGAATACCAACGGATTGTGGTCGGTCCAAATTTCTATGGGGAACGAAAAGTTGGTTACATATGGTTTAAAATGTACAATGTCCGCACCAATGCCAGAGCCTCCTTCTCAATGGTGGAGTACTTTCTTTCCGCCTCCAGTAACTTACGGCTGTAGTAAGATACAGGGGCGTAACTTCACCATCATCACTCCTTTGAAAAAGGACTCCCCCAATTCCTACGTCACTGGCATCAACGGCTATGATGAATGGTTTCTGAAAATTGGGAGAAACCAATATTGGATTAGACACGAGTAACATCTTAAGTTTTAAAAATGCTTCTTCGCATCGAGAAGACCAAATAAATTTCTGCCCCCTTTTTCAAAAAATTAGTTAGAGGCTGTGCAGGTCAGAGAAGTTTCGGACAAACCTACGGTAATATCCCAACATACCTAGCACTTTACGAACCTCTCCGACATTACACGGTCTCTTCAAAGCAACTATGGCCTCGAGATTGGCTTGCTTAGGAGCCACTTTACCCAAGCCAATCTCGTGACCCAAATAACTAACTTTAGCTTTCCCAAAGTCACATTTACCAAGATTCACAACAAGACCGGCGGCCCTAAGTGCCTCAAAAACTTTTCTTAATCTTACCAGGTGGGTCCGCCAGTCATTGCTGTGTACCACCAAGTCATCTATATAGATTTCTGTACCTTCCAGGCCACAAATCACCCTGTTCATCAGACGCTGGAAAGTACAGGCAGCGTTCTTCATCCCAAAGGGCATTACTTTGCACTCGTAAAGCCCTGAGGGTGTCACAAATGCTGAAATTTCACGGGCACGGCCAGATAGGGGAACCTGCCAATACCCCTTTAACAGATCCAATTTTGTAATGAACCTAGCAGGACCTATCAGGTCCAGACAATCGTCAATACGGGGAAGAGGAAAGGAATCATTTTTAGTAACAGAGTTTACTCTCCTATAGTCAACACACATACGATATTTACCATCAGGCTTCTTCACCAAGACTATAGGAGAACTCCATGGGCTTACTGATGGTTGTATGAGATTGTGCTCCAGCATGTATTTAATTTCATCTTCCACAATGGCACGCTTCTCTGGACTGAGGCGATATGGGCTTTGTTTAACCGGAGAAGCGTCCCCAACATCCACATCGTGCTGGAGCAACCTCGTCCTTCCTGGAGAGTCCTGAAACAAGTCAGAAAATTCCATAATTAAGCTTAATATATCTTGTTTCTGAGGTGCCTCCAGGTGTTCTAACCCTTCTTTTTAAAACACCTAAATTTTGTAAGTTATTACCTAGAGCATCTGAAGGCACCTGGTCCAAAACATCTTCCAAGTTTTCCTCCACAGGTGCAACCACACTCATAACTGGCTCAAAACAACTGGCCAAAAAGGATCCCGTCTATCAGAAGAGTAAGACTTCAACCTATTTATGTGGAAAATTTTACATTTACGTCGAGTTCCAGGGCTTCAACTTCATAATTGACCTCAGACAACTTTCTCAACACCTTCCAGGGGCCCTTGTACCTGGGTTCAAGGAAGTTGTCTGGGTCTGTACTTAAAACTAATACTAAGTCACCTGACTCAAATGATCGTACCTTAGACTTCTGGTCAAATTTGGTTTTCATCGTAGCTTGGGAAGCAGACAAATTATCTTTGGCATACTTCCAAGCTACGGCTAACTTGGACTTAAGTTCACTAACAACTTCTCCCACCGTACGCTCTCCTCTCTGTTTTGCTTCAAGCAATTCATGGAAGATTTCCAAAGGTCCTCGAACCTTGTGCCCAAATATTAATTCAAAGGGAGCAACGCCGGTAGAAGAATTGGGAAAATTCCTTATGGCAAAGAGAGCAAAGGGAAGCCCCTTATCCCAATCCTCTCCTTGCTCATAACAATATTTTTTAATATATACTTAAGGGTCTGGTGAAATCTTTCCACCACCCTGACTCTCAGGATGGTAGGGTACACTGGTAATGTGCTGAATGGCCAGTTCAGCACACTTACTCTTAAATACCCTACTTGTAAAATTCGAGCCGCAATCTGACTGAATTTTACAAGGCAGTCCATATCTAGAGAAAAATTCCACTAATTTGTCAAAGACAGCTTTTGAGGTTACTTTCCTCATTGGAAAGGCCTCAGGAAAACGTGATGCTCTATCCATTATGGTCAGGAGATGCGTAAACCCTGACTTCGTCCTAGGCAGAGGTCCTACCACATCAATTACCAATTCTGCAAAGGGTTCTCCAATTGCAGGAATTGGGTTAAGAGGGGCCTTGGGAATAGGTTGATTGGGCTTACCCATCACCTGACACACTTCACAAGTTCTTACAATTTCTTCACCGAAGACTTCATTCTGGCCACCAAAAACATTTACTTAACCTACAAAAAGTTTTACTTAAGCCTAAGTGGCCAGAAAAGGAGTCCTCATGTGCAAGGCTTAACACAGCCTCCCTAAACTTGGTAGGTACGACTATTTGTTTCAAACCAGTAGTCATATTTAGTTGATGAGTTGGGGGACGACTGACCCTATACAACAATCCTTTCAAAACAGCAAACCTAGGCCTGGTCAAATCGTCCGTATTACCTAACTCGAATGAAAATTCATCTTTTTGGGCCTGTACAAAAGAGAGACGGTCACAATCAGGTTTCAATAATTTAAATATTCCAAAACTAGAACTACTACTACTACTACCTTCTACTAGCCCGGGCTTCTCTACCTCTACTTCTAAACTACTTAAATTTAGGTCATCATCATTATCAGCTTCCGCTGCACCTTAGCAGAGGCTCAGTAGTTATTGCCACAGGGCAAGCCGAGACCGAAACAATAGGAAATAATTCCTGCCCCCTCTGCACTCAAACATATCATTCCCAAGGATTCCGTCTATTCCTGGTATCGGCAGGCTCTCAACTACCGCCAGCTCGGTAACCTTGTGATACCCTGGGAAGGACAGCTCCACCCTTACTAAAGGAGCAGAAACCACCGTATCGGGGAAATCCTCCCAGGACCACATATTCTCCAGTATAAGAAACTAAGTTAGACAAGGACCCTGCCAACACCAAAGATCTAGCGGACCCCGTGTCTCTCAAGAATTTAACATTAAGTGTAGAGGTCTCAGATTTCAAATTTTCCTGGGTAGACATATTTGTTAAATGGTCATAAATTACCAGTGGAATCCAACAATCACCGGTTTACTTTACCTACATCTGGTTCATTACTAACCTGGGATCAACAGTTTTGCCATTCTTACTCTCTGAAATAGAATTGTTTGAAATTAAATGAGATTGGCGTAGGCCGATTAGCATTATTTTGATTCTTTTGGAGGTAACGGCTCCTGGCTCTACATTCAACTTGTCGATGTCCTGGCTTATTACACCAAAAGCAATTACCTCTAACTTGATTGGTTTTACCAGAATTGCCACGGTTAGAAAAAACCAGAGTGTGCCCACCACTCGAGTCCTTTCTGAGGCCACTACCAACATGATTGCTCATGCTACTATTTGGAGTACTAGACTGATTTTAAAGGGGTTATTTGACTTAGAAGAAGCAAAACTACTATTATTATTAGGGGATGAGGGACGAAGAAAAGTTACCTTTGACCCAGCCCGATGGTCAGGACAAACTCATCAGCACCTGAGCCGCCTTGGATAACGTTAAAATTTTAGTGTCCTCCAGGTGAACCCTCAATTCTTTGTTACACACCTTCTTAAAACTCCTCCAGTACCATCAGTTCCCTCAAAGAAGAGAAAGAAGCAACTTGACGACTTTTCAGCCAGTTGTCAAACTGCTCCTCCTTGAGACGAGCGTACTCAACATAAGACATAGAATTGGGCTTGCCAGTGGTTCGGAATCTCTGGCGATAGGCCTCAGGGACCAAATCATAGGCCCTGAGAACCAAAGCCTTTACTTTGTCATAATCTCTGGCAAGACCCTCTTCCAATGCATTATAACAACCCGCCCCGGATGCCTTGCCCCTCAATCTACACTGTATGAGTACCGTCCACATTTCTGTGGGCCAAGACAACCGGGTGGCAACTCTCTCAAAAGCTTTAAAAAATTCTGGTACGCTCCCCTCATCAAAAATTGGAACTAACTTTAGAGCAGCTGAAATATTAAATTTGTCTGATGATGAGCTATAGGGAGAGCTAAAATGATTAGGGGACCCTTGCACCTTGGCCAACTCAAGCTTAAGCTTGACCAACTCAATCTCATGTTTCCGGACCCTCTCGTCCTCCTCAAACTGCAATTTCAATAACTCAATCCTCTTACAAATTATATTGAATTCCTCCTGCCCTTGGGCCATACAGGAGTGGAAGGTGCTACATGGTTGGGTACAGCCTCTTCAGCTAAAAAAGGATTAGTTGATATATTAACATTTGTAAGAGTCCTGGCCGGAGTAGGAAAATTGGCCGGACCTTGATACATAACCTTTACTGCAGGGGGGTCAGCGAACAGGGACAAACCAGGATTTACGCTTACATTCATCGACTATGGACCCCTCTTGGTCCGACTCAAGATCAGTGCCACTCTCAAAATCACTGGCTAGGCCTCTAGCTACCTCATTGCCCTCAGCCAAACCTAGGGACACTTTTTCCTTAACCAGTTTTAACAAATTGGCCGAGTGTCAGAGGACTTATGAGGGATCTCCAACCACCGGGCACACCGTACCAAATAAGCCCTTGTCAAAACTCCTAAATATTTTAAACAGTCAGCCGAACCCAAGAATTCTGACGGGTCAAAAGTAAAGTCCTCCATTTTAATGAAAATTATATACTAAGGGGAAGGAAAGCAACTAGACCCAAAAATCAAATATCAACAATAAATACTGTCACACCCCTCCAGAGCTGAACTGCTTCCTCAAACACCGAGTACACCTGCGTACGATCCTGTCATGGTCGCCACTTGTTACGACCTGTGTAGGCCGTAGTTCAGTTCTTTAGATTTTAATTTTTTAAAGGAGTCGTAGCAGTATATTATTTATGTAACTCGGTGAATTGAGGGAAGACAGAACAAAAACACTGGAAAAATCTAACAACATTTATTACACTTCACTTAAATAAATTCAACCTGGTATCAGGAGTAACCTAAAGCTACGAAGATGAACTCCAACAGACTACAAAATAACTTGGAGGACTAATATACCGAGTCCTCTAAATACCCAAGGTTGACCTACAGCTAATAATCTAAACCCTAACATAGAAAAACTAAACGAATCAAAAAGTATGGCTCATATATTAAGCCGAGCCCATAAAAATCAACAAACCATTATCCTATTACTAAATAGATAGGCAGAAGGAAGTCAGGAGAAATGAAAAGGCAGAAAACCTTAAAATTAAAAACTGCCTACACACAAATGTTAAAGACTAAACCCAATAACAAAATAATAAAACGTAACACATTGCTGCATACAAATGCGCCTAACACATTAAACCACATGCATGAATAATTAACTACACGTTCATAAAAGAATTATGTTGAGGGTCATAATTTATAGATACATATATATATATCTCCACACTGCACTACTATCCGTGAGATAACTTGTAGCAATACTTATCCATATATGGATTAGACAACAGAGAGGGTTGAACGTTCATCAGCATCAGAGGGAGTATCATTAACACCAGGTAAACGGACTGAGCATATCCATAACGATAATGAAAAGATCGTAACTTTACCTGGGTAATGACTCCCTACGTTCCTCCTAACGGACCCTCGGTCCACAGACGAGCAGCGTAGTAGATGTGATGACGCTCTTTGATCACGGCTATAGTACCTCCAACAGTGCCGGGACGGAACGACAGCACCGTCTTCCCGCGGGATCCTCAGGCGGGGAAAATGACGCAAAGCGACGAAGGTCGCAAGTGGACACATACACTTGCAGGACGTAACAAGCGAGGTGGCTATCGCAGGTGATAATACCTGCATACGTGGGCCGTGATCCAAAGAAGTGTACAATTTACCACAGGTGGCTCAAAGACACCAGCGAAACAATCCTCCAAAGGCACAATTACTTATGAAGAAAAAGAAAAGGCCGTCCATCAACGGCTGCTAAATTAGGATCTACGTCTGAGATCAAGGTAGGTCCGAACTCCTCGTCCCAGGCTGCAGCAATCTCGTTCACGGTTCTCACTCAAACCCAAACACTCGAAGAGAATAAAAAATAAACAAAAGAGTTAATGGCCATTCACTAATTAACGAAGGCGGAGGGGCGCAGGTTATCGCAGCACTCTTATGAAAAGGGCAGTTAGCAATTACTCCTGCCGAAGGCCGAATTTATTTATAAATAATGAAATAACTTAATTTAACATGACAACTAACAAACTTGAGCTGAAGCTGAAGAGACCAAATATATGTGAGGACACATTGCATAACAGTGTATGAAACCTACCCATTTCTGATGGCTTTGTTGATAGAAACGGCATCTGACAGCATAGACCAATTTTATGAAAGGCCTTGTGCCACTGTGGAATTCCTGTTAAATTTATATAGTTAATTTAAAGCATTAATGAACAAAGTAGATTACAGGAAATGTTGATGGGGTCTGGTCTAGTAAATTTGCGGTGAATTGGAACCCAGTCTTCACCGCAGAGCAAATGCTGTTTCACCTTTGTTCTTCGTTCTTCTCGTAAGTTAGATCATGGAAAACTGGTAGGAGAGGGAGAGAAGGTTTAGGTTGGCGTAACCACGGTCCAATCGAAAAGCGACTGTTTTCATCAACAAAACACCGCTAGATTTACTAGGCTTGCTAAATAGAATGCATCATATAATCTAGAAAGATTTAACATAAAATAAGTGTGAAAGAAAAGAAGTAATGAGGACGGAGTATGCTTTAGGCCCAGTGGTAGCCAAACAGTCGATCGCGATCTATCGGTCGATCGCAGCCACTTGTTTGATAGATCGCCATCCCCCACAATCCTATATAAAACAAACAAAAACACAAGCATATATATATATATATATATATATATATATTATATATATAATATATATATATATATGTGTGTGTGTGTGTGTGTGTGTGTGTGTCTATATATATAGTGTATAAATATATATATATATATACAAGTGAGGCAATTGTACTCCTGTTTTATCGTAGTATGGAGCTTTTTGAATTTTTTTCCTCGTAATAATATGTGATTATGTATTATGGTAGATCGCAAAAGTTTCAGTTTTTATATTCGATCTCGGAGTTCTGAACATCCCTGCAGGAGATGAAATAACATTCAATGAAGGAGTAAATAATATCCTGCACAGGTTCTCAAAGTGGAAATTTTATTGAAAGACTAAGAAGGATAAATTAAAACAATGGGCAGACTTCATAAGATTTGAAAATCAAATAGACTGAAACTGTATACGATAGTTTGATCGCAGATAAGGCTAGCATGACTTCTAGTAGTACGGACATGCATTATGGTATGACAATGAGACAATATCTAAAAAGATGAGTAATGAATAAAGCTTAATGAAGAATATTAGGAATTAGATGGCAGGATAGAGTTAGAAATGATACCATAAGGTATATTACAGTAGTTCCAAGTAGATGAGATTATGAGGGAAGGGAGGTGGAGATGGTTTGGGTATCTCCTTTTATCAACCTTTGGAAGAACATTGCGTGATAGTGTCGGCTGCTCTCCTGTGGGCACTAGAAGATTTGGAAGGCTCGGACGACCTACGTGGATGAGAACTATGAGATACCAGACTAAATGAATGGAGATTTACGGTAGACATAGCACAGGAAAGACATGAGTGAAGGAATTTCACAAAGGCTTCTTGCGGTCAATGGCGCTTCAAGCGATCATGATTATGATGACGATATTTCCATGAACATTATTCCCAAGAATCTCTCTCCATGGGCATCACTTCCTCAGTCACGTCGCAAGTATAGGCCAGGACTTACATTCAAACGGCTTCTACTAGTTACTGACATCTGCAGAGAATGAGAGAATATTCTTAACGACAGGGATATAAGCGTTTATTCCATTGCTTACATAGAATCCCCCCAAAAAGTACAATAGCAACACGTAGCATAGATTAACATCATAGGATATATTGGTAAAAAACTAATAGACTTCACCGCAGCAGTGTTGCAGTCCAACGTGGTTTGTAAAAGCTCTTATAAATTTGATGAGTACTTTTAACTAGTCTTTTACTCAAGGAGATTCTTTCACCAATAAGATGGTTTTCAAAGCCG